>NC_071259.1:29417219-29779719 GCF_023375685.1 Ictalurus furcatus | reverse complement strand
CACTTACTATCCTTGCATGGACCTTCCACTCACATACTTATAAATGCGTCTAATTAATCGGTGTAATTGTTAACATGGTGAATGTTTCTCTGAGGAGACGTTCACATGTATGGAAGGAGTCTCCAGTGTC
Source organism: Ictalurus furcatus (assembly GCF_023375685.1). Lineage (NCBI taxonomy): Eukaryota > Metazoa > Chordata > Actinopteri > Siluriformes > Ictaluridae > Ictalurus > Ictalurus furcatus. Next base: position 29,779,589 of record NC_071259.1, on the reverse strand, counting down.
AGTGCTTTGACTAAGTTTTCAGATAAGGAAAATTCCTCAGGACTCAGTAATAAGCGGTTTTTCAGTAATAAGTGTAGGGCTAAAGTATAAAGGGTTAATTAGCCCACTGCTCTCCTATGACCAAAGACGGAAATAAGTGCAGCTGAAGGTTAAATGCATGTTTTAGCTTTATGGTTTAAATATCTGACTCCAAAATGTTTAATTAATTATCTGACTCCAATTAATAATAACTGTTAACTTATTTACATATATGTGTGGGTGAAGGGGGGGGGGGGCACATTGCACAAACATATACTGTCAATGTCATTTCCTAAACCTATATGATGTGTATGATGTCGCCACATTGTTCACCATGAAATATGGATTAAATTAATACCAAACATGCCCTGAGGAATATTGTAATTAAACACACCAGGTTTAATAGATGACTTCAAATTGGCCATATAGTGCGCTATATGAAGTGTAGAAGCCATTTTGTCAGATATAGCGTTTAAGATTTGACCTGTGTCAACTAGAAGAACTTTGCTTCTTCCCTGGTCTGATGATTGTAAGGAAGGCCGGCGTTGTGAAACCTTTAGCTTACCTGAAAGCGATAGGTACACACATGTAATTTTTAATATTAAATACCATTTTAAGCGTTTTTCAACTAGGTTCAGGATTTGTCGAATAAGGATTTTGTCCGTCTAGTGACGTGGAGAGATTTGGCTGTCATCTAGGAAACTCTGATGTGGAGTGCGTGCGTGTGAAGATTTTGTTGTTTCTGTGTGTTGTAACATGCTCATCTGCTCATTCTGCAGACAGTGATCATGGAGATGAGGAATGCAGATGGCACATGGCCCAGCTCCAGACCACAGATCATGTGAGTGAACTGTAGGGGAAATTCAAACTGGCACAGCAGCACAAGTAGGAAGAGCAACATCAAAGAAAGAAAGAAAATTATTTCCATAAATACCTATATAATAGAAAGTATAAAAACAGATCTTTGAGTATTAGGGCTGAGTATTGCGACCAATTTGCCGACTCGATTCTTATTTATATGGATTCGATTTAGATTCGATTCAATATCGATTAGTTATCAATATTTCATTTGAAATGTTAGTTTTGCAGACATGGAATCCATATTTTAATATAAATACTGGTAACTGAAACCCTCCTACTTGGCTAGATTGCTGAAATGCACATTTACATTAACACTAGGGCGTGCAAAATTATGTTTAATTACTTTTTACTTTGAGTAACAAGAAATCATAAATATGTGCACACAAAGTAAACTGCACACTGCACATTACTGTAGACAATAAATAAATGAAAACATTGTAAATGTGCAACAGTGAAATTCATTAACAACTTGAAACATGTTTAGGAAATAAAACCCGTTTTCAAAATTCAAAACATGAACGATGGCGACATCTTCAGGACGAGAGGCGAACTACAGGTAATCATTGTACTGTAAAGCGTTCTTGAGCTCTGGAAAGGTGCTATATAAATTAAACTTATTATTATTATTAATATTATTATTATTATTATTCACATCCTCTCAAGTAAAGCACGTGCATTAAGAATCGATTCGGGGATTTCCCAAATCGATATCATTTCATTAAATTGAAGACCGATTAAAATCGGAGAATCGAATATTTTTTACCCAGCCTTAGTGTGTATGTACATGTGCAACAAGCTTCAGTATAAAACTAAAGAAACACAGCAGGTGCCAAAGATGGAGTAATTTGTGTAAATGTAAATCTTCTGAGAACCATTTGTTTATTGTTGGTTGTGTGCTTTAAGGAGGAACTCTATGGAGGAGCAGGACATGTACCAAGGCCAGCCTGGAGTGTGCGGTCTCACTAACCTGGGCAACACCTGCTTCATGAACTCTGCTCTACAGGTTCGTGATCATCTCCTACATCAATCGTTTCTTTTATTATAACCCGGATTATACATTTAATATATGCGCAAGATTTAACCGAAAGGTAGTTTTGATCGCTTCTTTTGTCAGCTATAATAGTGACTTCTGTTAACACGATGTTCTACTGCGTTTATTCCGTGATCTCAGTGCCTGAGCAACACCCCACCGCTGACGGAGTACTTCCTGAGGAGCCTGTACATAAACGAGCTGAACTTCACGAACCCTCTGGGCATGAAGGGTGAGATCGCAGAGGCGTACGCCGACGTCATCAAGCAGATGTGGTCGGGGAGACACTATTCTGTAGTGCCACGTGTTTTTAAAGTGAGGATACGTAATTATGAGGTTGAGAAACTTTGGCCTGTCGAATTTTTAGCATTGCACTTGTTGCAGTGTAGCATATGGTCTTTTTTTATTCTTCCTGTAATATAACACCTGTGTGTGTGTGTGTGTGTGTGCAGACTAAGGTGGGCCATTTTGCGTCCCAGTTCCTGGGTTACCAGCAGCACGACTCTCAGGAGCTCCTGTCCTTCCTGCTGGACGGCCTGCACGAAGACCTGAACCGGGTCAAGAACAAAGAGTACATCGAGCTCAAGGACGCAGACGGCAGACCAGACCAGGTACTGAGTTAACACAGGCACATCCACACGCATATCAGTTCCTGTGAATTTGCGTGCGCACACACACAAATCCCAAACCTGTAGTGCGGATTAGGGACCGTTTAAAATGTGTAATGCAAATCATTTATGCTGAAATGTGTAATGATTTGAATGATGTGGACTTTACAGAGTAGTTTATTTCTAATGTCGTCACAGAACCTGGTGGCCTATAATAGCAACTGCAAATACAATATGGACCAATAAAAAAATATATATATATATATTAATGCTCCACTTTCCATTTTTCCTCACAACAAGCTAACAAGTAATAGAAGTCTATCTCGCACAAAATATCGTTTATGTAAATATACGACTTGCTAATGGTTTTATACGAAACTTCAGCTTGTATTTAAACTCTGTAAGATTATGCAAGGCAGCCATCTTGGATATCCAAAATATTTGTTTCTCTTTAGTGCAGGTGGGTAGCCACCTTGTTCCTGAATGAAGAATTGTTGTATCTCAGCATTGCCATTTGTACCATGTATATGAAAATATTTTAGTTGAGCTAGACGTACTTTACTTTGCCTAATAATAGCGTTTGGTGTAAACCTCTTCCTTTTCCTAATCCTCTTCCTAACACACACAATACAGCATGATATACAGCTCTGCATCTGCTGTGATATTGTTTGAGGGGGGGAAATGAACGGAAATGGAAAAGTGGTGGATCTGTCTCGCTCTCGTCTGTGCAGGAAGTGGCAGATGAGGCGTGGTGTAACCACAGGCGACGGAACGACTCTGTGATCGTGGACACGTTTCACGGGCTCTTTAAATCCACGCTGGTCTGCCCCGAGTGCAAAAAGGTGTCGGTGACCTTTGACCCTTTCTGCTACTTGAGCATTCCCCTGCCCGTCAGCACGGAGAGGGCCATGGAGGTGTTCTTCATTTCCCTCGACCCTCTGGCCAAGCCTGTGCAGGTAAACATCCTGTGCTGAACGTGCTCAGTTCAGCGAAACGGCCGTTTTTATCCGGAAATGATCACTTAAAAATGTGAAAGTGTACTTACTGATTAGCCGTCTGTTTTCTAATATTAATATCTATTTAGTAGGAATAGTATTAGTTGCTTGAAGTGTTGTCTAAATGAAGAACTGGAGTGTAATCCACCTGAGGGCAGCGTAGTCATTTATAACCTGCTTTTACTACTGATCAAGGAGTCCACTAGGACTTTACAGGAAATGTAAAAAAAAATGTCTCTCTCTTCTGTCTCTCTCTTCTGTCTCTCTCTTACTGTCTCTCTCTTCTGTCTCTCTCTTCTGTCTCAATTTCTCTGTCTCTTCTCTATCTCTCCCTTACTGTCTCACTCTCTGTCTCTCTCGTACTGTCTCACTTTCTCTCTCTCTCTTACTGTCACTCTCTCTGTCCCTTCTTTCTCTCTTACTGTCACTCACTCTGTCTCTCTTACCGTCTCACTCTCCATTCCCCCCTCTCTCTCTGTCTCTCTCTTCTCTGTCCCTCTATGTCTTACACTCTACCCCTCCTTCCTCTCTCTTTTCTCTCTTTCTATCTCACTCTCTGCCCCCCCTCTCTCTCTCTCTCTGCTTTCCCTCTATCTTTCTCTTTCTGTCTCCCTCTCTGTCCCCCCTCTCTCTTCTCTGTCCCTCTATCTCTTTTACTATCTCACCCCCCTGTCCCTCCCTCTCTCTCTCTCTCTGCTGTTTTACTCTCTGTCCCCCGCTCTCTCTCTTCTTTCCTTTAATCTCTTTCTTCCTGTCTCACTCTTCTCTCCCCTCTCTCTTCTTTCTGTCTCTGTCTCTCTCTCTCTCTTCTGTCCCTTAATCTCTTTCTTCCTGTCTCACTCTGTCTCCCCTCTCTCTTCTTTCTGTCTCTCTCTCTCTCTCTCTCTTCTGTCCCTTAATCTCTTTCTTCCTGTCTCACTCTTCTCTCCCCTCTCTCTTCTTTCTGTCTCTCTCTCTCTCTCTCTCTTCTTTCCTTTAATCTCTTTCTTCCTGTCTCACTCTTCTCTCCCCTCTCTCTTCTTTCTGTCTCTCTCTCTCTCTCTCTCTTCTGTCCCTTAATCTCTTTCTTCCTGTCTCACTCTGTCTCCCCTCTCTCTCCTTTCCGTCTGTCTCTCTCTCTCTCTTCTGTCCCTTAATCTCTTTCTTCCTGTCTCACTCTGTCTCCCCTATCTCTCGTTTCTCTGTCTCTCTATCTCTCTTCCTGTCTCACTTTCTGCCCCATCTCTCTCTCTCTCTCTCTCTCTCTCTCTCTCTCTCTCTCTCTCTCTCTCTCTGCAGTACAGAGTGATTGTGCCCAAAGCTGGCCGAGTGAAGGACTTATGCGCTGCTCTGTGTAAAGAGACCAATATCCCAGAGGAGAAGGTGAGAGGCCGAGCCTCCGAACACAGATTCAACCGTTTCCTTGAAACATCAGAAACTCTGATGGTGAAAGTTTGACAATCACATTTTCAGTGCATTATGTAAGCACCGATACTGAACGGGATATTACAGGGAACTCCAGCACTTTCCATAACGGGTTTCTTTCTACTGTTGTTAACATCACTGCGTGTTGGTGTTTGCATGTTGCTCTGCTTGTTAAACACCAGTAAAATTCCCTCAGCTGAGTTTGAGCTAGAGCTGTATTGTTCAACGAAACATAATTTCACCTCTGACTTGTGAGATTAGGATACGTTTTTGTCTGTTCATGATTTTCCTTCTGAACCAAAGTAAACGTCAGTGCCATTTTTTTCCCCCTCTCTCCTTTATCAGATGATAGTGGCGGATGTATTCAACCATCGCTTCTACAAGATCTATCACCGTGATGAGTCTCTCAGCCTAATACTGGACAGAGATGACATCTTTGTGTAAGCCTGGGTTCATCTGTTTTGCGCAAACACACTCGATCGTACAGTTTGTAAACCATCCAGCTTGATCAAGGCAGTAATGTTGAGTATCACTGACTTGTGCTGATGTGTATTACTCCATTTACTACTGAATTTGCATGTACGCATGTTACGCTCCTACTTAGATTCCCCTATTTATAGTCTAGTCTTTTATCCTGTTCCTGGTCGAGCCTTGTCCCAAAAGTAATCGAGAAGTCAAAGATTTCACAATTAAGCAAGCAAGAAAGAAATTAACCTGCTCCCTAAAAGCTCTCGGTGACATTTCCTCATTGTGCAAGTTTTTCCCACATTGTAGAGTAATAATAAAGTCCTCAAAACTCTGGAGTAACACAAATGGGACTATGGGAATTATGTCATGATAAAAAATCCCAAATAATTCAAAATAATTTTATATTTTAGCATCTTCAAAATAGACACGCTTTTTCGCCTAGAATTTCCAGAAATGTATTCTTGGCATTTTCTCGACCGATTTCTTGAGGAATTTGTCCGAGATGCTTTTTAAACAGTATTAAAGGAGTTCACACCGACGCTGGACTCTTATCGGCTGCTTTTCTGGAATATTTCACTCCGAGTCGTCCGTTTTAAAAAATAAATAAATAAATAAATAAATAAAAATTTCTATAAATAAAATGTTAGTTTTCTAATGAAAGAAACGAATACGTCGGAATGATATTTTTGTCTACGACACCGATTTCAAACGTTTCATCACACCCCTTCAGATCAAAAGGTTTTTAAGATCATGAGAAACATTTCAGTGGAGTGTCCACAAACTTTTGACCGGTAGCGTGTGATAAAATCTCTGCTCCGTACAGAGGTCGAGAGAATGCTCTGGCTTGCGTAGCTTTATGTACGTCTCAGTAAATAAATGAAGGAAAAACAAAATAAATTCAAAATAAATTCGGCTTGAGCAGTGGGTAAATATGGTAGAAACAGTGCGTAGGGCTGTGTTGAATTGATTGAGTGGATTTGTTGAGGAAACATTTATAATTTAAGCAATCGATTAGCCAATCGAGGATCCATCCGTCCATTTTCTGTACCGCTTATCCTACACAGGGTCGCGGGGGAACCTGGAGGCTATCCCAGGGGACTCGGGGCATAAGGAGGGGGACACCCTGGACAGGGTGGCAACCCATCGCAGGGCACAATCGCACACATTCACACATTACGGACAATTTGGAAATGCCGGTCAGCCTACAACGCATGTCTTTGGACTGGGGGAGGAAACCCCTGATGCACGGGGAGAACATGCAAGCTCCGCGTACACCCCCAACCCTGGAGGTGCGAAGCAAATGCGCTAACCATGAATCCACCGTAATTCCCCCATAAGCTTTAAACAGTTTGATTGTGTTCTGTACAATGTCTTTGGTTTTTGTTTTTTTTTCTCCCCCTGAAAGTGTAAAAGTCGGACAGAAATTCTCTTTACTTAATCAGCGATAATCTGCTGTTCGTTACTATTGTGCTCGTAGAATTTTTGCATTACATACATAATTAAATTGTCGCTTGCAGTCGCGTGTAAAGCAGTTCATCGTCATAAACGGTGTTTTACTTTCCAGCACAAGTGCTCTTCAGAAGTTATACATGTCGTCATCTCATTTACTGTTTAGTTAATTTAACAGTTCTAGGCTGTGTTAGAGTCGGTGCGTTTACACGGACAACAATAATCCACTCTTAACCCGATTGAGACCATACTTTGATTAAGAAACTACCATGTATACAGCAAGTCATACTCGAAGTAAGCAATAATCGAATTAAGACAGGTGGAGTACTCCTGTTTTAGTCGCATTATGGACGTGTATTACAGACATGTAAACACCTTAATCACATTATGAACGTCGTGTGAGAGTTTTCACCGCATTTTGCGACAGGACACGATCACACACGGCAGTTTTACCTTTTACGGTGAACAAGAGAGCACGACTGCGTCCCAAACCGCATACTTGCCTACTATAGGCCTGTAGTGGGGGAAAAATACACGTATCTCGGCTACTATATAGTAGGTAAGTACGCGGTTTGGGACGCAGCCCACGGCTTCAAGCAGTCGTCTATTAGCACGTACAGCATGACAAATAATTAACTGCACTTGAAGCTTTCGTAAAAAAATCAAATAAAAACACCCAAAACTGTATACGGTCCCATAACGAAGACGAACTCTATGTCGATACGTGAAATTCTGGAGGGACGGCGTGGCGCGGTGACGTAATGACGCGGGCTGTTAATCTAATTATGTTATGTAAACACCTCATGTAAACACCTTAATCACATTATTATCTTACTCAGAGTAAGGTCAATAATTAGATTACTGCTGTCCATGTGAACGTAGTCGATGAAAACCAGCACCCACGTCCACGCCCTTTAATAAGATTGGACACCCTTGTTAATGAACAAACTACGTAATAATATTACCAGGTTGTTCCTGTAAGTTCCCAGGTTTTTTTTTTTTAGGCATCTGTGTGTTTTATCTGCTGTGTATGGTGTGTTCGTACAGGTACGAGTTGAACAGCAGCAGCACTGAGGAACAGGATGATAAGGAGGTGCTTCTGGCTGTGTACATGCGTGAACGCTCCAACTACAGAGACTACGGCTCGGGGGGAAGCAACTACAGCACGTCACTGTTCGGCCACCCGCTGCTGATGTCTCTGCCTCGTACGCAGTGCAACACAGACGCCCTTTACCAGCTCTTTCTCCAGCGCCTGATGTGAGTTCCTCTACTCGAGCGTGATCTGATCTGAGCGGCTAGTAAAAAACTGAAAGGCATAGCACAGAACTGTTAGTCAGGGCCTTCGTGTTAAAATGGACGATTTGATGAACCCCTTTTTTTTTTTAGGGGTTATTTTACCTTATGCCCGGTAACATATGTATATTGGTCTTGGGTCCAATTAATGCAGGATTTAGTCTCAAATTCGATGATTTAACTGCATTTCCTACAGCGATGTGGAAGCTACTTTTAAATCAAGCTCTTCTTACTAAGATGCTGAGTACAGTTGTACAGCTCCGAGAAGCTAAAATAGTCCGATGTGCTTGTACAGGCGATACGTGCGTCAGCCAGACCCGACAGAAGAAGTGGAGGAGGAAGATGAGGAAGAAAACGGTAGCGAAGAGAATGACGAAGAAGACAAGATGTACAAAAATCAGACCAACGGACTGAGTGGAGGTAAAGCCTTTATGTCTTCTAGAGATCCGGAAAGCCACGCTGTACCACTCGTATCATTTTTTCCCTGTTTATGTTTGGTCATCCCATTTCCACACAGGTGAGGATGAGGAAGAGCCCGAGCAGGCAGGGCCATCCAAGACAGAAGAGCCATCCCAGCAGAACAGCACGCAATCCGAAGCGAGCCCCAGCAGCGAAGAGGAGGAGGACGAGGAGGAGACGAACGACGAAGCCGCCGGGGAGAGCAGCACAAAGGAGGGCCAGTCGGCATGCTGCAGCACGGACAGCAACTCCCAAGTCACGGGAGAGGGCACGCAGGCTGCTGCAGCGCAGACTTCTGGGAAAGAGGACGAGGATGGAGAAGAAGACGACGGAGAACTTAGTGAGACCGTTGCTCCGGCGAAAAAGACGACGATGACGACGAGTAGACAGCGTTGTACCGAGAAAAAAAAGAGGCCGATCTTCACTATACAGGCCGTGAACTCCAACGGCACCACGGATCGAGGCAACGGGGACGGAAACGGTGCGCTTTCCTTCAGCAGTGAGTCGTGTACTTGGATTTTCACCTTAAACTGTGCGTTTAAGCTATCAGGGGCTGTTTGATATTTTTCGCTCGTTAATGAATTAGTCAGTTATATGTATTAGTGTTTGGTAATATTTGGTGTATTTTTCGAACCATTTAAAGAACAATTCCACTATATTGGTGTTTATATATCCACTGCGTATATGATTTGGCCGTTCGGATAATATATCAGAGTGAGAGCGTGAGAAAGTACGCGTGTGGACGTGTGCGAGAGAGAACCTGTTAAATATCTTAAGACTGTAACGGTGTAACGTTACATTTCATCGCCTGACAGATCAGCTGTACGTGGCCATTGACTGGGACCCTGACATGAAAAAGAAATACTACAACGACACCGAAGCAGAGGTAAGTTCGTATACAGTACAGTGCGATTAGATTTAATTAACATTCCAGTACTAAACCTTCATCAGTGAAATCCTGTCACTGAAACATATGTATGTATATCTCTGTTATCAGTGACGGAGGGAACATTTTCAGTCTAAGTGTGTGACACAGAACTGCGATATTCACGAGTTTCTGGTGGTGGTGGTTGTTGTTTTTTCCCCGTGCAGAAATACATGAAGGACAAGACCATGGACGTCCCACAGCAGCAGTCCACAGTGCATCTGCAGGAGTGTATCGAACTCTTCACCACTATGGAGACACTCGAGGAGGAGAATCCATGGTAAACACCGTACTAGTGCTTAAACCATAACAAGCAGTGGAAGAGTAGGAGAAATAGAACTGAACTCAATATCATGGTTTTTTATACAACTTCCACAGCGAGTGTGTTTACATGCACACCAATATTCCGATATTAATCAGAATTTGGCAGGATTCGGGTTAAGTATCGAGTCGTGTAAACGCCGCGGCCCGATTCAGATCAAGACGATATTCCCGATTCACTAAATTCTGAATCGCACACCTGGATTATAACTGTTTTTAATCGGAAATTTGTTGCATGTAAACACCTTGTTCCGAAAATCCACTGAAAGGAGATATACACGCATGTTCAAGTCCACAAGGAATTGTGGGTGCTAACAGATGCTTAGCTATAGGCTAGGTATTTAGGAATGGCAACTCGGGCATACGTCCAACAAGCACGTATACGGGAATATTCCGGTGCCAGTACGCGTATAAACAAATATGCGTGTTCGGAATAGGGCTGCGACCTGGATACAGACATTAAACGGAATCTGACGTGCATGTGAAGCTAGTCGGTGTCGGAGCAGATATATAACGAATGACGTGACGGTCCGAGCCGCTATAGAAAAACAATCCATGACGGATTATTTAAGCGAAGCAAAGCGGATTATTTTTCTGTAACGGCATGGCTCAAAGTGCGTTTCTCCACTTATACCACAGCCGACGATTACACTTGTAAGCTTTTTAACCGTTTACAGTTACTTTTAAGGTTACGAAACATCCACAAAACTCTTATCCATTATAAAATGCCCTCTTGTAGTCATTCCTTTGGCCGACCTCTCTTTTCTTCTCTCTCTCGAAGACGTGTCATGCTACACAGAAAGCGGGAAGTGCAAACTCCTCTGTCCTAAAGACTTTCCCGTGTCTGACACCGGAGACTCCTTCCATAAACGTTTCATAGACGTTAACGGAATACTTTAGACGTTTTTTTTTTCTTACGACTTGTCGTCTTAATCTGTTTATTATTTAGGTTTAGGTTATGTGGGGCATCCGCTGTGCGAGCTGTTACTATAGAAATGATCATGTATTAGAACAAGCGCTTTAATATTAACCTGCGAGTTATAATACAGCTGTCAGAGGAAATGAATCAACAGCTTCATATATACATAAGAACCTGTTTTAAAAAATTGTATTATATTCCAAGAAGCTCAATTCATCTCAGTGTATTTTATGAGATCATTATCTGTACCAGTGTAGCAGAACTTTCACTGTCTGTCTATCCAATTCCGGCTCATTACGGTACACACGCACGCACTGACCTGTCAGTCTTCCTAATCAGAGAGGGTGAAGCTGATCAACTATGTTTATTACATAATAGGAAGGTATTGTAAGGACCCTGACACACCAGAGTGTTGCCTGCATCTCTGGCTGCGCAGCTATTTTGAGTGATAAACTTGGTACACTGATGCTCTTTAGGTACTGCCCAACGTGTAAGAAGCACCAGCTTGCCACTAAGAAGTTGGATCTGTGGTCTCTTCCTGAGGTCCTCATCATCCACCTGAAACGCTTCTCCTACACCAAGTACTCCCGCGAGAAGCTGGACACCATCGTCGACTTCCCTCTCCGGTTGGTTTTGCCCGTGTTCTTTTGCACTTCACATGTGGAACATTTTAATCAAAATTCTCCACAACATAACCCATTATGTTCCCAATTAACAAGCTGGAAATTCTTGCCCAGCGTAAAATCTTCTCTGATTAACATAAGAAATGTATAAAAACCGAGTTTGTATTCCACGCGTGCGTTCGTTTGGCTAGTGTGTAAATACGACCTGCCGGGATGGGAGGCTAGCCGGGGCTAGCCGGTTTCTCGTCTCCTCCATCTCTTCCTTAGACTCGGGTTAGCGTCGAGAGCATGAAAATGACTTAAGTGTGTTTTACCTTTCAATATTAAATATTGGTTAACATTACATATGTCTAGGAAGTAAATTTTGCATTGCTTTAAAACCAAAAGAGAACCGAATCATCTACAGCCGTTGCCGAATAGGCCACTCCAGACCAGCTCACACGTTTCTGTGAACAGCTGAAGATCCTCCTTACTCCAAAGTCCAGTATCTTTGAGGCATATTTTAATGGACTGGTGTTTTATATAGGACTCTTTTTTTTTTTTTTTTTTACTCGGTGGATTCGTATGAAAAGATATTTAATGAATTTCGATTTTTTTTATCGAAGGTAAACTTTAGGAAAAAACTTTTTGTAAATTTTAACCTGTTTCTCGCCATTAAAATAGCCACGGTAGATGGCAAGGCGTTAAATTAGAAACGTCCAAACCAAAAAAGATTGTCTAGACTAATTGGAGATGCACCAGAAAATATCATAACATGGTGTAGTGCGTAAATAGCGTGCGTAGTGCATTTAACACGTGTACATGTGTATCTTCATGTTAATAGGTATACATATATTCATATGAAAATATGAATATAGGCTGTAAATAAACAGCGGCATCACATTATTATTATTATTATAATTACATCAAAATTAAATACTAATAATGAAAGTGGGTGTAGTATCACGTACCTGATATTAGTCTGTTATTTGCTAATATGTTTTTGAATAGCTTGTTTTTGTAAAACATAGGAAGTTAAAGAATTGCTGTATTGCTGTACTTTTAAATGTGGTGCTACTGTTTTGCTAGTGTTGTTAATCACATATCAGTGCAATCCCAGGCTGTAGAGATGAGAGTCATCGTTAAATAAAATCTAATCCGTCTTGACCTTGCGTGCGATCATATTTTACAGAAAGCTGGACTTCTCCGACTGGCTCTTGAGGAAGACGGGGAGCGACTCGGAGCCTCCCAGCAGATACGACCTCATCGCTGTGTCTAACCACTACGGCGGGCTCAGAGATGGACACTGTACGCATCTTTCTCTGTGTATATATATATATGTGTGTGTGTGTGTGTATATATATTTATATTTATTATACACATGTGTATGTATATATAATATATATTGTGTGTATGTACACATATGTATATGTGTCGGAGCTAATATTGGGGGAAAATGTGGCAGAGAGAATCCACTGTTTTTATTTAGCACGTGATCAGATCGTGCCAAATGACAATTTTATTATCATTCAGACACGATTCAGTTCTTCACGTGCTTTATGGAAAATCCTTCCCATGTTTCTTGATGTGTTCATGAATAAGTATCAGACGGCCGATCGTTCACAATAAGCAGCCGTTTTAAAACCTTACGTTTCTGGTCCATTCACTCCTCTCACGCAGATACCAGCTACGCTCGGAACAAGGACAATGGCCAGTGGTATTATTTTGACGACAGTAAGGTGACCTACGCAAAAGAAGAACAAATTATGGTAAGAATGACTCCAAAGACCTACACACAAGTCTGAGAAGAAGCGATTTCCCATCAGTATTATTTTCTATTAGATTCATTTTCTGTTCAAACCTACGTCATGTCCATAACGCAAGAGATTTAAAAAAAAAAAAAGACAGCACTGTTGAATTCTTGCTTTGGATCGGTTGTAAGGCGAATCATGTTTACGTAACAGCTTGCACGGGGACTCGTACGATGGACGCGCCACTTAAGCGAAAAAGAAAACGGGTGTAATTATTGATACGGGTTTCTCTGAGACGTTTATTTACAATGTTTGAAAGGAGTCTCCAGTGCCAGTCGGAGCTTTGTAACGGTCAATAATGAAAATAAAAAGTTTTACAAGACGGCAGAGTCTTCCATGATGGAGGGCTTTGCACGTTACAGTTCCTCACAGCACTTTTTTTTCTCCTATTAACTTCACACGAAATCCGGTGAGGGAATCATTTGACATTTCTCCTTTTTGAGGATCAGTGGCAGGAAATAGATCAGACAGAATACATAAACGCGGCCTCAGTTCGACCAGTCAAATCAGTCTGCCTGTGTTTCTGCTTTCAGACCAACGCTGCCTACCTTCTGTTCTACCAGCGCCAAGACAAGATCCGGCACCCCACCCTCGCACCCCCTGATAATCACGTCGCTTCCACCAATCACGACGGACCGGACAGGGCCATGGAGACAGACTAAAACAGCTCTGTGTTTGTTTGTTTTTGTTTGCTTGTTTGTGTTTTCTTCCTTTCTTTCTTGCATTCCATCCTTCCATCCATCCATCTCCCCCTAAATTTCTGTTCTGTCCTGCTCTCAGGTTAACAAGGGAATGTTTTTAATTAATTTTTTTTGTTTGTTTGTGTTGTGGGGGGACTTGAACCTTCTGCCTTTTCAATGTCCAAAACAGGAAGTGAGAGGCAGAGGCTGCTCTCTCAGGCTGGTGCAGAGGCATCATGGGTAGAAGACCCGTACAGCAAAGGCTGTAGTCATTCCTTCACGTGAAGCTGCAGGAACAAGTTCGCCTAGTCGAGACTTCACAAATGGTGTGCTGATGTGGGCTTGAGACTCTTTGCGGCCGAGTGTTTGTGAACGTCTGTGAACTTTGCACCACTTGCTGCTTTTTCTGAATTTCAGAGCACGATATGCTGCTTATTTATTATCTTTTTTGTTCCTCATGTATGACCTACATACCTTATTTGTTCATAAATACGTAGAGCTACTTCACTGCCTGTCACGGGTATAAGAGTTGCACTCTCACTTTATACCTTTTAGCAAGCAATATTCAGAGGTACAAACGTCCTCGTTTTACCTGATTGTACTAAAACTTCCATTTTAACATTACGTTAAAGGAGTACTCCAGACTTTCCAACTTTCAACCTAAATTCTTAAATTGATCCCATTTGAAGTGTAGGAACGATTATTAAGAAACGGTCATTGCGACACCTCTCGCTGTAAAGCTGTACACCTGATTTAACACTACGTGACTTGTAATGGTAGTCTAAGGGCAGCTGTCGAATTGTAAAATACGAGACTTGGGATAGAAACTGCACCCGTTAGCCAAAAGAATAAAGGCTTTAAGATGAGACACGTGAGAGGAAAGTCTTATCGAAGCTGTTCTTACGGAGATTTGTCCACCTTTAAACGCTGGAGCAACACAGTAGAAAGCTGCTCGGATATTTCACAGTTTTTTCCGGAAGGTTCTGTGGTCTCCCAGGTGGATACTGAGGCACTGCAACCTTTTTACTTTGGGCTACACTGTCTTTATTTTACAGATACCTTTTGACAAAAGAATTCATAAAAACACTTTACATAAAAGGGGTTTCTCATGAGAGTTTATCGGTGCCACGACGACTGCCCTTAGACTACCAGTACGAGGGAGTTTTGAGTCAACACGTCGTAAACAATGGAAACATCTTGAAATTGTTTGTAGTGATCACACATGCATTACAGATGCAGTGAGTAGAAATTAGGTTTAAAAAAGAAAAAAGAAACAAAACCTCTGGAGTATCTCTTTAATCTGCGTCTGGGATATTAGGATTCAGTATTTAGTGGCTTTTGATTCCTTTCCAGCTAAAAGTTACAAGCGTACTGGAGCTAGATGGTTTTTAAAGATACCAGCATCTCCTTGGATTCTAAAGCTGTGCTTCAGACTCGGATGAAAAGCCTCAAGACGTTTATATATATATATATATATAGATATAAAGCTAAAATAAATGGCTAGCTTCAGACACGTATCAAGCCTAGTTTTAGATGGATTAGGTGTGAAAAGGATTTAGCAGGAAACTGGATTTATTTTATGACGTCCTTTAAATTCTGTCCAACCAAATTTACACGGAGACATCTCTCTCTCTCTCTCTCTCTTTTTTTTTACAAGCTTATAGCTTCGAATTGTATTTCTGTACCCTCCGTGCTTTTCCCTTGGCTTGGTTTGGGTTGTGCAGGTGGAGATTAAGTACATCACACAGGCATGCTAACATGGCTGATAACCTAAGTGAACAAAAGCTACTGGACAAGCCCCAGTTATCCCTCCATGACTAATGACATTTAGATTGAATTATAGTGTCGGTTCAAACGTTTTAACGGGAAAAAAACATCCCGATGCTGGGCTTCATTTGTGTCTGTGGAGAAAAGCCAGCACTCCGATCATACTGAATAGATAATTACTCTTAATTCCTGTCTACCAAAAAAAAAAACCCCGTCTCTCTATTTAGAGAGGCTTTGTAAAGATTTTAGCTTCAGATTTTAGTCTCTGTTTAGTCTTTGTGCCTTTTTCTTTTTTTCTTCCTCCCCTTGGGTTGATTTTGCAGAAGAAATCGCTGCACACATTCATGCTAACATGGCAGGGAACTAGCGTTATTGTGGTGGAACTGTGTAGCACGCTAATGTACTCATTGTGGCTAATGTTGTCTGAAGTTTTCCTTTAAATCTGCCCTTCCCTGGGGTATCACGTAATTTAGGGTCCGTTTTAAACGTCTTTTAAATTTTACGTTCGTCTTTGCTTAGGTGCACTGTATGGGGTAATAGGAATTAATGATGCAGTCTTTGTAGTGTACTATATTTTAAGTAAAGCGCCATTTGAGATTAATTTTCAGTTTAAAAAAAAAAAAAAAAACAGACAGACTGATGGATCATCAGAACTTTGGATTTTGGGTCAGTTTTTTTTTCTGGGAAACTTGCTTTAAATGCTTGTTTGTTTGTTTAAAGTTCAACCAAAAACCTAACTTTGTTTCACCTGAACGTTTCTCTCTCTCTCTCTCTCTCTTTTCTCGGTGATATCAGGGATATATGTCAGAAACTGTTGCAATATAATTTCTATAAATTCGTAAAGTATTTTAGATGAATGTTCGAAAGAAAGAAAAAAAAAAACTTTGCGTCGTCTCACTCGTGATCTATTTATTTATAACTGCCGAGTGACTGATTCACGTGGCCGAAGCGTCGAGATCTTCCGTAACTCGTTATTCGTTCTCTTCTGTTCTCATCATCTTTAATCGTTTTGGAATTAAAAAGACGCTCTGTTGCAGGACACAAAGAGAGATCTATTTTTCAGCAAGAATTTGTATTTTTTTTTTTTTTTTTAAGCACAGACAGATTTAACAACAAAGCAGGATATATATATATATATTGTTGACGTTCCGTCGTTTTGTGTGCACTTTCTATCCAACTCTGGATCGACGAGAATATTTTTTTTCTTTCTTTTCGTAAAAAGTGCTTTCTGGATAGAGCTCTTCTTAATGATTTTTAAAAGAAAATTTGCATCTGTACAGTATTTTTGTATTGTAATAAATATCTTTGATTATAAAGATTGAATGCAGGGGCAGGGTGAACTTTTATTTTACTCCAAGAGACGGAATATATAATTGTATACTATACATTTTGATATGAATAAACGAGAACTGTATATTAGTGAGATTTTATATCTGTGTGCTGTATGAGTTTGACTTTCATCACCTCATGCACTTCTTATAATCTATAAACTGTTTTTTTATTTATTTATTTTTTATAAAGAAGCTACATTACAGCATTAACATCAAAACCTTCAGCATGTCCCTAAATTAATATCTGGATTACGACGCAACTCGTGTTGAAATATTTCTACCTTAACATCACCGCATTTTCCACATCACCCCGTCCTCCGTATTTACACTGTGAGCGAATGAATACATTGAGCCGTATGATTTCAAAAACCATCTTAAAATGTCTTCCTGGGCATTGTATACTTGCTCTGTGTATAGTTACAGTTGTGGAATGTCTGCGAAACAAGGCTCGCATTATAACACACAGGATAAACGGTCGTTCCCTTTACTTTCTCGGAGTTAATAAACATGCAGAAAGCAACATTACCGAGTTACGGCTTTACCTCCCGAGTGTTACGACGCACTAGCACTGGAGACTCCTTCCAAAAATGTTAAACAAACATCTCCTTACTGAAAACTTCATGTCAACGATTATACGTTTTTCTTTGTTAAATAAACATCTTTGTTTTATTTTTCTTTCGGTTTATTAGTAACGAGTTAAGACTCAAGCCGCTTTGAATGAGCTATTAAAAACTATTAAAAGCTCCAGATTCATGAGCACTGTGAAATGAAAAAAAACGCGCGGAATTCTCTAGTGGCGGGAGAAATCTGTTAAACCTTAAATTAAAACCACTTTATATTTTATTCTAATTCTTAACAGTATTCCTGAGGAAGCTTTACACACTTTTGGCATCTTCTCGAGGAGCTCTACTTCATTTGTCTCGTTCCGTTTCTTAAAGAGAAGAAAACTACTCGTTTGGGGAAACGATTACATTTTAAATGGAGGAAAAAATAAATAAATAACTCGTTCGGAGTAAAAACGATGCATCGTAAAGTACGTTTCGACTCCAAAATAAATTTAGACACGACTTTACGTTTGGTTGTGAAACAAATCCGATCTATAATCTAATGTTTTTAAGATGTTGGGTGAAATACTACTGTGCAAAATTAAAGAAGCAATAAACGTCTTGGCTAATCAGAATTAATAACCCAGAACTGGGAAAATCTTAACCCCCCCCCCCCCCCCCCCCCCCCATCCTCCGGACCACCACCACCACACCATCTCTGTAAATTACTCGTTTAAACGTTGGATACGTATTTAACATATTAGGTCTGATTTTTAAAATGGCCAATTAAAGGAAACTGCATGCTGATTCAGTCCCTGTGATTCACACAGCACACGTTCATCATCAGCAAACGTGGACTTGATCTGTGTGAAATCTGTTTCTATACTGAAACAGACTATAAATAAAGACTGTTTAACCTTTCCTCTGAATATCTCGTTTCTCCTAGTTATGTAGCCATAAAACACAATAATGTGCGATTTAAAACTGCAATTTTTCCCCCCGTTACAAAGCTGTGATTCATATCCATTTTAATCAGCACAGGAAATACGCATGTGGTGAGCCAAATGTGCCTGCTGTGCCTCAGATTCAGAAATCATTTCCAGATCACCGGTGGCTGCTGTGCAGTGTTTATTAAGTTAATTAACGCGATATTGCTACGTTCCGTTTCCCGTTAGAGAAACATCTGTACATCTTTTTTTTTTTTTTTTTTTTAAAGAGTACGGCACGAAAACAAAAAATAGTCACTGAAACATGGAAGAAAATACCTGAAATAACTCAATGAATCAAGGCAACACTGAAGACGACGTATAATACACCACAAAAAAAAAAAAAAAAAAAACATCGTACACAAAAGAGACGCGCTGAAATACATCAAGCTAACGTACGAGACCACACGTTTTTACTTCGTTCTTACTTTTTGGCATCGCGTTCACAGGCAATTGCTGAAAAAGTTCCCCTTCTGGTACGAGCCGCTTCTCCTCTGAAATGCTTTTAAGGGCAGTTTGTTTACGCTTAACGATTCGTCTGGAGGAGTGGAATCGTCCACCGGTATTATCCAGTATAGAGAGAATAATTAGTAACGTTATTAAGTTATCTATTGAGGTTTATCTTTGTGTTCATAACAGTGCATTAACTACCGTCAATCAGTGTACATTTAGAGATCACAGTGCTAGACTATTTTCCCTTCTCGGTTCTGGATGAAGAGTCCTCGAAAATTCAGGTCTCGGGACACGAGATCCTCTTCAACGTCCTCCAGAGCCCACTTGTGTTCGACGATCTCCAAAGCCTCCCATTCACTCTGAAACACGGAAATTAACGCAATGGTGTCAGTGCTTTATGAGGGGAAAAATTTGAAGCAACTTTAGTAATTTAAGAGGGAAAAAGCCAAAGAAAAAGAAAATCATATTATGATTATATAGATCATCTCATTTGTGGTACTCTAGCTCACGACTATACGACACATACGGTCTCTCTTACAGAATTTTCACTTTACTATTGTCTTATTCAGAATAAGGTCAGTAATTAGATTGTTGCGGTCCATGTACACGTAGTCAGTGACAGCTGACAAGTTTTCCCAGACCTCTACACATACTCACCTTGAAGGCCTTGTTGGGGTCCGGTGGCATAGCCATCGCCGCTCCAGTCATCTGTTCCTGCATAATTCTCGACTGATCAGCGGCTGCGAAAGCGACAGCTATTCAGTTCATGGACAGCTGCTAAGACTATAATAACCATCATGCATGACTTGTGCTGAATACTTGAACGATTACTATTAAAACTCAAGATTAAACCTGCGTTCAGACTGTAAAGCGACAAAGTGACGGGCGAACGTTGGTTCTCTACGTACGGGCCGGTTTATATTTCACGGCCTGACTTTGTGTGCACGTGGAGGATAAAAGGTGACGTTCACTAGGCGGCAAAACTCCCCTGTCCGTGACCGTCTGCTTTCCAAGTTGTAATGTTTAGTGATTTTATGCACAGCGTTGTTAAACATGAGCTTTCAAACTTTCCGCCGTCGTCGTGACGGTTGTCACGAGCTGCGTCTCAAATGGAAAACTCTGAGCTTGCGTTCAAAAGTAGAATGGATCAGGCGAGTATACACCTTACTGGTTTATCTCTGGGATAATCGGTATGGTCATTATGACTCGGACGAGCTCACCGTTGTCCTGTCCGAGTATGAGGGAGTACATGCTCCGTAGGCCGAACACGTTCAGGAAGTACCACGAGGCTGAACTGACCCTGCAAGACCAATCACATACAGATTCAGATTATGTTTAAAGCCAAGTTTATGCACAAACACCGATGTAGCTTTTTCTACATCAGCATGATCGATTACTATTGCTCTCACAAATAAAGATGAAGAAGAAGAGAAATCAAACCAAACTACGCGAGGCGGTTTGAATGACGCACCAGGATGCATCCAGTGACACCAGTTCAATCCCTCTCTGCAGCATGGGTTTAAACCTCAGAGTCAGTGGAAAAGGAACCTTAGCTGTGGGACAAAAAAAAAAAAAGTTCATTCATAGTATATACAGTTTAGACACTCAAAAGTCTATAGCAATCTTATACAACCAAGCACTAAAGCTCCTGCTGCTCATAAAATGTAATTATGGTTATGCACGTAATAAAACACAACATAACATACTACTATAAGAAAATAATCAGCAACAGGTCTTGAAAGCGAATCAAAGTTGATTCTTTTCCTATAAATGAATCGGTGTTTTTATTCCTCAACAATTAAAATGTTTGTTTTTTTAAATACAGTACAACAGATTGTACTTTTTTTTTTTTTTTTAAATCCATGAATAGCTATGAAAACTTGTTCCTACTACCGCTTACGTTCCAGCAGCTATAACCAGTCCTTCCCTCATCAGCTTCTACGTTGTTCTCTCACTCGAACTTAATAAAAGGCAAATAAATGCAGCTTTAGATGTTACTGAGAACCCGGAAAGCTTAAACTCCCCTGTCCTGAAGGCTTTCCCGTGTCACTGGAAAGCTCTGACACTGGAGACTCCTTCCATAAAAGTGAAACGAACATCTCCTTACAGAAAACTTCACCGCATTATTTCAACCTGTTTATATATTACGTGAAGTGTCTTCCATACGAGTCTCTGTGAACGAGTGGTTACTATAGACACAACAACATATTAGAACGAGTGCATTAATATTAACCGGTGGTTTGAATTGCAGCTCGCACTTCCGTCAGAGCTGCTGTTATAGAAAATGAATCAACACCTTCTGACCGATCCGATTTGATTCGGCAGAGCTGCGGTGTAATAACCTTTTAGTCATAATTATTTTACAAGTTCACAAAAATATTAAACTGTAGTAGCACCACGGTCCACCAGGGGGCTTCTCTCAAGCTGGATGGATGATTCAGAAACAGACTGAACCATGAGGTCGGTTCTGGTCTGCTGTACTCACTAGTGACAAATCCAGAGAAGGCCCAGTTGATCCATCCACCGATTAATATCATTGGCAGGACGTTGGTGAGATTTCCTTTCATCATGTCGGTTATCATGCTGGTATCTGAAGAAACAAAATAAATAAATAGACGTGTACCATATCTCAATAATACTACTACTACTACTACTTTACGTTGTCGGCATGTTAGAGCCGATTTCAGCGCAAAGCGACTCTGTGGTTAATCAGATGTTCACTCCTTACCAGTCATGGGATTTTTAGGAACCACTTTTCTCTTGACCGTCTTGAAGAATCCAGTTTCAGCGTTGTTAAAATATTGTTTGCGCATGGCGAACGACTGTAATGAGACAACAATCAAAGCCAATTCTCAAACCCATCACGCCATAATGCTTTCCGATAACGCTAGGAACGATAAATTACCTGCTCCTGTTTTTATTATTATTATTATTATTATTATTATTATTATTATAATTATAATCACTTTGAAAGATCATGCCCTTTCTTTGAGAAATTATCAGCATGTAAAATTCAGGTGCTGACATTTTATTCAGGCTTGAATAAAGTTTTGGAGACTGATACCTGTTTGGGGAGGTACTTGCCGTTCTCTCTCAGTACGCGGCTGCGCATTAATACTTGGCTGAAAACAAAGAAACGTGAAAACTGTAACACTAATGCGGTACCTTCATTGTGAGAAATGACACACAGAAGACCTTATGAACAGTATAATCATATTAAATAAATCTGCTCTTACCACATTTTGCCATTAACTTACTTATTTTGGCTACATATGTATATATCCATTAACTAAATGTTCGATTTAAAGAAGCAGTTAGTCATTTTAGAGCCCCCTGCGGCCTGCTGGGTGACTGCGTGTGTTTATGTGCTGCTGCTGTTGGTAGTCTTTCGTCATCTCGTTTCCCGTCCGTTTACAAGTTTTGTTAGCAGACCACGCGGTCGGAATGTTTGAAACAGCTCGGACAGGTACATGAGATAGGATTTGCCTGAAAACAAACGCAGTGGAAAAGTGACTAGATGAGCGCGACACCCATTCTCCAGCGAAAATTATGAATGAAATCCATGATGTAGAATGATCATCAACGACCAACCACCGATCCCTGTGGTTCTCAACTACTAGTCGCCGATCCCCGTGGTTCCCAACGACCAACCACCGACCCCTGTGGTTCTCAACTACCAGTCGCCGATCCCCGTGGTTCCCAACGACCAACCACCGATCCCCATGATTCCCAACTAAGAGTCGCCGATCCCCGTGGTTCCCAACGACCAACCGCCGATCCTCGTGGTTCCCAATGACCAACCGCCGATCCTCGTGGTTCCCAAATAAGAATCACTGATCCCCACTGTTCCCAAAGACCAACCACTACTCTTAAAAAATATACAGCATCTTGTGAATACGTAAATAGTTAGTTTGTGGTGCAATGACCAAAGTAACACATAAGTACAGTTCAAGTTTATTTAACTCTAAACATGTCCAGATAATCTTCCTTCTTTATGTAATGTCCTGACACGCCAATAATCATGATTCAATGAATAAGCGAATCAGTTTAGTCGTATTTGGTCAGTTACATTTCTTGGTATTTTATTGTTTCTGTCTGTTGTTGCCAGTCTTCTGTGTCTTCTTGTTGTTCTATGGTGGGGTTTTTTTCTTTTTAGATTTTTTAAAATTGTGAAGCACTCTGTAGCCTTCCGCACAGAAAATTGCCATATAAATGTAAATAAGTTTTAATTACTTGCTAATGACGTCACAGGACGACTTTTTTTTTTTTTTTTTTTGCAGGTGCATTAGCTACTTTCCCCTGAAAAGAGTTAGCAGTGTTGTTTCAGTGAGTCTCACCTGTCAGAGACCTGCTCCAGCTCCACCTTCTTCTCACTCTGGATGAGTTTGGTAACATAATGCCGCAAAACTCCCACTATAAACGTGATGAAGACAATCGGCAACACGACCCACACACGGATACTGGAGTCCAGCAGCAGCTCGGGTCCTGCCATGTTAGTCTGAGTCAATTTAACACTGTTTTTATTTACAACACGTACAAGCTAATGAACTGACACGCGCATTTGCTAGCTGTCTACCAACTTCCTGTCGTAGTTTAACTACTCAGAGTTAAAAATAAACCCCGGGGACTGTGTTAGCCAAGTTATATAACTACCATAAATTACTTTTCAACTTCCTAATTCGGGGCTTTTTTAAAAAGAACTTGCCTTACACTCAACGTTTTAACGAACACTTAATTCCTGACATTAGAGCACCGAAGGCAAGGTGTTTTAAATTTAACCACTGCTAGCTTCTGTAACTTCACCTTACAGTTTGGTTGGCTGAATCTCAACTGGGTGTCTTTTGAAACTATAGTGCACTACATAGGTAGTTGAAACCGTTATTGTATCCCCTACATAGTGCGCCTACGTAGGCAGCGGGAGACTATTTGTTATTTAGCCATTGCGCGTGCCGTGCTGCGCTGTGAGTAATATGCGCATGCGTTAAAGTAGCGTGCACGCGGGGAGTCGAAGCTGATGCTTATGTTAGAAATTTACGGAGTCGGTTCTAAGCATCAAAACAATCGATTCCACACAATAAAATACATCACAGGCTGGTTTTATGGCAAGGTTACTGAAGATCAGTGAATTATTAAATATATATATTTTTTACATTTTAATTTGTTTTGAACGCTTTAGAATTGGAACGATTTACGATGCCTGGAGACGGGGGATTTTTTTTTTGGAATCGACTCCCTGATCTAAACGGACAACTGATTCTAATGTTGGGAATCTACTGAATCGATTCAATACAACTTCTCTCGATTCCAAAATGTAAAATATGTAACAGCATGAAAGCATGTCTTGTAAAAGAAAGAAACAATGCACAGTATTAATTAGGTAGCTTTATAAAAACCCGATTATGGTCGTTTGTTTGACACATTTACTATGAATCATTTAAACCTATGATGACTTCCAAATGAGCACTATAATTTAAAGAAGCAGCATTAGCCAGAATCGCGTTGGTGGTAGTCTTTAAGATCCTTTAGACTTAGTCACGTTGTTTATTTACATTTTATTTAGTTTAGTATCAACACCAGTCCGATTTCCATCGAATGCCTGGAATCGGAGAATTGCCTTTTTAGAGTCGACTCCCGGATCTACGCTAAACAGATAGCTAGCCGGCTAGCTGTCGGTAACTTGCTTGCGATTAATGTAGCACATATTTAAACATCTTAATCACTCTCATTATGAAAGTGTGTTTATTACATTATATTTAAAAAAAGACGAAGAAAGAAAGCGAAGGACCGAGTGTATCATTAAAATACAAAAAAAAAAAAAAATTCTAGTAGAAAGTGTTAGATTTACTTCCGGGTGACTGGGAAGGTACTTCCTGTGTCTTGTCAATAAGTACGAATTCCTCCATGGTATGCGCGTGATTCACTGCTTTATCAATATTTAGTGTTGCGTTTGGTTTAAAAGCTGTGACTTAGAAAGAATAAGTACAAATATCAGGGCTAAATAGTCCGCTAAATTCTCTGGTCTGTTGTTATTTTGTTAATAATCATCAGCAATGACGGTTTCTCATTAGTAAAGGCGTCTACTGTTATCATAACAGAGATCTCCTTCTCCTTCTTCTTCTTCTCTGCTCAGTGATCTGCGATTATTGTCTTCACACCATGACCTCTGGAAAACCTAACATTAATGAAAAAGTCCTGCAGTATGAATCCTTTATCAATGAGGTTTTGAAGCGAGATTTACAGTAAGTATACAGTAACGTGCTTTTTCACTGAAGTCACTGAATGTGGATGTGTGTCTTAGACTTTTCTTCCTGTAAACCATTTTCCTTGACTTTTATTTTAAATTTTTTTTAAAGGAAGGTTTTGGAGCAAAGAGACGGCGTGTATGAAAAAATATCACAGTACCTTCAATTGAAGAATACAATTAAACGTATACAGGTAGATTATATTTTACTCTCTTGTCATTAATGTTCATATTACCTTCAAATCAGTAACCGATATCTTTACCTCGTCCAGGAAACTGGCAGCAAAGAACTGAAGACGGACGTCGATCTCGGCTGTAATTTCTTTGTCCAGGCTCATGTGTGAGTGAGGTTTCTTGTCCACGTCTTAAATACGGAAGGATATTCGGAAGGAATCCTTTTGTGTTTTGGGATCAGCTTGCTGCGTAAATTAACCAAGACAGAGTGTCTTCTTGACAAAAAAAAAAAAAAAGCTGCACACGTAATACTACATCTTTAATATCTTTCATGCAAGCGAATTCCTTTGACATTTATTATAACCGCTTGCTGTAAGGTTTCGAGTTAGGCTCGATAGTTAGTTTAAATATCAACACAAGTAAAAGAGATTTTAATTTCTTTAAAATATTGTCTATGTTGTGTTGCTTTGTGTGAAAGCTCAGCTGATCCCTGATCTTGATTTTGTTCGTATGGAAGACCGTATAAGAGAGCAAGCAGAGAGAAACGATATCTAATCACACAACACATGAAGGCATTCCGTTACGATACGTTATGATGTATAGGGTTGCCATTTATATAAATAAATAAATAAATAAATAGAGTTCGCCGAAGCTTATAGATAGATCGATTGATCGATCACTTTATTAATCCCAGAGGAAAATTTCAACCATTACAGCAGCAACCCAAAAAGTAATGTGTGTGCAAGCGAGAGTATTCCGAGTAATCAAACGAAAAGATAAACATTAAGATAACATATTAAATAAAAGATTATAAAATATCGCGAAATCAAGCAAACGGCACAATATTCAGAGGCAATTTTTCAAGATTTTCCGCAGGTTTGGGAGGAGAAGCGTCACGTGACGTCATCACGTCAACCAAAGCCCTCTTCCATTCACGTGTGTCGAACACGAGTACAGCTAAACGGTCTCATTTACCAACAAACATCACCGCGAAAGACCCTGCAAAACTGTTTCGTGCGATTGCAGTCTCGCCAGTTCATGTGGTTTTCTGCAACAACAACAAAAAAAAGCAAACCACAGAAAACTCTGCAAGTTGCATCGCAAATTTCGAAAAAGGCCACAACATATTCAAGCACGTTTGCCCACAACAGTCACAAAAATACTCTGTGCAATCCTGTACGGACTGATTAAGAGTATAAAGTACAAAGAATTGAAGCTGAAAATGAGAAACTGGAGAAAAATGAACATTTTATAAAATGTTCATGTCAGATCGACTTCCAGCATCCAGAGTTTTCTTTTCTTTAAAAAAAAAAAAAAAAACCCACCAACACACAACAATGTGATAAAAAGATAGCACGATACCCATGATATGATATCTCATAGCGGTATTTTATCACAACTAAACTGTATCGTCATGTTGCTCGATGTTTACCCCAAAACAAAAAAAAAAAGAAGCAAAGTTAATACCATTTCCACAGGATATGACCGAATGTTTGCCAGCACATGTCATGTCATATAATAGGAGGTGTAAGATGGTGTATATAATCTCTTCCCGCAACTCTAAATTGCAACTAAAACCAGTAGGAATTCATCTTGAACCCACATTATATTTTCAGTAATGATATCTCACTGATTTGCTTTTCCTCCCATTTCAGGCCTGATACTTCCAAAATCTTCGTCGCTGTCGGATATGGATTTTTTCTCGAATTGACCCTTTCGGAAGCGCTGACCTTCATAGAGAAGAAAACCCTCCAGCTAACGGAGTAAGACCTTCTTTCTTCGTCTCCATCGGTGACGTTTATTCTCGTCCATGTGAACCGATCGTTTTGTTTTTATTTAGGTACAGCGAGGTTCTCACCAAAGATGCAGCAAAGATCAAAGCACACATACGTGTGGTTTTGGAGGTAGAGCATTTCACTTCAGTTTGGACGAAGCTTGTTTACTATCTCTGATGTACGTTATGAGTATGATGTTTTGTTTTTTTTTTTTTTCCCCTCCGCAGGGTTTAAAGGAACTCCAGGGTCTGAATGATCTTCCCGAGACGACGAGACGGGAGGTGTTTTAAGTACCTCACGGCGGCGCAGAGACATCCTTTCTGCCTTTTAAGCCACAACGCGTTGGCTACAGCGCGTTTAGGCTTTGCACTGTAAAGTGATATGTATTTCAACGGTACTTCTTTTTCCCTTAGCAACAGGTTTTACTGTTACGTTCCAAAATGGATTCAATAAAGTGCGGCTTATTTTGAATAGCTGTGACTACAGTAATGATCTTTTCGTGACTGTGAAGGTCCCTGCCTGAGATGGTGACTAATTGCTTTTTGGAAAAACATGTGACTCATAAGCTTCGGTAACGATGCGGACTCTCGATGTAGTCACTAGATTTTTCACAAGATGTTCGGCATCGTGCGTTTCGTCTGATCAGATTCAACACCTTCTTACTTTTTTTTTCCCTGTTTAAATCCCTGGACAGAATCAAGCTTGGCATGTTCTCTGCGTGTATTGTGAGTCACCTTGAATAAAAACGTCTGTTCAACGAACGCATCCACGATGTTACGTTTCCGTCAAGTACGGTCATACGAAATTCACACTGTTTATGAAAAGAAAAGACACAAAACATCACAGTATTTGAGAGATTTAATGCAGTTTACATTAAATGCTGTGTTTTGAATATGAATTTTTTTAAAAAAAAGTATGCATTCATAAGAATAAGCAAAGCTATTATGTGTAAAAGAGTTCTGATTTGTCTATGTGCGGTTCCTGCTGCTTTCAGGTCGTCCTGCGGATCTTTTCGAGTGACCGCTTGATTTGATTTGATTTTATGCATAAAAATAAAGCATGTTTTAGATAGGAATGCTTCAAGAAAATTCTCACCGAAATTGCACGTGGTGTCATTATGAAAGACGTTGCCGTTGGTTGGGAATATTTCGTGCAACAAGTAGCAATCGTGGTAAATGTTTAGGAAGGAAATGGCGTAATATTCTCAGGGACAACGTTATTAACGAACACTCGAATGGAAAAAGCTAGAGAGCCGTAACGTAGGCCTTTCACGATAACTAATTTTGTTGGACGATACGTCGTCCCAGAAATAATTGCGCTAAACGAGATTGTCATTTTAAGACCATTTTATGCCACTGATGTAATGATAATATAATAGCAAGTACACCATTTCAAAGAGCAGTCAACGTTTAATTCTTAAGAATATCCAGACATTGGGATTGGAATGGAACGAAAAAATACCAAAAATATCCTTTATATTGAGTCGATATTTCGTCGTCAAAAATGAAACCGAACATTCACAGTGGTGCTTGAAAGTTTGTGAACCCTTTCGAATTTTCTATATTTACATGGAGCCTATCCCAGGGAGCATGGGGCACAAGGCGGGGTACACCCTGGACAGGGTGCCAATCCATCGCAGAGCACAATCACATACACACTCACACACCCATTCATATACTACGGACACTTTAGACACGCCAATCAGCCTACCATGCATGTCTTTGGACTGGGGGAGGAAACCGGAGTACCCAGAGGAAACCCCTGCAGCATGGGGAGAACATACACACAGGGCCAGGGTGGGAATCAAACCCCCGACCCTGGAGGTGTGAGGCGAACATGCTACATTACATTACATTTATGGCATTTGGCAGACGCTCTTATCCAGAGCGTCTGAGCAATTGAGGGTTAAGGGCTTTGTTCAAGGGCCCAACAGTGGTAGGTCAGTCTGATCAGTAACCCAGAGCCTTTAACCACTGAGCCACCACTGCCCCATATTTCTGCATAAATATGAACTAAAGCATCATCAGATTTTCACACAAGTCCTAAAAGTAGACAAAGAGAGCCCAATTAAACAAATGAGACAAAAATATTATACTTGATCATTTATTTATTGAGGAAACTGATTCAATAGGACATCTCTGTGAGTGGCAAAAGTATGTGAACCTCTAGGATTAGCAGTTAATTTGAAGGTGAAATTAGAGTCAGGTGTTTTCAACTAATAGAATGACAATCAGGTGTGAATGAGTGAGCGTCCTGTTTTATCCTGGCATGAAGATTTCTGAGGATATCAGAAAAAGAGTTGTTGATACTCATCAAGCAGGAAAAGGTTACAAAACCATCTCTAAAGAGTTTGGACTCCACCAATCCACAGTCAGATAGATTGTGTACAGTTGGTAAAAAAAAAAAAAAAAACCTCAAGACCATTGTTACCCTCCCCAGGAGTGGTCAACCAACAAAGATCGCTCCAAGAACAAGACTTGTAATAGTCCACGAGGTCACAAAGGAACCCTGGGTAACTTCTAAGCAACTAAAGGTCTCTCTCACATTGGCTAATGTTAACGTTCATGAGTCCACCATCAGGAGAACACTGAACAACAATGGTGTGCATGGCAGGGTTGCAAGGAAAAGTCACTGCTCTCCAAAAAGACCATTTCTGCCCGTCTGCAGTTTGTTAACGATCACGTGGACAAGCCAGAAGGCTATTGGTAAATATTTTGTGGATAGATGAGACCATAACAGAACTGTTTTGGTTTAAATGAGAAGCATTATATTTGGAGAAAGGAAAACACTGCATTCCAGCATAAGAACCTTATCCCATCTGTGAAACATGCTGGTGGTAGTATCATAGTTTGGGTCGGTTTTGCTGCATCTGGGCCAGGACGACTTGCCATCATTGATGGAGCAATGAATTCTGAATTATACCGGCGACTTCTACAGGAAGATGTCAGGATCACTGTCCATGAACTGAATCTCAAGAGAAAGTGGGTCATGCAGCAAGACAACAACCCTAAGCACCCTAAGTCGCTCTACCTAAGAACGGTTAAAAAAGAATAAAGTTAATGATTTAGAATGGCCAAGTCAATGTCCTGACCTTAATCCAATAGAAATGTCGTGTTATGACCTGAAGCAAGCAGTTCATGTAAAGAAACCCACCAACATCCCAGAGTTGAAGCTGTTCTGTACTGAGGAACGGGTTAAAATTCCTCCAAGCCGACGTGCAGGACTGATCGACAGTTAGCACAAACGTTTATCTGCAGTTATTGCTGTACAAGGGCGTCACACCAGACACTGAAAACAAAGCTTCACATCCTTTTGCCTCTCACAGATCTGTAATATTGGGTCATTTTCCCCAATAAATAAACGACCAACTATAATATTTTTGCCTCATTCGTTTAATTGGGTTCTCTTTATCTAATTTTATGACTTGTGTGAAAATCAGATGATGTTTTAGGTCAAATTTATGCAGAAATTTAGAAAATTACAACATTACTGACTACGACACGCACTATTCTTGCTAGGTCTTTCTTCATCAAAAAGCATTGATTGTGCATTGTTAATATCTTGCGTGTCATTTTTTCAACAGTATGTTTTAATTGAAGTCGGTGTTAGTGCTTGATACACATCTCAGATTCAAAAGCACAGAGTTTTTGCATCCGAGTGTGCATTTTTTTATGTGAAATCTGACGAATATTCAAAGGACGAAATTTTAATTTGACAGCCCTAGAGCAGACGAGAGGACAGAAGCAGCGCAAATGACTAAAGTGTTGGTGGCATTCGTTCTTCCGTAAACAAACACGCATGTAAACACAATGGGCGGTATCGAGGTCAGCAGAAACGATCGAAGTCGCGTCTCTATAACGTAATTATCGTGACTGGTAAACGAATACCTTAAACATCCCTGTCAGTGCAAGAGAAGCCAGGAGTCAGTGGAAAAGAGTTGCAGGACGACCTGAAAGCAGCAGGAACGACATTTAGAGCCACACAAATTAGAACCCGTTTGGAACAAAAGACAAAACAAATATAGGACAATTTCGGCAATTATTCAGCTCGTGATGTCTGGAGAAAGAAGGGTTGTGCGTATGATCCCAAAACGCATACTCACAGTGAAGTACAAACTGGGAGCTTTATGAAACCGGGCTGCTTCTCTGCAAGCGGTACTGAGGGATTACATATTAGAGGAGAAATTTTTTTAATCAAATCGACCAAGAAACTGAATCTGGGAAGAAGATGGACTTTTCGAGAAGAAAATGACAAGAAACCTGCAGCTAAAATAAATCAAGACTGATTTCTGAAAAAGAAGGTGAAGGTGCTTCCTGACTTTACAGATTTTGAAATTGCAAATCCATCAGCGGGGCCCTCGTAATCTTCGGAAATTGCATACGATGTTCTTCCAGTCTTCCGACCTTCATCTTCCTTGAAAATATCAGGTGGATAAGCACAAGACACCGAAACAATTCAGAATTCCACTCGAAGTTTATACATTTGCTTAAGAACCACTCAGTTTATTTGTTGTTGTTGATAACTGGTCGATGATGAACTGTACCAGCTTAATAATTAATCATTTGCTGAACTTTTGCTTCTGCACCATGAGGAAGAGAATGAGGCATTCTAGCTCAGCTCCTTCAGCATCACTGTGACGGATACGCTGTCACACTAGTATTCGGTTGCCATGGAAACTAGACGTTGAATAGTGGCAGCAGTGTAAGCCCTGCTTCCTGAAATAGATTAATATTTCTTTCTTACAAAGACACATCGGTCCAAGTGGACTCGTTGCACAACGAGCGTGCATCACACACTTAGTATGACCTTCTGTATGTGCACATGCATGCAGCGAGCGTGCGGACGAAGAAGCCGGCTTTCCGTGTTAGTTCAAAAGAAATGGGTCAAAAACGGCATTTACGTGTTTTTAAACTTTTCTTCAATACAGTGTGTCAGGCGAGACTGCAAAATGCGCACACGGTGTTCCCAGGACGGACTTCGGATCCACCACGACCCTGACTAGGCTAAAGTGCTTTCTGAAGAGGAATGAATGAATTTCAAGAGAGATTCATTTCTAGAAGACTTTCCATGACATTAAATGTAACTATAAATCACTGAAAAGCACAATATGTCGTTCATCCATCCAAGCATCCATTCATTTCCTATACAGCTTATCCGACACAGGGTTGTGGGGAGCCTGGATCCTATCCCAGGGGACTCGGGCACAAGGCGGGGGACACCCTGGACGGGATGCCAACCCATCGCACACCCATTCACACACTATGGACAATTTGGAAATGCCAATCAGCCTACAACACATGTCTTTGGACTGGGGGAGGAAACCAGAGAACCTGGAGGAAACCCCGAACTGTTTCTACAAAGTTGGAAAATGGAACTAAGAGACCCCGAACTTGTTCCAGCATGATGATGCCCCTGTGCACAAAGCGAGCTCCGTGAAGACATGGTGTGTTAAGGTTGGAGTGGAAAAACTCCTGCACAAAGCCCTGACCTTGACCCCACTGAACTGAACTGCACTCCAGGCCTCCTCACCCAACATCAGCCTGATCTCACTAATGCTCTTGTCACCGAATGAACACAAATCCCCACAGCTACGCTCCGAAATCTAGTCGAAAGCCTTCCCAGAAGAGTGGAGCTTATTATTAACCGGATTAAAATGGGGGATTCATCCAGAATGGGTGTGATGGTGAGGTGTCCACAAACATTTGTTGCCGTAGAGTGTATATCTGTTGGCGAGTGAATAGTAGGTCGTAATATTAAATCCATCCATCCATCCATCCATCCATTTTCTATACCGCTTTATCCTTTTCAGGGTCGCGGGGAACCTGGAGCCTATCCCAAGGGGCATCGGGCACAAGGCGGGGTACACCCTGGACAGGGTGCCAATCCATCGCAGGGCAGTAATAATAAATATAAACCCTAAACAATGAACTTGTCAGGGGTGCAAAAGTACTGGCACCCCTGCCCCCAGCTGCTACCTGGGTGCAGATATACAATGTGTGAGAACAGGACTCTTGTCCTGTCAGTGCTAGGATTTCTTTTGTGTTGTTGTCCTCTCACGATTGACACATGCATAATACATTATTGTCATCCTTCTGCTTTTCATCTTTTCACTCGCTTTTTTTTTTTCCTCTCTTCTTCTTTCACTGACGTCACATGACGCAGGCGCCCCACAGGGACTCTTCTGAGCAGAAAGAGAGAGAGAGAGAAATGTCGAAGTTAACATGAGCGCGTTTTAATACAGAACAGGAAGCAAAGCAAAGTGAAAAAAAATACATACAGGTTTTTACTAATAAAGCCCAGGGACGTTGGGTAAACTTCTTTAGAGAGCTTTAGTAGTGAGGTTTTATTTTATTCTAGGTTTTAACCATGGTGGGAAACGAGAGGAGGATTTTTTTTGTGCTCGGGACTTGGATGAAACTAAAAATTATTTCAGCACTAACGGAGTAGTAGAAGGAGAAGAAGAAGAAGAAGAAAGCGACGACGACGAAGAAGAAGAAGAGGCTTGCTAAGAATTTTAGCCTAACTAACTCATATTTACTAGCTTCTACACTTGTCATATTCCTAGTCCAGGTGTTATAGATATTTACACCCTCGTCATTAAAATTAAAATACATTTAAAAAAAAATTAATAATAATTAAACCAGCCAGTGAGTGCCTTAGAGTTGGTTAGTGTTGCTGATAAAAAAATAAAATAAAAAAAAAACCAAAACAAAACGGCTAGCTTGCTAGTTAACAACATTGCGGCGGCTAACATGGAGGAAGAGGTGCATGTATGTGTTAGCATCATCGCAGCACTCTTATATAATCCGACTAAAACTAAATCGCGCTCGTTTTCGTCCAGAAAAACGACTTTTGGCTTCGTTTAGAGGCAGAAATGCGGACGTGGGTTTGATTTGGTGTGCAAATAGGATCAACGCAAACATGGATTCCAACCCTCTCCTAAGTGGTGAGTTGTCCCCCCCCCCCGTGCACTCTGGACTCTATGCAAGTAAAATAGCTTAACGAGACTTTTTAAAAATATATATATACATATATATGATTGTAATAATGAATGCATGTGGATTTGTTTGATGAAGTGTTGCTGATATTCTAGCAAACACTCGAAGGAAGAAAACAAGGCTTTTTTTTTTTTTTTTTCTTGAGCAAGTTCACACCTTGCTCCATGCATAGTGATTTTATTTGATGTGCATCAGGGCTTTGCAAGAAAGAAAAGAAGGTGATGAGGGTTTGTAATGCTTCCTGATTGGTTTGCATGCACACACTGGTTGCTTTTGTGTCAAAATCCCCTTTAGCTACCTGTTGGACATGCAGAGTGCTTCAGCATTGCTCTGTGACTGTAATGCGAACATGTTTTACATGATTTATTCGTCTTCTGAAAGCGGTGGATGTGCAGACTAGGTCAGGATCACTGGACGGGACACCAGGTCACCGTAGGGTGAAACACACAGACACACATTCACACGCGATTTAGAGGCGCCGATGCGTGCTTTTCTTCCGGCATGCTTTTGGGTGGACGGAGGAAACCGGAGAACCTGGCGGAAACCCGTACAGACACGGGGAGAACGTGCGACCCGAGCTCAGGATCCAGATACCTGGTGCTGTGAATCTGCATCGTGCCACGCTGACGCTTACATTTGCTAAACGCTTTGTAATATTTCCGGAAGTTGCGAGATATCTTTCAGTCTGACTCGGTCTCCGACACTGGAGTGTTTTCCGTTTCGCTTATCGCGTGACGAAATCGATGAATAGATGCTCGAGCGTTTTAATTGACCTTGCTGTTTTTATCCGCATGAAACACCTTCGTTAGTAGGGGTAGCTCTGAAATAAGTTTATCAGCATGGGGTTCCTTTTGACAGATGGTAGCTGGATTGATTATTTATTTTCTCCAACAGATAAACTGTTCATTAACATCAGGAAAGACTCCGGCGTTAGAAGAATGCGAAATGTGCCGTCTGACCAGGATCTTGCGATGATCTTTGTCAAGTCTTTAGTCTTTTTGGCTGTCACTTGTGCCACAATCTAGAGAAACCATCGCGTTGAACACGACAAGTACACATGCGGTTCTGCAAGTATGTTGTCTGCTTTAGGCAACATTTCCAAACTTGTTTGGGACAAAAGACCCCCCCCCCCCCCCCCCCCCCCCCGGCTGTATAATTTGAGATTCGAAGCAGACAGACACCGAGACTTGTCTACCATGTGAAACGCTTTTAAATCAGTCTAAATTTAATTTCTAATTTTTTTAAATGATCAAATAAACAATATTAAGTCAGAGTTGCAGGCTGTACAGGACTCCAAATGGGCTTCATCTTTAATAAAATGGGCACAAACACCCAGACTAAGGAACCCTGATATGTGCATTAAAATGGTACATCTACAAGGTGGGCGTGCCTAATAAAGTGGCCGAGTGCTTAAGGACACTAGAGGTCTGAATCAGAGCTGAATCAGTACTTTTGGTTCGTTTGCTGTTTTCTAAACAAACCGAAAGGCGGCCTGAGGGGTGCGCAGGGCTGAAAGCTCTGAAAGCATCCTCGTGAAGCTCTTGTACTGCGGCAGGAAAAACGACCCCGACTTTCATCGAGTACGTGTAGGAATCACCAAAAAAAAAAAACCCCATGCAGAACGCTGAGTCAAGCCGGCTCTTTATAAATGACGTAGTTATCATCTACATCATGGAATAATCATCATAACAGGATGAAAAAACATTTCCCCTGTTTGTCCGTCGGGTCAGATTTAACCCGAACGTCTCGGTTTAAAACAAAACATTAAAAACCTGGCGCGTTTGGTTCACTTCCTGCGGTCGTGTCGAGATTCTTCGGGACCAGACAGAGACCGCCTCGCTCAGAGCGGTCGTTTTGGTCCACAACCCGAGCGTGATGTGGCTAATAAAGTGTCCAGTGGTTGTTTAAACCGAAAGATCAGTGCGATGATTCGTGAATTGGACTTACTTCCGTAAAAGCGTGTTTTTATTTGAGTTTTCATTGTATTCTCTGATGTGTAACATGCTTCAGCGTGTTCACCCCCGGAAACCAGAATATCAGGTCTCTCCACTCCAAAAAGGCTTGACAAATATCGTATGGGAATACTGTTTGGAAAAACGTAGCACATCTATCTGCTGGTGAAATGTAACATCATCGCAGAAGACTGTAGTGTGCAAATCAACGCACTAACATGTCATGATATTATGCACCTTATGTACCGATATTGAAATAAATACCATCACAGAAATAAAAGGAAGTATTCCGCGTCTCGGAAGTGGCGCTGTGACACTGACCAGCTTTACTGCAGATCAGATTATTTTGCTTTTTGTTCTGTTTTCCGTCGAACATCATCTTATAACACATAGCTGTGAGCAGCGATGACGGGCCCAAGCACTACGGCGCCGTTGCTACTCGTTGGGTGAGTTAAACCAGATTAAAGTTTGACGCGTTACCACGGCAACACTGTTTAAGATATCAAAAATCCTTTCGCGGTTTTACTTCAGCCGTGTCTCAGCGTTATTCTGACCACGTGTGAAGCGATTCTGGTAAATATAAGAGGATTATTGCGAAGTCTGTTGTAAGTCACACACTTCCTGCTGCCAGTTGGTGGCGCTATGAGAGTGACTCACAATAGCCACGTTCATGTGAACAGTACCAAACATACAGCTCAAGTTTGATCACTCCATGCACTCGGAAGATATGAGACACTCCCCTTTTCACTTTTTTCACCGTACGTTTATTGCCTCGCCACGGCGAAACTGTTCCAGATATCAGAAATCCGTAAGTTAGCGTCCTCGAGTTTTTTGGCCGCGACAATCACAAAAAAACCCAAAAAAACCCCTGAATTATAACGACACCATCCTGTGCAGGATTTGGAACCACTCGCGTATCTAAAAAGCCTGGTTTCGCTCATCAGTAACGCAGTGCTTTATTACGCCCGTGTCGGTGTTTAAAACCCCTCCATCGTTTTCTCTCTCTACATGCTTATGAAACTGCCGTCACTTCAGGTATTAATTCTGACACAGCAGAAGATCCGAAGGAACCTTGGTGCGCGTGTGTGTGTGTGTGTGATGGATTTTTATTCATTGGTGTGAGCATTCTTCAAAATGTTAACGTGAGCCTCTGATTTCTGCCTCTGTGGAGTGGGGTTTAACGGTGTCGTTTACAGGTGTAGATACAGATGCCTTCGCTGCGTAGACTGCGTAGAGAGCACGTTCATGTCTTCGTGCTAAGTGAGTTACTAATCATTTCTCACCGCAGGAGTAACACAAGATGGAGCGTGCGGTTCTAGGGAAATAATAACGAGCGAGCGGGTGGTGCGGCGCAAGGCGGAGTCACGCAGAAGTTAAACAGCGTGTGTAATCCTGACGTGTTTTATTCCTCTTATACCGCTTTCTATACGTTTTCAGTCATTCCTTCACCAAAAATCGATTAAGTTCTCTCTTTTAAAGAGAACACAAAAAAGTGCCGCTTGTTACAGAGGAAGCGCAAACTCCTCCGACGGTTACAAAGCACCGACACCGGACTCGACTCCTTCCTTAGATGCAAAAATAAACATCTCGTCCTCGCAGAAAACTCCACCGTATCGGCAAATTATAATCCGTAGAATCAAGGAAACTCTGCGATATTCGCAGGAGTTTGCACATTTTCAGAACGACAGCAGATTTTCCGCGGGTTTGGGCCGAGACGTCGTCACGACGCACGCGCGTTCAGTCCAAGCCCTCTTCGATTCACACGCGTCGAACACGAGTACAACTAAACGACTCATTTCTCCAACATACAACTTCACGCAACCGCGATTTCACCAATTCGAGTAGTTTTCCGAAAGAAAAACAAAAACTCAGCGAGTCGTGTCGCAAATTTTGAAGAAACAACAACCACAAAAAAAAGCCGCAGCAGAATCAGTCGAACGTTTCGGCAATCGCAAAGAAACTCGACGGAATCCTGTACGGACCGATTAATGCGTCTTAAAAAGTCCCTTCGGGTTTGCTTTTACTAGAGAAACGATATTATATACACCCGTGGCGTGTTTAATTCGGTCCGAGCTGCCGTTAGGGAAAACGAATCAGAAATGGGAATCGGGTCGTTCTTGGAGGATAAATTTCATGACATGATATGACGATTTTCAGTAGAGCACATTATGTACTATTATGTGACTATGAAGAAAAAGCAGCTAGAAGAATGACCTGCTTAAGAAGAAAATCACGTCTCGCTTGGGAATACCCGCGTTTTCTCTTGATGTTACGCGTTAACGGTGTATACGACGATCACGTAAACAGCATAACGATATATATATTATATTAATAACGCAATAAATCGAATGCTTCTTTCGGTAGGTGCTGCAACTGGTGAGCTGGTTTTTTATTACCTTAAAGCTTTCAGTCCTACACGTCTGGCGCTATTACAGCGTGAAGGATAAACATGTTGCCATTCCCTCCGTTAGTAAGCCGTGAGCTCATCCTGAAGCGGCTGTGATTCTGTTTTTTTTTTTTTTTTTTTTTTTTTTTTTGGCAGTCCCTGTTTTTATGCTAACATTAATTCTGCATGTGTCTGGCCGCTCAGCTTGCTTGCTCTCAGGTGTTATAAATCGTGCCAGGCCTCGCCGCCGGAGAGCTGAAGATAATTGGCTATTAAAGATCACAGGCCTCTCTCCATCCTCCTGAGGCGATCATGCCTGACAAGTGAAAACAGATTCATACTGGCCCTTCCTCCACCGCCCCGCTCTCTCTGTCTGCTCTTTTATTCATCCCCCTTCCCTTCTGCGCAAACAGGTGTGTGTGTGTGTGTGTGTATATGTGTGTCTACTTGTATTCATTAGACTGTACTAGCCTTGTGATACTCAACATAACAATCATTTATCCGTACAAAAATCAATCTTTCTTTCTTTGTAAATCCGTCCTTCCTTCATCATCCGCTTTGTTTTTTTTTCTTCCTTCACTTATAGGTAGGAAAAATATATCGTCACATTCTAATGATCGTTCATTTACAATATTTGCAAAGTGTTACATGCGACACTTCGTCGTAGGCCCGTTTCATTTCTTTATGGGGGGGGGGGGGGAAAGCTTGTCTTTTTTTTTTCTTCTTCTTCTTTTTTTAATTGAAAATGTTAATCCGGAGAAATTTTTGAAAAAAAAAAAAACCCCCGCATCTCTACGTTTTTGGCGTCCGCACCGAGACGGCGGTGAAAACGGAGCTTTTCGAAAACGCTCTCCCGAGCGGATGAAAACGCTGAACGTTGTCATGTATTGTGGAATGAGAAATTTAAAAAAAAAAAAAAAACAACCAATGAGCTGTTTTTAGTCATGTGACACAGTCATGTGACCCCCTCAACCTAAAAAAAAAAACAACAACCCCAAAAACAAGATGGTGGATGACGTTGTACTGCGGTTTAATAGCTTTGTTAAAGATTAGTGTCACTCCGTACAACCTTTGGGTTGCATTTTTAAATAAACGCCCGACGACGAATAAAAGACGACCTGATGTAGTAATGAGAAGTGAATTTAAAAAAACGAAAAGGTTACCAGCTAAAAGGAGGTCTTCCTGCAGGTTTCCGCCAAAATAAAAGCCACAAGGTCTAACGCAAAAGTGAATTAAGTCAGAAATATATTACTATTGTTATATTACCATTTGTACCCCATTACTATGTTTTATTATTATTATTATTATTATTAAGTATTATTCAGTGCAGTAGTAACATTACAAACATTTTTAAAAGGTTTTTTTTTTTTTTTAAATCTATATTTTCTTCTTTACAAAAAGTTCCGTATATTTCTAACACTACTTTTTACATCATTACCCTGGCATTAAATTACAAAAACCCTGGTAAACCCTGCTGCGAGGGGGTTTCTAATACAGCTGCTGAGAGCGCGATGGGAAATTCGACATCTTTTTCTCTTCTGCCGTAATCCGTCTCTCTCTATCTTTTTTCCTTCTCTCTTGGAAAGTCATGGGAAGGAAATACTGGATTTTTTTTTTTTGTTTCGTTGTTAGAGCAAATGGTAATGCAAGAAGGATATTTACTCCGGTCTTCCATATCCCTCTATAGACGTTCGCCGTGCTATAGTTTACTTAAACCCAGAAATAGATGTGTAGTATGCATGAACACGGAAGCTGGTGTATCGCGTAGTGACGTGCAGGTCTTCAGATTTTTTGGAAATGCCTTGAATACGCTATTGAATAAGTGTTATTTCATATCTTCGGATGTTTACGCGAATAAGAATCGTATCTGTTAGGATAGGTGTGCAAGGGTCCTAATGTTTCAGTGGTCCACAAACGCACCGGAGCGAGGAACGGCCGCGTGACATCGTCGTGAAAATTAGCGTTGTGAAAGAACCACACCGAACGTGACAACGGGAAACATCCCAGAATGCAGTATGGTATTCAGAACACGGCGCGGATATGGAGAAGGACTTTACGCACGATAAGCGGGCGCGAAAACCTCCTCTCTGCCTTTACGGAGTGTCACGCATAGCTCTTCGCACACCTTTTTGTCCCCAGATTGGCTGCTGTTCGAAGTGTGCGCGTCGTTGAATGCTGTATTTGTCGATTCCCGATGCCGCCGTTCCATGAAGCTCTGTACATAAAGATATCATCGCTTTCGCATCCTTTATCGCAAGACGTTCTCTACTGTTGCATTGGAAATCTGCGAAATATCCTTCCAGCTCCCAGTGGCTTAAGGACATGATGTTTTTGTTAAAAACATTTTTTGGAAAATAAAATGTTTATTGGAAAATAAAATGTACGATGAGGGGATGTACTGAAAAGTTTTTCTATAATTGGCAGCCCTTTATTTCATATTTTATGGAGTTTCAGGCATTTCCTATTAGAATTTTTTGCCTCTTGTTGGATTTTTACAATATATAAACATCCGGATATAGATGTTAGTCAGCCGTGATGAGCAGGAGGGGGGACCTCGTGGGCCTTGTGGAATAAAAGGAGACCCTGTGGGCCTTTCTACGATGAACTCGAAGTAATATTACTATTAAACTGTGACTTAAATGAAATAATCCTGCTAAACGTAGCGCTGCAGCGTCTAAGCTCTTTCTCGTAGCTTCCATGTTCAGCCCGTAGGATTAATAGTAATAAGTGTTAAATTAGTGTTCCTCCAGTGTCGCGCAAGTCGGCGTAATTGTGTTTCCAGTCATTTCAGCCGCCGCTGATGAGGTGCGGGAGATTTCACACGCTCTCTTTATTCCATAGTTACTGCCGCTTCGACGTGTTTACCATGGTGATGGTTTCTAAGGCGTTCGATACGAGTTACGTAATTAGATGGAGGGAAAGCTGAACGGTAATAAGGTTAATTTGCAGCCTCGGAACACTCTTACCAAACCCGTGACCAGTCCTCGGCTCTCGGCGTCTCGGCCTCTCGTCTGTGCTTCTCCTGCCAAGAGCCTACTAACAAGGACCGTTTTTTATTTATTTATTTATTTATTTATTTATTTTTATCACGTCTCAGAATCCATTTCGGTATCTTATCTAGCCAGAGCGAGCATCAGAAACGGCATCAAATCTTCCTTTTTATTATTATTCTTTTTCCCATTGATTTTTTATTTTATTTTTAGACGTTATGAAAATTCTTTCTACAACCTTTTTCCTAACCTTAAACAGATAAAGTATTAAAAAAAAATGTAATCGTTGGCAAATTTCCGTTATTATTTAGTTATTGTTTATTTTTCCGTAACAGCACACCGTGAAGTGTTGTATTTCCTACTCGACGGCCCCTACTTCCGTCCGTTTTGCTTTGTGTTCTTGCGCCTACTGCTTTCAATCGGTAAGAACGTACTTGACGGATATCAGTAATGCTGGGCGATTGTGACAATCTAGAGATTTTGATCAATTATATTACAAATACCCTGTTATATCATAGCTATCGTAACATCTTTCTCAACGGTAGTTAGAATCTCTCGAAGAGCAGCTGATTTTCTTTCAACATTTATACTGAACCTTTACAATTGTATTCTGTTTATTATTTTTAAATGTTGTAATGTATTTTTGAGTGTTTATTATAATGTTAACGATAATTGTTATAGTACGTTATCATTTTGTTTAACGTTTTTGCTGTCGAGTAATCTCTTCTTGCAGACAGAAACGTTCATTTGTAAACACGCCACCGTTCTGCTGGCGGTTGGTTAGCTCGGCACTTCACCTTTGTGGTGATCTGGGATCTAATCTGGTCCTCCTACGTCACAAACAGATGTTCCTTCACTGTACAGCAGAACTTTACATGTTCAGCTCTGCGTAATAGCACTCTTATCGCTGACTCGGCCTCGCTCGCCCTCGTACGCTTCTGAGTCGTGGAGACGAGAGCCGGTCACGTGCTCCTGTTATCAGAATAGAAGAAGGTCACTGTAATTGACCGCAGAACAGAAACGTTCCCAGATGAAAAAAGAAAAATGTATTTATGCGGTGTGTTTTATTCTGCTAACCTACTGGTCCGCTACGCTAAACAATAAAACACTAATTATCTGGACCCGTGTCTGCCCCTGGGTACGCGAGCGGGCCTGATCTACAGTAGTTTGTGTTGAGGCAGATTAAAGCATCGGTTTGTAATTTTCGAAACCCGGAGCGGTTTGTAGTTAATACGAAAGCACTTCCCCTTACTTGGACCCAAACGTTGCTTTAAATTGCACGTGCGACTGTGGGGTTTTTTTTTTTCCTTTTTCTTTTTCGGAGCTAATTTCTGGGTCAGAACATTTTTAAAGTAGAGGCTTGAAACCAGGAATGTAGTCAGGTTCATTGGTTAATGACAGTAGTGTCCTGCACAGAGGCTCTTTATATACGTTTATATATTATTATTACAGGTCTAGAGACATTTTTAAATGTTACAAACTGCACCTTTAAGCTTTTCAGACCTCCCACAGCGGTGATCGTAATGTCTCCTTGATACGGGCTTAGAATTGTTTCATAATGGCAAATAAATATTTGTGATCTATTTATTATGAAACAATTCTAACCCAATACCGTAATCCCAATATCAGTTTGGCTCAGGATACCTTTTTTATTTTTATTTTTTTATCTTTTTGTCTTATGAACTTAGTTCAGATCTGATACCTTTTGTTGCTTTATTTTAGCTAAAGGCTATTAACATTAGTTCCAAGCAGACTACTTAAGCCTAGTCGTGGTGGAATGGACGCTAACTCTTGAATGGGAGTCACTCTTAAAGGTCAAACGCCTCTTGGCACGAGTGTCCCTTTTTGATGTTTTAGGGTTTCAGATATGCAGAAAAACCGTCTTTAATATGCGGTAAAGATTATGTATCGGTGGTAATTGTAAGATTTATTTCTTCTTGCTTGTTTAATGTATAGATTTCTGCATTATTTCTACATTTCCATGTATTGTTCCTCGTGCAGCCATGGACCCGTCCATCACGCTGTGGCAGTTTCTGCTGCATCTCCTGGAGGACCAGAACCAGCGGCACCTGATCTCCTGGACGTCCAACGACGGCGAGTTTAAGCTGCTGGATGCCGAGGAAGTGGCGCGCCTCTGGGGGCTGCGCAAGAACAAAACCAACATGAACTACGACAAGCTGAGCCGCGCGCTGCGCTACTACTACGACAAGGTGAGCGAGGAAGAGGCGTTGCGTATCTATTCTGGATACTGCTGTCGAAGTTATTTCCGACTTATTGCAGTTCTGTCACTCATAATGAACTCGTTTTGAGCCTTGTCTATATTTGGAATGCTAACTTAACACTATAACATAACTGTTGTGTTAAAGCATATTCCTTTCCTCACTTGAACGTTCGGTCCGGTCTTTCTCAACAGAACATAATAAAGAAAGTAAGCGGTCAGAAGTTCGTCTACAAGTTCGTGACCTTTCCTGACCCGAACTCGGCCGACGGCCTCAGAAGCCCCGAGGATGCCCAGCGGCTCATCGGCGGAGAGAAAGCAGAGGCGTCTGTCCAATCCAAAGCCGCGGGGGGCACCAGTGCCGCCGTGGCCTCCCTATCCAAGAGCCTGCAGCCTCAGCGCTCGTCCCCTAGCACGGTGCAGCGCAGCTCCCGCAATGACTACATGAAGTCAGGGCTTTACTCCACCTTCACCATCCAGTCCCTGCAAACGCCCTGCAAGAGCTCCAGCAAAGCTGTGAAAACGGAGCTGCCTGTGGAGAACACGCCCAAACTGAGCAGCAGTGAGCGACCACTGCAAGAGGTGAGCACAGAATATATTTAATATTTATATGTATATGTTTTTTTTTTTTTAGCCCGTCAAACGCTCTGCCCATCTTTCGCATGTATCTTTTGTATACTATTCTGGGCACAAGTTTCAGAATCATTAATTTGATTGACTCTTCACACTTCCATGAGTCTTTTTTTTTTTTTTTTTAACTTTTTTGCTTGAGTCTCTTTCTTATTTTACAGCAGGAAAAAAAACCACCTTGATATAATGAGATTGTGAGATTGCGAAAAAGGCTATGTTCACATTATTGCACGATTCCAAACGTTTCCCAACGGCATGGCTTGTATGGGGACCTAAACACCGAAGGATATTAAGATGGTTTAACAGTGTGTCTTCTATATGAGAATGAACTCTGGAAATGTTTATACATTTATACAAGCCGACCTGCTTGAAATCTGTGCTGTTGTTTACCCGTCTTTGTGCTTACTGTGTGTTTATGT
Organism: Ictalurus furcatus; assembly: GCF_023375685.1. Lineage (NCBI taxonomy): Eukaryota > Metazoa > Chordata > Actinopteri > Siluriformes > Ictaluridae > Ictalurus > Ictalurus furcatus. The sequence goes on along the minus strand of NC_071259.1, from coordinate 29,734,881 downwards.
CCTCTAGATGCTGGTGTGTCAGACAGAAGCTCAGCAGGCGGCAGCGGTCACTCCGTCTACAGCGGACAGCAGCGGTCTGCAGGTGATAGTGACACAACCTTCACCCTGCGCCACTCCCGCCCTCAGCCCACAGACGCCCTCCGCCTCTGCTGCTGCCCCTACGGTAGGTTACTCGTCTTCAATTCAGCTCGCATCCTTTCAAAAACCTCATCGTTTATTTAATCTTGTATCTTCTGTCAGTCATATTGTGGAGGAATTGAACATTTTTATCACCGCTTCTTGTTCCATTTGGCAGTTCGCAGCCTTGTAGAATAGGTACCCTTAGTATTTATAGTAGGGCTGAAAAATATATTGAAATTATCAAAATATTGCGCATCATCTCACAATATACATAACTCAAGGGCTTGCGATATCTGAATGATTTTAATACTTCAAAAAGTTGCGAAAATCAAAATTTTAGGGCGACACGGATAGAAGGGAACGCTTTCTTTTCCTCAAAAGAACATGAAACGTTTTTGTTATACATTTTTTTATATATATATATATATATATATATATATATATATATATATATATATATATATATATATATATAAAAATAAATAAAATTTGGAATATGTGTTACCTCATATTTAGACCCCTGTGAAACAGGAAGTCATGGTTGAGTAATTTCCTGTTCCTAGTCAATTTAAATATCAATGAGAATATACTTCAAATATATTTTTCTCATATGAATTCATAGGGGTGCCAATAATTGTTGCACACTTTTATATTTATTTATTTATGTATTTATTTATTTATTTTTGATAAACCTGTGTTTTGTTTGCCATTGTTTGATATCCATGAGAGCAGAGTATTTTTTTTTTTTTTTTTTGAACAAAAGATCCAAAGGTTAAACAATAAAGGCAAATTTTCACAGCCTCTTCTTTGCTCATATTTACCAAGGGTGCCAATATTAATGGAGGGCACTGTGGCAATTTAAAATCACTCCATGCCTAATCATATCCTTTGGTCTTTATATATAATAATCTATCTCTAGCATTTGGCTGGGACTTGGTACTTCCTTTGTGGATTAAATTCATTGTTGCTAAATTGTGTGATTTGTCGTGCTTTGTTTCAGCCGCAGAAAAAAAAAATATATATATATATATATATATATATATATATATATATATATATATATATATATATATATATATATATTTATAAAATGACATTTTAATTTCAAGCAACATTATTTTAAATGCTTTGTTTACTCTTGTTTATAATTTAGTCCCACAGAGTAAACATGTTTATTGTGCCTGCTGTTATCAGCTAATTTGGCAGGCACAGTGTTGTACCAGTCAGTGTGTGTGTGTTGTCTCATCACTCTTATTGTCATGCTGTGTTGGGCCGGGACCTGCTAAGCCTTGAATACGCTGCATGACTTGGACGATTTTATGAAGGATTATAAGACAAGACTGAGAGTGATTTGATTTCTTGGTGATTTTGTTGTGACGTTACACCCAGTTTGTGACTTACTGCTGAACTAAAGCAAAAAAAAACAAAATAAAAAAACCAGTCCTTACCTGTGAGTAGGTGATTTGTGATGGTAAAACAAACAGAGATGCCATAACTTGCAGATGCACTTTGTGTCAAACACAAAGAAAGGAGAAAAAATAAAAAAGCAGCTTTTTAAGCTCCTCCTCACATGCCGGGCGTGTTTACTTTTCCCTGCCTGTTAACTGTATCCTTTCAGAGTTTGGTCCGTATTTCGTTTGATACTCTCCTGCTCACCCGGACCCACCTTAAATAATCATGCTCCTTGTGCCTGCTTCTTGATTTTTCTGGATCTGACCAGCACTCAGTATGTGAATTAAGGCTTTGGGGGTTTTCATTCGTGTGTATATATATTTGAATCCCATTTTATCTGTGTTTAGCAAACCTTCAGCAGTAAGAGCCACTGATCCAGAATCAGGACCAGCAGATTTTAGTGTCTGGGATATTCATTTCTCTCATTTATAGATTCCCAGGGGACAAGTAGGTTCAAATACCAAAACAAGAAAATAATCTACTCTGTATTGACGTTCAAAAAGCAAAATGGAGGATTTGGCTGGACTAATATAGAATCGGGAACACGTAAGTTTCCCAGGCAACCTTAACGCAGGAGTTTGCAAGTACGTTGAAGCCATCACTTTGCCCGAAAACATTTTATTGGTCTGGTTTCGTTGTTCTCTTTAATCCCGATTACTACAACCCGTCGATCGTTTTCCTCTGATACTTAATACGGCTGTGATTTTTCGCAGAACGGGCAGCCGCTGAAGAACCAGGGACTCGCCGATCCGCCTCAGATCTACCTGACGAGCGTTTCAGACCCCGGCTCGCTGACTTCGCTGATCCAGGTAGCCGGTAGCGACTGTGTGGTCAGCTCTCAGCAGGGTCACCCTGTGTTTGTGGTCATAAAGCCTCCACCTGTCGGGGAAGCCAAAGAACCGAACATGGCTTCTGGAGAAGACCTGCTGGACATCGTGGACCTGGACGTCAAACCCGAAGCTGAGGTGAGGATTAAAGTAGAACGTTCCAGGTCCCCTGACATGTATGTACGATTACACAACCGACGCGCCCTGACTCTTCTGTCCTAGACGATCCCTGTGTCCACTCCCTGTGTTACGGAGGCTGCGGTGTCTGTCGATGCCTCTCCACCCTCCTGCCCCGAGCCCGTGGTACAGCCGGTGGTAGAATCCGAGCAGAACGACGAGTCTCAGCAACCTGGTACATGACGGCTCAGTTTCTGCAGCGGTGTATGGTTATTATGATCACCGTTATTTATCTCCTTTGTTATTGTTGTGTCACAGTGGAGGACACGAGTTCCACCGCATCCACACAACCAGCCTCCGCTCAGGAAGCGCAGCCGCCCAAGTCCAAGAAGCCTCGCGTGCTCGAGCTTCCCTCGTCCCCCTCGCCGCTCCCTCCCGGCCTCACTCTGGATAAAGTCAGCGCAGCGGTGAACAGCCTGCTGGCCCCAGGCAGCACCACAAACACCCTCACACCCACCGTCATCACCTCTCACGCCTTGGTGTGGATCTCACACACACACACACACACACACATATACACACAGCAATGTTCACAATCACAATGAGGTTCATTCTAGCAATAAAAATGGGATTCCTTTTTTTTTTTTTTTTTTTTTTTTTTTTTAAATCAGATTGGATTTGTGGGACGCTTTACGCAAACGTCTGGTTAGATGCAGGTTTGCTGCTTGGACTCCAATAGAAAGATCAGACGGGTGCCATCTGACGCCGCAGAGCTCTGCGTGCGATAGGACATGGGGTCAGGCTCCTGGGGGGAGATTAAAGGCAAGGTCGGGTATTTTGGTACCGCGTCGTCTGAGGCATGCTGGTCTTATCCTGTACTAATACAGAAGCAACACGCGTATACACAGCAGAGTGATATCTTTATCAAACACTGCTTCTCTGACCCTATAGATATCCGTACTAGGCCGGTATTGTGGTAAATGATGTCATGATGCGCTTCTCGTGCAATCTTTTTATGAATTGTTTTAAAATAACAATGACACACTTTTTTTTTTGTTTTTTTTTTTATGAGGTCATCGGGTGTTTTGCTCTAGCGGGACGTCCTTAACGGTTACCTGCGTTACCGGACTTGAGTGTTGAAGAAGATTGACAGAAAGGTCTATTATATATAAAGGTGCATTAGTTAAGATCAGGTCTCTAACAGTTAAGTTTGACGTTCTCTTCGAACCCACCCCATGTTCACAAAGCTCCGCCCCCACGATCTGTAGAGTAGCGTGTCTGTAAAATGACTGACAGGTGGCTCATCCGATCAGTTTTCCCATCACACACTTGATACACTTCGAGTCCACGGTTTAAACCTTTTATATCCGATCTCGTTTTACTTATCTTCCAAGTTATTTGTACAAGTAAGAATTAAAATAAATAAATAAAAATGGGCTACTGCGCATTTAACGTCATATGGAGTTGATTTGAACGTTGATGTCTAAGGTTTGAAATAAGGCTTGTGTGGTGCGTTGCTTCAGGCTGGTATTAATTAATGATACGGGACTCGTTATCATGAATTCCTCGATTAATTAAACATAATGGGCATTCATGATCAGGATTAATTATAATTGGTTAATTGGCTGGAGTTTGTTTAATTGTCTGCACAGACAGACAGACATGTTTTGGAAATGCTTCAGTTGTGTGTATTTGGCTGCATGCTGTAGCTGGCTATTATTTTATAAAGAGTTTATAAAGGCGTCTGAATTGGCTGAAAGTTTGTGTTAAAGAAATGAACAGTAGTTATTGTTTCAGTGGTGTTGTTGTTGTTGTTGTTGGGTGATGGCTGTGTGTTGTGGTGCGTGTTTGGAGCAGCAGATTCACTGTAATCCTCTGCAGCACGCCGGCTCTCCTTCAGTGACGTACGAGTTCACAGTTACAGCTGCCACCCACCAGGCAGACCCAGGGAGAGAACACCGGGGGCGGCGCTGACACGGCACACAGCCAAGGAATTATTCATCACAAAATGTGCAGCTCTATTTCTGTTTCAGCCCAGATCGCTTGTAGAAGGAGCTGGCTTTCTCAAAATAGTCTGAGTGGGCAGTAAATTAGGAGAACTCCGTGGAACATGTCCATGATATCAAGCCTGTTTAGTCTCAGACCTGTGTGTCTCTCTCTCTCTCTCTCTCTCTCTCTCTCTCTCTCTCTCTCTCTCTCTCTCTCTCTCTGTGTGTCTGTATCTTTGTCTCTGTGTTTGAGCTTCTTTTTTTGTGTTTCTCTTTCCTTGTGTGTCTTTGTGTCTGTGTGTATCTCTCTCTCTCTCTGTCTGTCTCTCTCTCTGTGTCTGTGTCTCTCTCTCTCTCTCTCTCTCTGTGTCTGTCTCTCTCTGTGTCTGTCTCTCTCTGTGTCTGTCTCTCTCTCTGTCTGTCTCTCTCTGTCTGTCTGTCTCTCTCTGTGTCTGTCTCTCTCTCTGTCTCTCTCTCTCTGTCTGTCTCTCTCTGTCTGTCTGTCTCTCTCTGTCTGTCTCTCTCTCTCTCTGTGTCTGTCTCTCTCTGTGTCTGTCTCTCTCTGTGTCTGTCTCTCTCTGTGTCTCTCTCTCTCTCTGTCTCTCTCTGTCTCTGTCTCTTTCTCTGTCTCTCTCTGTCTCTCTCTCTGTCTGTCTCTCTCTCTCTCTGTGTCTGTCTCTCTCTGTGTCTGTCTCTCTCTGTGTCTCTCTCTCTCTCTGTCTCTCTCTGTCTCTGTCTCTTTCTCTGTCTGTCTGTCTCTCTGTCTGTCTCTCTGTCTCTCTCTCTGTCTGTCTGTCTCTCTTTGTCTCTCTCTCTCTCTCTGTCTGTCTCTCTCTCTCTGTTGGTCTCTCTCTGTGTCTGTCTCTCTCTCTGTGTCTGTCTCTCTCTCTGTGTCTGTCTCTCTCTCTGTGTCTGTCTCTGCCTCTCTCTTTCTCTGTCTGTCTCTCTCTCTGTCTGTCTCTGTGTCTGTCTTTCTCTCTGTGTCTCTCTGTCTGTCTGTCTCTCTGTCTGTCTCTCTCTGTCTGTCTCTCTCTCTGTCTGTCTGTCTGTCTGTCTCTCTGTTTGTCTGTCTGTCTCTCTCTCTGTCTGTCTCTCTCTCTCTGTCTGTCTGTCTCTCTTTGTGTGTGTGTGTGAAACCAGTAATATCTACATGGCAAGTAGAATATTAATCTGTAAGCAGACGTGAGTGATGAGTGTTTGAGATTTAATGGCACCGTTTTAACGACAGAGTTTCTATCAGCCGACTTTTATTTTTCTCCTTTATATTTTTTACTGACCTGTAATCGACTCCACGACACACACACACACACCATTTATCTATCCCTCACGCTCACTCATTTCCATTATGTATTCTGAGCTTCATGTTATTCCTCTCTGGTGCTTTATTTGGGATTAGTACCGATATTTTACAGTCCTAAATGCTGCATCGCTGCAGTTGTTTTGGAGGAAACGCAGCACGGTACACACCGAAACAAAGTGCAGGATTTTTCCGTTGTAAACAGCCTGCGATATTTGGTAGAAACCACATCGTTTCCATGTGACAGACATTATGGCATTATAGCACTGAAATAAAACATTCGAACGAGTTATTTGTTAGAAATATAGCTCCTGGTTTTTCTGCAATCTCTCGTTTACGTCAAAGCTACATGACGCCTAAACGTACAGCAGATGTGCTCAATAGCGGAGAAGGAAGTGTCTGATTGACTATTCACTTAGAGAGTGCTAGAAAACGATTGACTTGTGAACGCCGTTTGTTTTCTTTCCTCTCCCAGACGCCGGTGTTGTTGACGCCGAGTCCCCTCCCGTCCACCATCCACTTCTGGAGCACGCTGAGTCCCATCGCCCCGCGCAGTCCTGCCAAGCTCTCCTTCCAGGTGAGAATTCCCCTCCTGTCTTCCGCTTTCACACTTTTTCCAGCTTCGCAGCACGGTCACACCGAACCATCTGCTGCCTCTCTGCTTCCTGCCTTATTACCGAGCCGAGAATCTGCATGAAACACCGCTCCAGTCGCAGCGAGCCTGCAGACCAGGACACGCAAATATCTAGGTTTTCTCTTCCAGTCATCCAAACAAATAAAATACTACTTCATTTCCGACTTGTGTGATGTTATGAGCTGACTAGAGTGTTTTTTTTTTGTCCCCCCCCTCTCTTAGGCGTTTTGTTTAGTAGCCTTGCCTCACTTTGGACTATTTGGTTCTTGTATTATTTTCTTGTGCAAACTTTATCCTCGAGCTTGAGTATTAGTTTTGCACTGGAAATGTGTTTTAGAGAAGAACACTGCTCCCTCTGCTGGCTCCAAATGACACTTGAACAAGTTGAAAACGCACACAGCGAATATGGTGTACATGAACATGATCCGGTCGTGAGCGAATGTGATGTACATGAACATGATCGGGTCGTGAGCCAGGGATTTCTTTAAACTGCACAATCTCTTCGCTGTAACCCCACGTGGGTTATGTGAACTGGATCAGGATTCAAAAAGTATTGGTGTCAGGGATGTATGTAGTAATGCTCAAAACCACTGGATGAAAGGAGATTAAAAATAAAAAAAAAAAGTATAAAATCAGTTTAATCAAAAAATTGAGAGGAATTATTGAAATTGTTGAAAGATGTAAGCTGCATTTCTTACCATACAGTTGCATTCTTGAATCTGATTGGTCAGAACGTGTGAGTTATTTTGCCCGACTCGGATAGTAGTTCCAGCTGTAACATGCAGAGGCGTAACTGGAACTTTTTCCAGGGGTGGCCAGGTAAGATCCAGTGGGTTGACTGGGGTGGCAACAAACAAACAAACAAACAAATAAATAAATAAAATCACAATAGACTGTGACGTGCTGTACCAAAAGCAAATTCTACAGACAGAAATTCTGCAAATCACAAATATACACAAGACATTTAAAGTTACCATTTCCAGTTTCTGAGTTGAGCAGGAACACTCCCGTAGTCAGTCATTGCCCACCAGGTATGTAGGCTACATAAGCTGTATCCAGCAAACATAAACAAATAATCATTATCAATACCATATTTGCATCCTTAGCATCTGAATATATAAATAATATCGAATAAGGATTGTATCGCTTTCTATATTTAGATGCTAATGATGCAAATTTGGTGTTGAATATGATTGTTTTTATGTTCGCAGATACACCCTTTCCCCTGCTCCTTCCGTCTCCGTAGTAATCGTTCCCCATGCCTCTTTACCATTTTCCGTTTTGCTGGTGCTGTATCTTTCTAACTTCCCCTGCTTTCCTTTTCATGCTCTCTACAGTTCAGACAAACACACCTATCAATCAGATAAACATCTTCAATCAGTGGTGGCGCCGGCCACCCACGGCCACCACGTAGCTACGCCCCTGGAAACATGACCGCTCATTTTAATACGTTATCGTTTCTATAGTAACAGCTCGTACACAAGGGTGGACGCTCCATCAACAAAACCGCTGAATTTTTTCGTTAGGAGTCCCATTTATTTAACTTCTCGTGTATGTAATATGTATATATGTTTAATAAATATATTATGTAATATATTTGTTTCTGTAAGGCAGTGGTTTTCAAAGTGGGGGCCGCAGCCCCCTTGGTGGCCGCCAGGGGGCGCCCGGGGGGCCTCAACAATTTGGTGTGAAAAATAAATAAATATGTTTTCTCTTTCTCACTCTCAGACAACCACACACACACAATCACTTCCTAATGTAATGTAAAGATGTAAGATGTAATTATTAATAAAAAAAAAGCGGGGATATATTCAGAAGTCTGTATTTTTAATGTGTTTTAAAGGCATCTTGCAAAAGGGGGGCCTCGGTCAAATGTTAATGCCATTTGGGAGGCCTTGCCCTGGTAAAGTTTGGGAACCCCTGCTGTAAGGTACAAAACTTAAGCAAAAAAAACATTCGGAGGAGCTTACAATTTTCCGAAATTCCGGCAGATTTTCCGCAGATTCGGGCCAGGACGCATCATGTGACATCATCACGGCGCACGTTCAGCCGAAGCCTTCTTTGATCATGAGTACAGCTAAAGGGTCTCATTTAGCAACAAACATCACTGAAAAAAAAACGTGCAGAACATTTCCATGCAATTGCGATTTCACCAATTCAAGTTTTTTTTTCTGCAGGGGAAAAAATTTGCATCACAAATGTACCGCTTGGGTATGGATATCGGTGTAGGAAAAGAAAAGTGATATCCTGTGTTTTAGCGCGGTGTTTGTTATTTATGTACAGCAGTTAATTTGTCCTTGTTCTTGTAACAGTTCCCCTCTAACGGGAGTAATCAGATCCACATCCCAGCGCTGAGCGTGGACGGACTGTCTACTCCTGTCGTCCTGTCCCCGGGCCCTCAGAAACCCTAGACGTCCCCGTCCCTCACCGGCCCTCGAGACGACAGGTAACACACAGCCAGCACTCTGCACAGCGAGTCCCGATTGGTGCTCAGCTGAGCGTCTGGTCCAATGGCAGACGAGCAGGATTGGATTACACCCTCAGGCTGGCTGTGTGATTGGCTGAAACAAGAAGCTCTGTCTTTCAGCCTCAGACAAAAAAAAAAAAAAGGTGCCATTTTATAGACCACTCAAGTTCATTTCTTCCCTCTTTATTCTTTCATATCCTTACCATTCTGTACATTTATTTATTTTTGTCGTCTCAACAGAGTAGATATTATGGTGCGTATTTTAGTTTCCTTTTCAAGGAGTTTGTTTGTTTGTTTGTTTGTTTGTTTGGAGTTTCCACCGTTTGAGGTCTCTCATCTTTTCTCACATGTTGTGAGACGACGCATCACGAAGCAGACTTTGGTTCTTCAGACTTCATTTCTTATTTTGTTAATAAGGATGTAAAGCTGAAATATATCAGAAGACCGCCAGGTGGCAGTGAAGACACTTCCTTATTTTCCACTTCTGAACTTGCAAAGCATGACCTTTTTTTTTTTTTTTTTTTAAGATTGAAACTAAACACACGTTTTTAAAAAGAATTGTAGATTTTCTTCATGACTGACTACATGGAATTTCTTTTGCAAAAGAGGCATTTAATTCTCGTGGAATGAAAAGGCCATCTGTGGGAATTATAGAAGCGGAAACGGGAAGACGACGCGTGATCCGCCGGATTATCAGCTCCCCGTCATGACGCAGAATGTATCGATGTTCCTTTTTGCCGCGATGTCATTTCTTTCCCTCTCGCATTTACTCCCATTCCAGTTCGAACCTTCGCTTTTGTTTTTGTTGTTTGTTTGTTTTTTGTTGTTGTTGTTGTTGTTGTTTTTTTGGTCCTTGTTTGTCTTCAGTTTGTCTTTCAGTTGTTGGTTTCAGAAGAAAAAAAAAATGCCAGAGGAGACCAAAGACCAGCAATTTGTACTGAATTTAATGAGCATCTCTGTATGTGCTGCACATCTCTCTCTCTCTCTCTCTCTCTCTCTCTCTCTCTCTCTCTCTGTCTGATTTTCTCACGTTGTCTCTGTCTGTTTCTACATGTATCACACAAAAGGGCTACAGGACTCATCACACTACCGAAACATCAACTCTCTCTGCTTTATCCTCAGTGACTGGCGTTACACGATAACTGACAACGATTTACTTTATTGTTCTACAAAGATATAAACGTCTTCGTTTTTCTTTTTACTCGCGTCAGCCGAGTCCGGTGTCACTCCGCGTTTCTTTTCTGTGCGTTTTTTAATCCAATTCATAGGGAAAAGTCGAGTATTTCTGAAACGAAACTCAATTCTCACCTCCAAGCTGTGAACCGTGTTATTTTTCTGTTTTTGTTTTTTTTTTTCAACATGAAAGTGGAGACAAGCAAGTGTGATGCCGCTGTTTTTGTTTTTTTGTTTTTTCTCTCTCCAGGTCTTTCTTTTTTTTTTTTTTTTTTTTTGGGAGCATACAAAAGCACAATGACACTCTGGATTGTTGCAGCTCAGTGGAAAAGCTGTTCACGTTATTTGAGCAGATGTGTCGTACAATCATACCGTTCTTAGTACAAACACACACACACACACACACACACGGCCATTTTTCAAGTACTTTAGTACATAGTGTATAACCAGGTAAACGTTTAGTCCCCCGTCCCCCCCGCTCCCCCTGGACAGTAAGACGCTGTAATGCTGCTAAGTGTAATGCGGCTGTATTTCAGCCGAACGTAATCACAACTCAATGCGACAGAGACATCGTAACCTTACAGCGCGATGAACGGAATTGTGGGGATTTGTGTCTCGACCCGAAGCAGAGTAACTCTTACTTTTCTCTAACAGCAGCTCAGCGATTAGTCAACGATTACGCTTTGTAATTCATCAACGAACGGAAACTCGTACTCCGTCATACCTCGCCTTTTACAGTTACGTCTAGTGTTGTGGAACGTCCATGAGACGAGTTATTTCCTGTCATCACTTACATACTACCAGCTATTAACAGTAGTTCTTTCACCGCCCTGATTTATTATTTTTTTCTTCTCGAAAACCTGCAATTCATTAACTCCTCCATCCTGACGACTTTCCCATGGTGGAAAACTTACTGACATTTACATAGCTCTGACACTGGAGACTCCTTCCGTTAATGTTACATGAGCGTATCGTCGCACAGACCTTCGTAATATCGACGGTTGTGCGTCCGTCTCTATTAAACGACGCGTTGTTTGTTGTTAGCTTCTCGATCACGTAGATCAGTCTGGCGTACGAGTCGTTGTCGACGAGTCGTTACTATAGAAACCATAACGTATTAATATAAACCTGTAGTTTACATTGAATCAGCGCCCTGTGACCAATCGGATTTGAGACACGTCAGTATTGTAGAGTCGTGAGGCACGTAGACCAAGTAGACATATTCCGGAAGCTAATAGGGGGAAAATGCTTCGAGTTGTGTAAAAAGTTCGAGGCTGTAAAGTACGCGTAACGTGTGGAATTTTTAAAAGCACTTACTTCCTGCGTAAACGGGAAACATTTTGGCGAATCCTGATGTCGGAGCGGAACTTTACACACTAAACGAAGTCACAGATTTGCCTTATTTTGTCTAATACACGTCGTTCCAATGAAAAGCTCAAACGTGACGAAGAAACAAACATATACGTAGATTTATTATTTTTTTTTCCTTCCGTCCTTCCTCACGGTATTCACGAGGGCGTGTCTTACGGTCCGGAAAATGAATCAGTACTTCAGGTGCGAGTTAAGGCGTACGCCGTACAGTATATAAATTGTTCTGTAGACCAATTTTAATGACCTTTGGTATGTACAAGACGTTAAAGAAGAACCGAAACACAAGTGCGCTGTATCAATACGAGCACGGAGTACCCTGTTAAGACCCACAAAGCCAATTTCATGTTTAAATGAAGTTCGTGTTAAACACATCTGCGTGCACGTGCTCCGTTTGATGACGTTATTTTCAGCTTAACGACAACAGTGAAGTCAGGCTCGGTAGCTGAGTATCTAGCTAGCTATGTTGCGTTGTTGGTGTATTAATTATTATCGGAGGAAGGTTCACATCATTGTGCTAATATTCTGCCTCAATTTTTGTCCTCAATATCCTTTAGACCAAGGACTTCTTTTTCACCTTGATTCACGTTGTGTTTCCGGTGATCCTTTTGCTGTATCTAATATCTGCACTTGTTTCCATGCGTTTGCGACTGTTTGAACCAGGTGTCGAGGCAGTGCTGTCGATTTTGACCTCCTCTGGAACATCGATGTTTTTCCGTTCGTGCTTGATGGTCCCTGGGTTAGAAATGTCATTTCTGAAACACAACACAACACAACACACCTCACTAGCAGATTCGTACCGAAGCCTCGTCTCGGATGCAGGTTGGGAATCGACACCTCAGTTTGCGTTCGGTCGTAGAAATGATGCACGCTCGAGCTCGCAGGATTAGACGGTCATGTACGTGATGTAAAACCCACCGGATCTCGTTTATACGCCTGTGTCTGAAATCGAATTCGTGTGAAACATGACGAGCAAGCTCTTTGCGTGTTTTTTTTTTTTTTTTTTTTTCTCCTTCTTCTTTTATTTAAAAAATAAATCAATCAATCAAATGAGTACTGTTAGTGTAAACTGATACCTTTACCCGGCTCTTACTGATGAGGACGAGTGATAAAAGCCATTTCATACGAATAACTTTTTTTATTTTTTTTTTCCATCATCATCGAGGCGCTTCGCTCATTTGTGTATTCGGGCAAGTAATTCAATTGCAATATTTGATTTGCCACTGTGATCATGAGTATTTTTGTCCTGCTTGATGGGGAGTGATGCGTTTTAATGTTTTAAGAAGGACGGATCGAACGCAGGACGTGCGCGGTACGTTTACAGAAAGGCGTGTGTTTATAGAATTAAAGAATGAGGATTACAGGAAGAGGACTGGACTTGCTCGAATGGCGATTTTGTTTCTGCACGTCTTTCTGTAAAGTACTGCGTTCATTTTATTTATTTATTTTTTTTTAAATCACTTAAGCTTTTTACACTTGACTGCTCTCCAAAGAGTTGTGCTGCCACTTTTACCATCAGTAGTCATGGACCCCATTAACGCCGATCAATGCGCTGATAACGTGCTGCACACACGATACTCCAGAATTAGCCGTTTCATCGTTCGCTTCGGTGTAAAGAAGAAAAGCCATACTTCTTTCCATTGTGGCGTGAGTCAAAATGATTGCTAACTGTATTTATTCTGTTTTTATATATCAATCTGCTAGACTGTACATGTCAGAGCGCCATCATTTGACATATTTCCTTATGCATGATCTTGCTTCGGATTGCAACTTTTCTTGAAAGGATGGGAAGGTTTTTAGAAGGCGTCTGGGTTTTGTATCGTTTTGGACTAATTCTTAAACTTCAAGGTGGCTGGAGTTGGTTTCTTAAAAAAAAAAAAAAAGAAAGAAAAACGCAGTGAGGTTTTCCTGGGAAAGGTTACCAGAGCTGTTCAGGACCAATTGTAAATTCAACTATAGCTTTGTAAATGCTAAGTTCAGCTGCTGTTGCTTGTGTTAAACCAGCTGCCTCGGTGTGATCTGCATTTCTGAAGATTTCGGTTCCAACCCTAATCGTCACCTCGTTAGATTTATCGAGCTCAGAATACTCAATTTATCCAGCTGTTCGAGCTGATCGGGCGTCGTCCGGCCGTTCGAGCTGATCGGGCGTCGTCCGGCCGTTCGAGCCGATTAAGCTGATCAAGCTGCATCCAGCCGAGCCTGTCAAGCTACATTGAGCTGATTAATTCAATCAACCTGCATCCAACCAATCAAGTGCATCAACCTGTGTCCAGCTGTTCAGATGTCATCCAGTTGATCGAACTGATTAAATTTTGTCCAGCTGATCACATGATGTGCAGCGGACTGAGCTGATCAGATTTCGTCCAGCTGATCAGTTCCGTGAATTTGCCCCAGCTGATGAAGCTGATCAGACTTTGATCAGCCAGTTTAGCTCAGCAAACTTTGTCCAGCTGTTTGAACTGCTCACTGTCAGTGTAGCTGTTCAAGCTGATCGCATTCAGCCCGACTGATCGAGCCAGTCAAACTGTGTCCAGCCGATCAACCTTCATCCAGCTGAGTGAGCTGATCAAACTCTTCAAGCTGATCAAAAATCGTCCCGCCTGTAGAGCTGATCGAGCTCCATCCAGATGATGCAGTTGTTCCCGTCCAGCTCGTCCAGCCATACAAAGTTTCGAGGCAAATACAGAAGCTCTTTAAAAGGACTGATCACACAATGAGGCTAGTAGTAGCTCCATGGTTAAGACCTTGGGCTACTGATTGGAAGGAACTCGTTTGTATCTTGTCTCAATTGGAAATGGCTTTGGATAAAACAGATACTTTTTCTTTTGTTAAAAAATTCTGCATTAGGGTTGGAGCTCAAGTCTTCAGTGAAGATATTTCTCCATGGGCAAGGTTGGAGATCCTGTAGCTAAACCGAATACAATCAATGCTGTACATCTTGAAGCTATGATGACTGTTTAAGCACTTATTGTTGTACTCTTGAGCACCACGTTAAAAGGAACCAGGCCTTAATATTGAATGTCTTTTTAAAAATAATAATAATAATAATAATAAAACAACAACTGGGATTGTCTTTTCTGATTACCATCATGATGAAACGTCAAATTAGCACTTTACTGTTCCAAGTTCCACGATTATCTTATTGTTTTTTCAAAAGGGATATAAAAATTTTGTAATCTGACTGTATAGTATGAATTCTACATCTTTAAAAAAAAAAACAAACAAAAAAAACAAAACAAAAACAAACGTTAATCTATTATAGGATGATTTTCCCCCCCCCCCTTTTTTTTATTTGACCTGAACCAAAATTGTGCTAAAATTGTACTTGTGCAAGTTTTAATTGTGCAAAGTTGTTACCAGCATGCGCTTAATGTTGTAGTAATTTCAACTTTTATGCAAGTGGGCGCACATGTTCTACACACGCACACGCACGCACGCACACACGCGCACACACAAGCACACACATGCACACACTTACAAAAAGCCATTTATTGAATCGATGTAAGCATTGAAACAGGCAGTCCTGCAGGTCTGGGACCGTTTTTTATGGAAATGAAAGAGTTAAATGAAAGAGTTTGTATCCAATTTAAAATACCAGCAAAGATTCATACGAACTCAAATGTTGCCGTTTGTTTTGAAAAGTTACCGCTTAACGATGTCCGTAGGCGTGGATAAACGTAGACCCGCTCGGTTTCGGATATTTCTCGGCGTTTTAAAGGGTGTGTTTTGTTTGCTTTTTTTTTTGTTGTTGTTTTTTTCTTTCAGGAATCAGAAACGAATTGTGGGTGGCTCAAAACTGTTAAAGACTTTTCTAAAAAAAAAAAAAAAAAACAACAAAATTGTCTTTTAAAAAGTTCCTGAAGCATCCAGTACTTTCTGCTGTTGTCAGGTGTGTCTCTGAACCTGAGTTTTCTCTTTAAACTGTTCTGCTATTAAATGGTTTAGTATTGAATAATGTGCTGCGATGTCTTTGTGTTTAAGAAAAAAGAATAATAATGTGTCTGAACGTTCTGTAGTGCTAGTCCTGACCGAGTGTGGGACGTGGATTTCAGATCTCTTTCTTGGCCTCCCTTTCCCGGACGAGACCTTCTCTCTGGGAGTTTATTTATAAAAAGGGACCTAGGGGCCTTTTATTTTTCAGAACTGTCCAAATATGGTGATGATGATGATATTTACTGGAAAGAGACGAGATTATTTTTAATCTGCACATTCTACTTGGTTTGTGTGTATGTTATAGATATTAATCATGTTTTCTAAAGAAATATGGAGCAAAAATATTATATATATATATAAAATAAAACGTAAATAAAATGCTATTTTGTTCTTTATGTTGTTGCTGTTTCTTAAGTATGTGTGAGATCCTAAAACCCTTAAAAAAAAAAAAAAAAAAAAAAAAAAAAAAAAGGGTCTCATTGAACCGTACCAAGTCGACTTGAGTGACGTGAACGTGTCCGTTTATGTCCTAATACACGTACCTGTCTATTCAAGCGATTTCGACTTGGGTCTTGTTCTAATAGTGCTTTGAACACTCCCTTAGCACCTTTTATCAACGCAACATCGCAGCTTTCCACTTGGAGAATCCTCGTCGCCAGCTTCATGGGTCATTCCCATACTTTATCAGCTCAAATAAATAAAGCTAATTCAATGTCCCGGAGTTAGTACGCTAGGCCGTTCTAGTATGCTAGCACTTTAGTGTTTTTTGTTTTTTTAAGTTACCACTAGTGTGTGTGGTGTAGGTGTGGCGTGAAGTCCAATATTAGCTTTGGTAAATATTCCGTCCCGTTCAGTTTTATTGCAATTGTGGGACACTTTTAACAACAGACCGTGCCACAGGTCAGCTTTACAGAAATCCGGATGTAGATTTAAATCCGGAACGAGCAAACTACAGACAGCAGTGACGATGAAAAACCTTGAGGGACTCAAGAAACCTTGAAACTCGCCATCTTGTGGGTGATCGTGGGATTATACATCTTTACAGTATGCAGCAGTAGACAAACAGTACCGAGTGTGTTGAAAGGAGGTTCAGTATGGGACGGCCGTATTGTGAGTCCAGTGATTAGTATAGGACAGTCTTTACCTTTACATTTATGGCGTTTGGCAGACGCACTTATCCAGAGAGACTTACATTTATATCATTTATACAACTGAGCAGGATTCAGGGCCTTCCCCATGGGCCTAGCAGGGCGGCTTGCGTACTGGGATTTGAACTGAAGGAATACCGATACTGACCTGAAGTGCTGGATTGATATCGGACGTATTTTATGCGATACGCAAGTCAACATGCTGCACAGAAAAGCAAAACCTTCATTGCATTGCTCTTATGTTGCTTGAGCTCTTCAGTGGAAAGAAGAAGAAAAAAAAACATCCATTCGTTTTTTTTGTACAGCTTATCTTATACAGGATCGCAGGAAGCCTGGAGTCTATCCCAGAGGACTCGGGGGACGCCCTTGGCACGGGAAACGTGCCAGTTCATCGTAGGGCACAATCGAACACATTCACACACTACAGAGAATTTAGAGATGCCAGTCAGAGTACAGCGCTTGTCTTTGGACTGGACTGGTGGAGGAAACCGGAATACCCGGAGAAACCCCCCAAAGCACACCGAGCACGCAAACTCGAATCCCCCGACCCTGGAGGTGTGAATGTAAGTGAAGGTAATTTCCTGTTGCCTTGCGTTTTGCTGTCATCACGGAGTTGCAGCCATGCAGCAATCATTGTTCATTGTCTAATCAGAGCCATACTCCGGGGTGTAGCTGTAACCCAAGAAAGGCCCGAACGTGTCGTTTTCCAGCGTGATTATGATCGCCTACTTCCGTATAATGCAATACAAATGAAAAGCAATTCCGCCTCTGTACTCCATTCCACGTTTTCCCGTCGGTGTGCTCGCTTTTCTATCTGGCATGGAATCTTCTCCGTGGTGAACACGTGTTATGATGACTTACAACAGACGACGCGACTCGTCCTGAGGTCAACCGACTTATCATCCACGATGTCATGGCAACAGGCTCGGTTACTAAAGATCGTTACTTGGTCTTGACTGATACTCGGAGCTCTGATATTGTTAGTGTATCAAAGGATGATGTGAAAAAATGGGATCTTCACCCAAATGGTTTGATCCATCGGGAATTCTGTGTGAGAAGGGTTACAATCCCAACCCCGACCCCAGCGACTGGACTATCTACTAATCCACAGCAAATTCCATCCAGCTGTGAGCCCATCGTCATTGACTGCCATAACAGACTCGGGCTAAATTTTACGAGATAAAATAGCCGTTCTCCTTCTGTGGCCTATAAATAGCAGAATAGAAGAGACGGTGCAAATCCACCTCCCTGAAGGAGTCTCCATTTGGTGTGATCCATCCTCGGGAGCTGCTCGCCTCCGGGGTGCGAGACGGTGAGATTTTAATTAAAGCAGCGCCACTGTGAGCCTTTAATACAGCGCTCTGATTAACAAAAGCACACGACATTTCAGCAAACTCGCCTGTTATTCCACAAGGCTGGAAGTTGACAAGGCTGTGTGTGTGTGTGTGTGTGTGAAGCAGGATGATGAAAGACTGCGTCTGTCGTGTTTGTGGCAAATGTTGCAGTTGATGAAGAGAGAGAGAGAGCGTGCGAGCGAGCGAGAGATGTTTATGCAGCACATCACTGATAAACCCAGCACCATACCCCAAACTTTTAGTCGTCCCTGAAAGATTAAATGCTGCTCCTCTATTAGGTTTCAGTTCTATAAGATTTGCACAGGCTCCTTTCCTCATTTGCATATATTTAGCAGATATTGCTTATTCCCTGTGCTGTTCATAACATTCTCATGCTTATAACTGCGGATAAATATTCCACCTCTGTCTCCTAGGTTTTTCTAATTCTGCTCCTGAGGTCCTGTTGTGCATTTCTAATACGTGTACAGTTTGTTCCCAGGAGCCATGGAGCAGGCAATCAAGTCATGGTTACCCAGAAAGAAAAATATATCAACCATGCATGTGCAGAACGTGATCTAATATTTATTAGCAGGCTATGTGCAGAACATCTTTAGACATAAAAGAACCGCTGGTTGCGAATGCAGCACGGTTCGAATGTCTGCTCTTCTTCACGATGAAGATATCCGGTTTGAGGAAACGTTCAGGAAGTGACGTAACCATTTGCTAATTTGTAAATGAAAATAACGAATTCAATTTAAGGTAATTTGATATGACTGTTAGCAATAATAATACAATATTATACGGGGGCAAAGACGAACAGCGTTTTCAAAACGGTCGCGTCGGCCTTATGGAAATTCATCAATAGTGAGTTGCTTGGGAGGTGTGACCAGAGTTACTATTACCACCATGAAGCGGATTATTTTCCTATAACTGCGAAGTCTTGTGGTTCTCTTGCGTTATAGAAATGACAAAGAGGAACGTGATATCCGCCCTCCTCCGTATACACGAGCTGACGCGCCTACAATTATCTAGTGCTGCTTGATTGACAGTGGAAAGAAAGCATGCTCCTCCTTCATAGAGCGCTCTCTTCTCTCCCTGCCATGGATGACTGTGGCATCGTGTCTCAAGATCTCCAGGCGATAGGGCTAACACTTTTCTGTTACGCCACTCGGAAGCCCTGCGGTTAGATTTCATGAGTGAGGTAAGATGGGTGGGGGGCACAAATTAAAATTAAAAGAGCACAAATCTATAGAAAATGTCAGAAGTTACACACAGACTTTTCAACACATTTACCTCAAAAAGATGGGGCCTCACCATCTACTCACCATGTAGCTATGAGAGAGAGGAACGCAGGAATATTTCCTGATCAAAACTCAGGATGTGGTTATCTGGAGCGTCCGCCGTACTCGTTCCTCTGAATGAGTTGTTACTATCGAAATAATAACTTATTCGAACGAGCGCATTGATATGAACCTGTGATTTGCCTTCCAGCCGGAACTACTGTCCGAGCTGCTGTGATAGAAAATGAATCAACACCTTCTGACCAATCAGAATGGAGAATTCAACAGCGCCGCACTATAAACATACAGTATTAATAGTAGCTCCTGTGTGAACATGCACGAGTCTGAATGACTTTTACGACATCATTATCATTAACTTGACTAATTATTTTGCAAAAGTCTAAAAAAAAAAAAATGTTTAAATGTATAAACAGCTCAGTTGTAGCTTTACAGCCTGAGCTGACCTCGGGGGTTACTAACACGTTGGATACTGTATACAGGTTAAACACGTATCGTTCTGTCACTTGAAGTATTGCAGTTATAGTGTGATAGTAATCGTCTGATTGAGGGTTTGTGGGCACAATGCTGATTGGGATGCAGGTGGCACGTTAGAAATCAGTGCATTCACAGGTCACTGATCTGTAATTTAGCTGAACGGACGGTGTGATGCAGTTTGCCTTTAATTGCTGTTAACCTGCTGGCCGGCTGATTATGATCCTGCACATGGCTCATTACCTGCCTATTAGCTCTCTGTTTACAGCACCACCTGTGAGAGCCTAAGCCGCTTCTCCTTAGTTGCATATAAAACACAGCAACATATGCTGCTTCCGCCACAGCCCGAGGCCAGTTTCCATCCCAGATTTGAATATTTATGTTAATGTCTCAAAGTGTGATGTACCTGTCTGGATCTGGTGTCTGTAATGACGTATTTCTACACTGGAGCCGTTTCCATGCAGTTGCACGCTTACAAAACTTACATCTTATTGACACTCTATGTTTTTATCGTTGGATTCACTTGGCAATGGTTTTCAAGCAAAATGAACCAAGAGAACCACTGAACCAACATGTTGATTACAGAGCCTGTGAGCCAGCATTATGGTTATTTTTTAATAAGACACAGGCACGAAATATTGAATATGTTGTGGCTATGAATTGTGTAGCAATTACTGCATTTTCCAGACTATTTATATATAAAATTTTTATATATATATTTATTACTTTTTTTGCCACCTAGTAAACATGTAAGCATGGGGCACCATGATTCCCCTCCCAGTGGGCTTTTATTAGTGTTAATTGCAATTCCCATTTTTGACCACTAGGTGCAATAAGAATAATTATAATAATAATACTCTATGAAGTTAAATGGGGCAGTGAGCTCTCTGCCCCATCATTGTACAACATATAGAAAGGCCAGCAAATCAGAGGAGCATTGGATTATATCTGTCAAATAGCAAAATTTTAAAAATTATTAAACAAATAAATTCACTGTTTTCTGTGGAGGAAGACACTATATTTTTCTGCCTTTTTTTTTTTTTTTTTCTTTTCTTCAAGCCAATATTAGTGACCACTTTTGCTACCTTTTTCTAGTCGATTTCTTGAACCAGGATTCATCTGGACAAGGACCGAGTTCCCTGAATTTGGTTTGATGCTCAGTCGAGTATGTTTGAAGGATTCGCGTTTGTTCAAACAAACCGAACTAATGAAAACGGTCAGAATCTAACGAGATACACGAGCAGCCGCTTATGTTAAGGATTGAGGTCAAAGCAGCAGTGCGTTCTCCTTTAAGTCCGTATGGAAATTTAGTTACTCTGCATGTCTGTTTAAAACCTTCTCTTTCAAGGACGTCTGTCCTTCCTGCCATAATTGGACTCTTGCTTTCAAGGTCATGGAAAAGCCTATGAATGCAGAGTTAATTAATGCCAATCTCCTGTACGTTGGATGTATGGTTCCTGCGAGGTGAAGCAGAAGGTGTGCTGTGGATAGACCCTGATCTCCAAGAAAAAGAGAGCGAGCGATAGAGAGAGAGAGAGAGAGAAATCTCCGAGGGGATGTGCTGAGCCAGTCTTTTTCGTTGCATGCTGTAACTCATGTTGAAATATTCATAATTGAACCTAGGCCTCAAAATAGAGTGGAGCTCTGCATAGCACTCTCTGTGAATCAGGATCCTGCCTCTTTCTCCATCTTCTTTTTTTCCCCCCTCTTTTTCTTTCCCTTCTTCCTTTTTTGTCTCTTTCCTGTGTCGCCCCATCACTGCATTGTCCTTTACCTTGTGCTGAATCCCAATGACCTATTTTATCAATGTCACGCCCTAACGAGCTGGTGGGAGCAGACGGCCCATGGCGCAATGACACTCATTAGGAGTTATGGCTTCGGCGGCGCCTCATAACCACAGCGAGCGTTTCTCTGCTCGTTTCTCTGTCCCTCTCTCACTCCTGCTTATCGCTTCTCCCGTGAATTACTACAGCATGTTCAAACACACTGTAAAACAAGATATGCTGATGGTTTTGTGTATATATACATATATATATATATTTATGGCATATTCATTTAGCTTAAGTGACACAGTGCAGTAATATAAAGAGACTCCAACAGCATACAGTATGTTTTAGCCGTGAAATGTCTTTATATTTAATAACAGCTCAAAAGTCAGCGATGTTATGTGCTCTGTGATCAGTATTACACTCCAAGATGTGGACTCTCTGTGACTCAGACCAATCTGTGAGAAAGGCAAAGACAAAAAAGGGTTTTCATAACAGCATATAATACAAATGTAATTATGAATTCATTTGGTTGTACGTAGCAAAAAAAAAAAAATCACTTAAAATCACTTTTTCTGCCTAATTTAATATTATAAAAAATGACATCTTAGCAAGTGGAAATACCGTGAGTATAGTGAAATGTATCTAGTATTTTTAATCGGATCACAATAAACCAAATATAAGATTAAACCTACAGTGTTTCAAACCGTTGGTACTCATTTCAAGCTCGAGTTAGTCTTGTTGGCAAATCATTTTGTTTATTTTAAACATTTATTTCTAGAAAGAAGTAATTATCTGCCCATAGAACAAGACTATTTCAAGCTTGAAATGAGTACAAATGGCATGAAATGGGTTTAATAATCTTTTATTTGGTTTAGAATCCTGTCCAGGTCTGCCCTCTTTGACTCCTGGCCATGGATAACATGTTTTGTGCACTGATCATCTGTGAAATATTCCTGCAAGGAAGTGTACTTTCAATTGATTCATTATCATTCATTTTAAATACAGGAAGGTAAAAGTTTGACACCCCCCCCCCAATATGGTTTTTGAATGGAAAATTAAAAGCATACATTTTACAATTTAAAATAGAATTCCAAAAAAAATGAAACTGAAATGTTTGCCACACCGAGACACCGACCCAAAAACATCCATCCGTTCATTTTCCGTACCGCTTATCCTACACAGGGGGAGCCTGGAGCCTGTCCCAGGGAACTCGGGAGCGGACACCCTGGACGGGGTGCCAACCATCGCAGGGCACAATCTCACACACACATTCAAACACTACGGACAATTTGGAAATGCCAATCAGCCTACAGTGTATGTCTGGACTAGGAGAGGAAACCAGAGCACCCGGAGGAAGCCCTTCAAGCACAGGGAGAACATGCAAACGTGCACACAGAGCTGAGGTTCGGATTCAAAACCCAACCCAGGAGGTGCGAAGCAAATGTGCTAACCACTAAGCCACTCAGCCCTCCATCTTTGACCCTTATTTAATGTAGAGATTAAATACAGGGTCTAAGCTGAGCTCATGGACACGTCATCGTCCCAGCACTCGCGCTGAGCTCATATAACTGCGTCATCGGATCAGGGTTCAAGTGATCAGATTCTGCATTTTATATTGTAATGATTATATTCTATGTTCACAGAAAGGATCCGATCCTACATGAGTATTCTGATATGTTTGGGGAAAAAATAAATAAGCCTTTTATTTACTTGCGGTATAGAAATGAGTGGATGCTGGGGATTTAGTTAAGTGCATAAACACATCATCGTCGTCGTCGTCATCATCATCATCGTCATCATCATCAATGCTGCTCTGCTGACTCAGTGCTCTTCCGTTAGGCTGGATCAATACATCTGATCCATTACATCTCCATAACCTCAACAACAACAGAAAAACAAGTCACATCACACTGATGGAAGGTTCCCTGTGTGTACAGTTAAAAAGATAAAGGTGCCAAAGATGGTTCTTTAACGATATTATTATTACTATAATCGTTGTTGTTGTTAATGTATTTATCTGGTTAATTGAATTAATTATTTTATTTTATTTTTTTGGCATGTTTATTTGTTTGTTTGAATTAATTATTTAATTCGACATCTTTGCAAACCCATTCCAGAGTAAATAAATTTATCCGAGCAATTCGAGCTTTTATTCCTGGACTTTCCATGCCATCCATCACATGAGCATCGCTTAATATCGCATCTGTTTCTATGTTTTATAGTCATCGAGTTCTAGATGAACCCCTTTCATTTCAAGCAACCAGTCCGTTAGACTTCTAACTATGATAACTAAATAATAACCATGACAACATCGATGCTAGTCGATAGTAATCTCCAACACCTTGGATCGACAAGGATGAGTCATCCGAATCCATTAAAAGTGTGCCACGGATTAAACTATTGAGGAATGGCTCGTTAAACACGGGAACACTGGCACTGAATGAGATGGAGATTATGTAGAAAAATGATACACTTTCATGACACATAAACAACGCAAAAGAGAATGAAGCAAAATCTTCATTCGACTCACCTTCGTACGGTACGTCACAGACCCCACTTTGAAGAGCCCCCTTTTTTAAATAATCTCTCAGTCCATGATTTTACTTGAGCCATTTTTTGTTGTTGCTAAAACGAAGAGAATAACTCTTTTCCTTCACATAGATCCACATCATGCTAACGTCTATGGTGCAGTTGTTTTAGTTCTATAGGCCACTAACAAAAACGGTTTGAAGCTCCATCAATCAAAAGGTTCTTTTTTTTTTTTTAATTTTGAAAAATGTACAGAAAATCGCAGTGGACCGAGATGTTCGGGAGGTTATCCTTGATCTGCTCTCTAGGCACGGGAATTTATATTTGTCTGGATTTCAGCCCAAGTTTGAAGACACGTGACTGTGTATGATGGAGTGTGAGAAGCAGGATGATATCCACAGGTCTCTGTGTGGGAGGAAATTTGGATTCTCTGTCTACTGCTCTTAATGAAGATAATCGCTTTTTGTTCATTAATTATGCAGCATAATGAAGCCTGTCTGGGTTGCTGGACACCTCGTCCCATCGCCAGCAGTGTCTCTTCTGTCTCCGGGCACATTCTCCTGCACTATTCAACATTATTTTTTTCGAGTGCGCATAACTGTCGCACATGCTGTACAGTATAAGATACAGGTGATGGACTCTGTATGGCGAATGAATAAAGCAGAAACTGTCGCATCGTGCACAACGGAAGAGAAGGGCGGGGCTTTTAACAGATAACAGACAAACCCAACGTGGTGGTTGAGGTTTCGTTTTGTGGCGCTGCTTCTACAGTATGTCTGTCTCAGAAATATCACTTTAAGGAATAAAATATTTGGGGACGTGCTGTTATTTTTAAAAAAAAAAAAAAAAAACATCGATGACGAAGTGGTGTGATGCAGCCTGATGCAAAGTAGAGAATCTATTATCACCCTGAAGCTGATTGTTTTCCAATAACAGCATGCCCTGCAGTGTTTTATTCCACTTATACGACAGCAATTTAAAGAGTCCAGACTTTTTATCCTTTTATATTTACATTTAGATACAAACACCGGTTTAATTTTTCTGTCACGTTACATAGAAACCGTGCCGTTCGGAAGACTGGTGGAAAACGTAACGCTGCCGCTTTACCTTTGACTGTTACAAAGCACTCACACTGGAGACTCCTTCCTTAAATGTTAAATAAAGAACGACTTACAAAAAAACAAGACGTCACCGTGTCAACGATTATTTGGTATTCTTTGTTAAGTACCACACAAGTCTCTGCGAATGAGCTGTTAGTATGCATCCATCCATCCATTTTCTGTATAGCTTATCCTTGCAGGAGCCTGGAGCCTATCCCAGGGAAGTCAGGACACAAGGCGGAGACACCCTGGGTAGGGTGTCAACTAATTGCACACACGCTCACACACACATTCACACAATACGGACAATTTGGTAACGCCGGTCAGCCTATGACGCATGTCTTTGGACTTGGGGAGGAAACCAGAGTACCCGGAGGAAACCCCCGAAGCACGGGGAGAACGTGCAAACTCTACGCACACGCGGCGGAGCCGGGATTCGAACCCCCAAGCCAGGAAGTACAAGTCAAGTGTGCAAACCCATAAGCCTTCGTGCCCCCAAGCTGTTACTATAGAAACGATAATATATTAGAACGAGCGCATGACATTTGAATGACATTTGAATAAAATGAATCAACACGTTCTGACCAAACTGAGCTGAGAATTCAGCAGCACCTTACTTAACAATGCTGATCTGATGAAAACCTTTACGATAGTGACTTCCTGCTGGACTCAGAGACATGCACACGTTCTCCTTTTCGGTATTAAACCCACACTCAGAGCTCCTCTAATCTTCATATATGGGCTTATGTTTTCAGTAGGCTGGGATTCGTGAACAGACGTCACTAGAGCGTTACAGTTTATGGCATGGACACACAGACCCTCACCTCCTTCACCACTGGTACACAGAATATCCTGCTAGAGAACGGTGGAATTAGATTTGAGCTTCTTCTTGTTTTGCTTCACACTTTAATTGCTGCTTTATTCTTTTTTTCCCCTAAAATGCTGAGATAATTAAAGGCAGAGACTCTCACCCGCTGGTCTGCACAGTTTGAAGTTTTCCCTTCTCCTACAGCTGACTCACATCTGATTCATCTCATTATGGGCTTGATCATTAGCGGATCAGTGGGATCAGGTGTGTTTGCGGTAGGGAAATGTTCCGACTCCGCAGGGCCACTGGGGTCTCCAGGACTCGAGCCGAGAATTTCTGGTTTAAAAGACAAGCTTTTAAAGGACTTCATGGAGTTACGGTGACAAAATGCTGTGTCTCCGGTCTTTGACAAATGAAGACAACTGATTTATTTCGTTCCCTGGATAAATGTGAGAATCTAAATTTAACAAGATGTATATGGCGAATATAATTATTCATTTCGAGCAAATGTAATATTGCTAAACACTGAAGAACAGATCATCATGATCCTTATAAGCTGAGTTAATCACTTCACTAACCCATTAATCCAGCTTTGTACTACGTGCCCTACAAGGGTGGACAAATATACACCTTCTCTGGCACAATAGAACATTTTTATTTATCTGGGTAATAATCCCAACATATCTTAATGTTATATTGATAGTAATATTGATTTTTTTTTTTTTTTAATTTCCTGAAAGGAATTAAATGACCCGAGTTTGGCTAATGGTAGGGATTAAGTAAGCAGTAAAACACTCGGTGGTGTGCTCTGTTATGGAAAATAATCAACAACAGGGGGATGTAATGATGTATTGAGGCCAGGTGTATCTGTTACCTAGGCAGGTGCATGTTGTGTTTCTTTAATCATCTTTTAGAGCGAAGCTTTAAAGGTACATCAGTGGTCCTGTATGTATCTTCAATAATTTTAAAGGTACACTATATTCACATTTCCAGGTGAAGGTACAGTTCATACTAAATGTACAGTATGTACACCCCAGTGACAAGGAAAAGCACTTCTTATTTCTGTATCTATCGACAAATCTGAAAAGTTTTTCAAACAAAAAGGATAAAAGTCAAAACAAGAACCGAGAAGATTAATTAGCTCATTAAGAAAAATCACTACCTCGTACTCTTCTACACAGTCTGTAGGAAACATTATTCGTTCAGTGCACTTCTATAGAGCTTAAGGAAACATTTGGGACTGAACCTGTGAGAAAGTGAAACCTCATTCCTATCTCTTTTGTCAAATTCTTCACAGCCTACACTTTCAGAAATCCTCGTCGCTGTACAGTACTCTTAGGCTCT
The DNA here is from genome assembly GCF_023375685.1 of Ictalurus furcatus. NCBI lineage: Eukaryota > Metazoa > Chordata > Actinopteri > Siluriformes > Ictaluridae > Ictalurus > Ictalurus furcatus. Next base: position 29,707,701 of record NC_071259.1, on the reverse strand, counting down.
TCAGTGTGTAGGCTATCATTTGCCTGGGAAGGTGCATGTGGTGTATCTTTACTTAATATTTAGAGTAAAGCTTTTAAGGTTCATCAAAAAAAAAAAAAATCAATCCAGAGTCCATCCATCCATCCATCCATCCATCTTCTACCGCTTACTCCTTTTCAGGGTCATGGGGGAACCTGGAGTCTATCCCAGGGAGTATCGGGCACAAGGCGAGGTACACCCTGGACAGGGTGCCAGTCCATCGCAGGGCACACTCACACACCCATTCATACACTACGGACACTTTAGACATGCCAATCAGCCTACCTGGGACTGGGGGAGGAAACCGGAGTACCCGGAGGAAACCCCTACAGCACGGGGAGAACATGCAAACTCCGCACACACAGGGCCACGGCGGGACTCGAACCCCCGACCCTGGAGGTGTGAGGCGAACGTAGCAACACAGTTTGGTAGCTTTTATTTCTGAGAGTGTAATAGGCTATACTGCTTCTCAAACACTGTGATCATGACCATATGTTTGGGCAGAGATGCTAATGTGTAGTTTTCCCATCAGTCCTGATGTCATTTTTATCTTTTAGGAATCATAGTAATAAAATGCCTCAGAGAGGGTTATTGCTGGTGTATGACCTACTGATGAGGGAATCTGTGTGTGTGTGTGTGTGTGTGTGTGTGTGTGTGTTTTTGCCGCAGGAGCGCCCGACCTGAGATCAGGACCATTACATCATCGCTCCGAGATAAGACCATGCCCGCTTCCTGAAATGTGATTGGAGGAGGGAAACCAGTCCAGGGAGGTGATTGGTTAATGAGTACCGCTAAATGGCGAGAGGGGGCGGGGCTTTAGAGGCGCGTAGGGCGCTTCAAATACGGCTGAAGGGAGAAGGCGCACAGAGAAGAGCTGGAGATTTCACGTTGCTCGTGCTTGTGCTCGTATTGTGGTGCTCGGGGTGAGAGAGATTTAAAAGGGAAACGGAAAAGTAGAGACGGTATAAATAAAGAAATCAATCAATCAACAAACAAACAAACGCCGCACGAGCGTTTCCTTGAACGCACGGACTCTGTTGAGAGAGAAGCACACCGCGCTCGCGCTCGGTCGCTCGCGCTCGTACTGGAGCCATCCGGCGTCGGCTGGAGGTAAGGGCGGCACTTTTATTATCTCTGCTCATTTCCATATACGCAATCACACACACACACACACACACACACTGAAAGTTACGACCTAAGCAATGTCTTAGATTTGCATCCTATAACCTATAAAGATATCTATACATAGATTCAGTGGGTATAGTCGGATCTTGTCGCGCGCAGTTTTGAGTTCTCAGCATCAGCATCAGCATCACTGGACAGTTCAAATAAATAAATAAATAAATAAAAATCCTAACAATAATATGCATCTAAACATAACTTACATGCGTATAACCAAAGCGAACAACACACATTTTAAGATTGAATTGTAGATTTATTTAATAAATCGGCTAGTCTAGGTTTTACCATCTGACCCACTTCACTTAAAAATAAATAAATAAATAAAAAAAAAGAAAGAAAGGAGCCTCTTGAGCTCTTGAGGTCCCATCAGAGGATTGTTTGGTTTAGGGGAACGTTGCGATGGAAACAGTTGCTCAGATTGCAGCAGGATCAGTTTATTACTGCCAAGATGATGCTGGTTAATCAAGATAGCAATACTGTTTAGATTTATATATTTGATTGACATTGAGCTTATATTCTTACTGTCAAGAATTTCCCTCAGACAGATTAACAGTAGTTTATCGTATCGTATCGTATCGTATCTTTGGCTACTTTTAATTCGAGAACAACATTCTGCAATAGCAGGTTCTTTTCATGACAGCACTTACACTCTTAAAATTAAAGGTGGAATCAGCTATAGTAGTTCTCAAAGTAGGGTCTGTGATTTAAAAAATAAAATAACATCATTATTTAGTCACAGTGGCGGAAATCACAAAGCAGCATTCTCATTCTCATGATCAAGTTATCTATTATATACACTCAGAAACATTCAGAAGAGTAGAGTACTAACCGGTACCTTTCTCTGTGGTACTATCACGCTTTAGTGCGTGTGTGTGTGTGTGTGTGTATCTTTTACCTGGAAATGTGCATGTAGTTTACAATTAAAACATTAATCCAAAAGCTAATTACAAGAAGTGGTCCTTAAGGTCCAATTATTTAAGTAGCCTTAAGTCATGTTACACTATAATGTCCATGTAATAGATAGACATTAAATGTTAAAAAAAAAAAAAAAAAAAGGTGTACACTAGACGGTATCGCCCCTGTATGGAATAAAGAGTGAGAGTGTATTCATTTATGGTTATAGGTAGTTATGATCCTGTTTGTTAATCCAAACCTCGATATTCTTCTGAACAGGTCTATAAATGTTGTACTGTATGTACGTTTCCAGTTTTAATAGACTAAAATGTATTCATTAGGTGGAACGTTCGGGAATAAAAAAGCTCTCCGGCTTGCGATAAATAGCCTAAATATCACTGTATGCGTGTTTAAAAAAAATAAGGTTTATGAAAGGAATCAGAATCGGAGCTGAGAGGGGATCTGTGGAATTGATTTGACATTAAAGTTATCCCTGGCTGCAAAAACCAAAAAAAAAAGTTTAAGCAAGACACAGAAGAACCATGTTTCATTCCTTAAAGAGTCCTCAGGCATGCATGATGTCTTTAAAAAGAATGTTGAAGGTTATAACGTGAGTCGCGTCGATCCAATGAGAACACCGATTAATTGAGAAACTGTGTAAATGGTTATAATGAGGATCTCTATGCACTCTCTTCTTTTATTATTTTACTTTATGCTTACCGAATAAATCAGGGTCATAACTCATGTCCATATTTTCCCCGATAGGTGGGTATAGATGAGGTAACAGCTGTCATCGTGTCGTATACAGGTGTAACACTGACACTGCTCGGCTTATAGTTTAATATCCGAAGAGCGCTCTAGCTCGGCTGGAGATCCCTTTTTGTAATCGATCGCTGGTGTAAGATTCCCATATCTTTCAATAAAAGAAGTACGGACGCGCCAGGACCGCGCGTGTAACGTCGTTTGCGTGCCGACGAATAATATTCGTATGAATATTTCATATTTCAGACGGATTAGCATCATGTTTATGAGCTGTCACAGATCACCACGTGTCGAGAGTTCACAAAACACAGCACGGCGTCCTGACAGAATCGACCAAAAGGCTATTTTTTTCTCCTGCGCTGAACAGAAGCACTGAAACCCAGCGTGTACGACAGTAACGTGGGCCCGTGAGAGATCAGACCTATCCGTTCTGGCTCGTGAGAGTTACAGCAAACGGACGGGATTCAATGTGACCTTTGTGAAGAGGCTGCGTGTGTGTGATCGGAGTGAATTTCTAGTGTCTTGTCGAGACTCTTTCGCTAACGTTTTTGTTTTGTTTTTTTAACCTCAATATAGCTTGATTTGATAATGAAAACCGATTAAAGGACATCAACCTACACCCTTCCTGAATATGAGGAATGAAATTTCACGTGTCATCTCCTGATTTGATAATGGAAAAGAATGGAATAGTGTTTGCACTTCGATACTGTTAGATTCCAGCTTTGAGTTATTGCACCTCTGACTATGTAATTATCCTCCCAGCCAGATAAGATATAAGATAAAACAAGATAAGTTAACATAAGTTAAGATAAGATAAGATAGGATAAACTTTATTGATCCCACACTGGGGAAATTCCCTCGTTACAGCAGCTCAATCACACACAAGAGATAAGAAAATACACATTAAATAGGAATAGAATCGAAAAATGTCTACAAATATATATATAATAGGAATAGAAAAATGAGATTAAGGTATAATAGGAATAGAAAAATAAGAATAAAAATAAAAATAAGATCAGTCCGCTCTGTTGGAGCCCAAGTGCACATGCTATAAATGTCAAGACTGTGATTGTTCACAGAGATTAATATTACACAGCTTTTATATCTGGGATCTAAGCTTTATATGTTAGATAGTAAATAAACGTTCGAGGAACGCTCAAGGTATTGTTGTTGTTTTTTTTTTTGTTGTTTTTTTTGTAGACTCGCCAGGTCATGTGGTACAACATATACACTGATTGGTCCCGGAGAATAAGGAGGAATAAGGCTGCTCTGATTTATGCAAATGCTGCAGAGTTGAAGCCGTCCTTCAGTCGAATTGTACTGTTCTTAATGCGATTTTGTTTTTGAATTGTGATTGTTTTGTTCAGCCCTGTAGATCAGTGTGGGGCGTGGGGGGAGACGAGAAGGAGGTGGGAACTGATTGAAGGCTGCTTGTTATGTAATGGCTGTCATCCGCCGTCCAGCTAAAATCCACGCGCACATCATCGGTACTAATTTCTAGCTACACCACTGAGGCAAGGTAGTACACAGAGGACATCAATGGCACAAATTATTATATAATTATGATTCTTTTTTTTAAATGGTACTGGTAATGTGAATGGCAGTGTGGTAAATCCCTCACCCCTGTCCTCTTACACACTCCCTGGCTCTTAAATATACAGCTGTTTTAAAAGGAATTAAACTGTAGTTCAGTCAGCCTTCTGTGACTCACCCTGCAGGCTTGTACAGCATGTTTATGCCAGAATTTACAACCCATTAGCAGTGTTCCCTTTTTGTCTTAAACCATTAAATGCTTCATTTGCACCATTTATCATTAATTAGATCTAGCTGTTTGACTTGGAAAGTGCTTAGAAATCTCAACTTGCATGCAAAATGCTTTTTGGGCTGAGCGTCGAACAGAACTGCAGGTCCAAGAGCAGCAGAGAGAGAAACGCTAACGCCAACGCTGACGCTAAATCAACCGACGGATCGCGGGAGAACCCGTGAGGGCCCGTTCATGACAAAGATAACGAACGCCGTCTAACACGTCACACGCACTTTATCAGCGTCATCATGATTTTTACTTATTTTTAGGCTCAGTTAAATAGCAAAGCGAGCAAACTGACTTGCATGGAGAAATTTGATTAGCTAACGCTGCCTAGTGTTGTGTAACAGCTCGGTCTAACCTGTTACACAACAGGTACCAGCGGGGGAGGGTGAAGGCTAACGTGTGCTATCTCGGAAACATGTGAAGTCAGAAAAAACCGCATCTTTTTTTCGAAACTGCTGCCCGTGCAGCGTCACAGGGCGACGTGTCACATCCAGAGGAAAGCGCTATCCACTCTATTCTAGATGCACGAGCTCACAGACGCTCACGATTGGTTCATGTCACTGTGATTGACGAGGGAGAGAGAGAGAGAATGCCCCGCCCATCTAGATATCACAGCCGGTTTCCGCTCCCAGAACAGTTCCAGTGCAACCGAACTCGGACCACCTCCTGCTCTACAGGTAGGCCCGTGTTCGGTACCGCAGTATGCGTCTTGGCCCGCGTGACAGCTTTCGCGATCTGTTGCGGACTAAACTCCCACTGCGAAAGCCCCCTTAGACTTCCGACCACAGGTGGATGAATCTCAAACACTGGTATAAATTGCACTCTAGATTCCACAACACCGTTATCTCACACTCTATGTCAGTGAGTGTATACAATAAATCAGGATTTCTCTTTGCTTAAGAAAGCGACACAATTTTCACAATCTTCCACACCTTTCACCTTCTTTTGTAGCAGTGCTGCTAACGTCTTCCTGGTATAAAATGATAATAGGATCATTAATATTTAAATACGTGCATGCACTAGACTATATTTTTAAGTAATCAGAACTCAGGTGCAATTTTTAAAGGAATTTGACAGCCTCGAATATACACGCAACCCATTATTAGTATTCACTGTGTGCGTGTGTGTGTGTGTGTGTGTGTGGGGTGCATTTTCATATTTCTTTTAAATTCTCCTGTGGCTTCCTGCTGTCATGTCACTCCAACACTGAAATGCTGCTTTCAGATGTTTGTGTGCTTGTAGTCTGTGTTCCTGACAAATACATGCACACCTCAAACCTGCAGTGAATGAAATCAGGCCACGGTGCTACAGCAGAGATGATAAATATGAGGGTGGATTACTGCGAGACTTAATGTGGTTGGAATCCGAGTGAGCGAGAAACTGCACCGAGGAGAGTCAGTCAGTAATAATCAGATTTACACGCACACACACACGTACGCACGCACATACACGGACACACTACAAATGCAGGAGGGTACACACTTGAATGTTGTAAGACTTGGGTTTGGCAAAGGTATGGCTGGCTGAAAAAAAAAAAAAAATCTGGCTGATGCATATTTCAAGACAATACTACACCTACACGTATAGCCTGAGCAGTGACGTACTGGAAATACACAGTCGGAAATAAAGGTACCAAACTGGACGTGACGTTGTTGCTAACATGGTACCATGAAGGCAAAATGTTTTGTATTTTTATTAGAACATATATCATTGGACATTAAGGACTACTACACTTTCAAAGCTAATTAAAGGGATCACTTTCCGTCCAATCATTTTCCATACCGCTTGCGGCTTGGGGCAGCATGGAGCCTGTCCCAGGGAAGGAGGTGGAGGACACCTTGGACGTGGTGCCAATCACAATACACGGACAATTTGGAAATGCTAATCGGCCTACAATGCATGTCTTTGGACTGGCGGAGGAAACCAGAGTACCCGGAGGAAACCCCCGAAGCACGGCGAGACAATGCGAGCTTCGTGCACACCGGGTGGAGGCGGGATTTGAACCCCCAGCCCAGGAGGTGTGAGGCAAAACGTGCTAACGTGCACTAAGCCAGTATGACCCTATCAATAAGGAACAGTATTAGTTTGGTACCTTTTCATCCTGGTCGTGTAGTAGTGGTGTTGATTGCTTTTGCTGCGCTTATAGAATGCTAGCTTGGCAGTTCATTACACCACAGCTATACGATTAGGAGAAAAGTCTCTGTTATTTCCCCGCAGTGAGAATCATTCCGATGATTCACTGAACGTTGTTAGACTTACATTTATGTTAACGCCATTCAGCAGGCCCTCATATTCGGAGCAACTTCCAAAAACAATTCTTAGGCAAATCAGTAGCTTGGGCACCTGGGATGGTTTATATTTGTTGCCTGGCAGATAAGAAGGATCAACAAAACAAAACACCTTCATTTAGTATGCAGCTCACTGTGGTGTGACGCGCCCCGACGTTGTACCGCTTCTCGTTCTGAATCCCACCACCTGCTGCGCTACACACATCGGCCATGGAGCGATCTGACTCACGATAAAATGGTTTTTACTAGGGGGATTAATTAATTAGCGTGCATAAATGATAGAAGACCTGTCTCAAATGAGGAAAGCACAGGTTTTATGTTAGCTACCAGTTCTTTGCATGGATATTAAGATTTCCATGCAGCCGTAACACAGGACTGGGCAAGTACATTTGAGTTGAGATAATGAGTTTATGATTTGTTCACCCAGCAGGCTGAGCAGCCCTAGTGTAAAGATACCAACAAGCTAAGGCACTGCTTATAAGAAAATACGTCAAATTTAATTAAGCAAGTCTCGAAAATTTCAATCAGCCAGAGGAAGATCGTTTCACCACCTGTGAGCCACGAGAAGTCTTCCTTGTGGCTTGAAGAGGGTTCAGTCAAGCCAAGCTACACTCGTGTCTTGAACAGAAGTTGACCGTTACCATTAGGTACGATGAGGCTGGTGCATTTTTATCTTTGTAGATAAACGACGGTGTTTTAAGACGAACGTGGACAGCTACAGGAAGCCAGTGGAACTCCGGGAACTCAGTAGTGGCGTGACTTGGTGCATCATTCAGACTTAATGCAGCAGTCAAGTCTCGAGATGATGACCATCATTTGACGTGCCTCCTTGGAGGAAAATGGTAGAATCCTCCTGATGTTGTACAGGAGCAAACTACAAGACATTGTTTTGCGACGTGTTCATAGAACAATAACTGACCATCAAACACCTTCCAGAAGATCTGATCTAATCAGTGAGTTCTCAAAGGGAACAGAATGGAGATCAAGGTGTGGTCATGCATGTTCAGCAGGCTAAAGCTGCTCAGTCTTTCTGCGTTTTGGATTTGGGTGACAAGCTGCCAGCGGTAATGAGATGTCTGGCGGATGTGATGATATCGTGTCATCATGTATCAACCTGGAGAGGATGATTTGGGTGTCATCCATATAACAGTGGTAGGAGAAACTATGTGGAGATATTACATCACTAGGAAAAAACGGGCCCAAGCACCAAAACTGGTGCATGTCTGTATGGACCAGATGTATAAGCCAAAACAATGTGTGTGTGTGTGTGTGTGTGTTTCCTCGGAGGTCCGAATCCGAGGAGGAGCTTGCGATTTTTCAAAATTACCACAGGTTTTCTACAGATTTGGGCCAAGACGCGTCCTGTGACGTCGTCACAACGCGCATTCAACCAAATCCCTCTTCGATTCACGTGCGTCGAACACGAGTACAGCTAAATGGGTCTCATTTATCAGCAAACATCACTGTGAAAGACCGCGCAGAAACAATTCTCGCCAATTTGAGTCGTTTTCCGGAAAAAAAACACGGAAAACTCGGGCGTTTTCGGCCGCGACAATCACGACGACGCTCTGCGAAATCCTGTACGGACTGAGTATTTATCCCGCTGTCCTCACAAACCGAAAGAGAGTGCGTCAGTGCTGCTTAGTTAAAAATAGACCATTGTTCCCATTAGTTCTGTCAGCGACGCCATGTTTTTCTACGCGTTTGACAGTCGTTGTTTGTTATAACGTTATGAACGTGCTAGGCGTGGCACCAGAGGTGTTTACAGCAGTAGAGGGTTACACGGCAAAAGGGTTTTCCGTGCACTCGAACCCCCTGTGCAGAGATACAGAGGCTGCCGTCGTGCGATTTTAGGGCGAGTCCAGAGGGACGAGGTTGTGAAATCCAACCTACATTTTTGCATCCAGACACAAAACGGATAGGAACTCGTGTAGGCCGTGAAAGACAGAAACGCATTTTAATTGGTGTTTTGAAAGAGTCAGCGAGCGGTGACGTACCTGTCCGATCGTACACCGCGACTAACCGTGAAGCCGCGGCACGGTAATGACTCTAGTTGTGATGTCACATTGTTAAAAATATCATTCCTGGCGTCAGACCTGTACTTCGCTTATTTCCTCGTACTCAAGTAGTGAAACAGGCCTCTTTTGAAACTCCATGCAGAGCCACATAGAGATAGACGTGGCTCACTCTTTTAAACGACATGAATCCGCCGGTGGACGTGTTTTTGAAGGGCACAGGCCAATATCGACTTGCTAATACTGTTAGAGCCTTGCGTAACGTCCGTGATGATTCAGTGTGAAATGACCTGCCTCGAGTGAGTTACTTAGACGTCCGGCTGCTTCACGCTCGGGTTGAGTGGCGTGGAGGATGTTGTCAGTACTCGCAGTAATACTCTGAAGAGCTTCATTACGGAGAGGCTCGATTGGAGAGGATGGGCTAAATGAACTTCAGAGAGTCTGCCGTTCGATTCAAGTGATGCTGTGGGCGGAGAGAGAGAGAGAGAGAGAGAGAGAGAGCGAGCGCAAAAAAAAAAAAAAGAGAGAGAGAGCGGCCGCTTTTATATCTCTAGAATCATGAAAGAGCTCCGGTTGTGTCCTTGAACAAGACTCGTCTCCCCTGAGACAAGCGTTTTACTTCCATCTCCCATATCTCTCTGACTTCTCTCCTCCACCATGTTGCCTTATCTCTCTTTCCATATCTGTGTTTCTTCTTTTCGCGCTCGTATTCTATCGGTCCGATCGGAAATTGTTCTCTACTTCCACGGGGCTCAGGCGATAGAGTGGAGAAGAGGGAAGAAGTAGGAAGGGAGAGAAAATCCGAGTGAGGAATAGAGATAAAGGAAGACATAGATGCGTTTCCGTCCATCTCGGTGTTTATCAGGACCGACTTGTGGAGTAGCAGACGGTGCTAAAACTCTTTTTTTTTTTTTTTTAACTCATTCAGATAGACTGTCTATACTGTCTAGAGTTAGGATACATTTTCCCAGCTCTTCAGGTTAGTCTCCTGTGGGTGAGAAGCAGCTGTTTAAACTGGTATTTTTTGTTTTTTTTGCTCATAGACTTGTTACTGTCCAGCTGTTTTTAGGTTGTAATATATATATTTTTTTCATTTTTAACAAAATACCACGTGTACTCGAAGTATTTATAGTTTAAAGCGCTTAGAAATACGTGGAAAGAACCTTTTTTTTAAATGCTAGGGCTGGATTGAAATAAAATCATTTTTGTCAGCAGCAATTCAAAGCATCACGCTCACTCCAAAACACAGCTGCAGAGGCTGATGTGTATCAGATGGCTATCAGATCAGGAGAACATTCCCCACAGCTTTTCTGCCTCATAATCACCTCCGGCATGCGTTCAGTCTCAGTTTGGAATCGAATTAAGTGAAATCTCATTGGTTCACTTCAGCTGGAAGAGAAAAGATGCCAGAGAGTGAGATTGTGTGTCTGTGTTTATCAGCTTTGGAAGAAATCAGAGAGAAAGGATGTCGGTCTCGAAGGTTCGGACTCGAAAGTGCGGCTACCTGAAAAGGTCAAGTCCGGATAAAGGCAGCTTCGGCGGTGTTGCTATGGAAAGGAATCAGAGATTCTTGAACCGTGTGTCATATTCAGGAGAAGCGATGCATCCTTCCTTCAGCGCAGAAGGGAAAAGGAGAACGCTTGTCAATCATGGTGTGACCGCGTGAACGTGTGAGAAAGGGTGGGTCAGGGGTGTGGAGGATGTTGGCGAGATGTTGACAGATTGTGACACTCCAGATTTAGCTCTCTGCACCAATTAACAGCTGCTCCATCCTCCTCGTTCATGTGCCACCGAAAGAAGAAGTCGGGGCTGAAAATGAAAGACCCGAGTGTAGACCTGACTCAATTATTAATGAGTTGCGCATACATTTTTCATCACCTCCAATGCATTTGCAAATATGAGAGGCCATGTCGGAGCATAGCAGATGAGAAAGAGTGCGTTCAGAAAGCAGAGAGCAGCCCTGCGCTACATATTACCCAGACACGCCACCATAATCATCATCAGGTTTTACACCACAGCTGTGAAATAGCAAGAAGAAGTTCTGTGACTCACGGCTGTCGGGTTTACTTTTCATTTACAGGGTCGTGCGTGTACTTTTTTCGCTGTTAATTTGCAGCAGTGAAACACTGAATAATGAACTAAATTCACACAGAGGATGGAGTGACATGATACGGAAAGAAAGATGGAATTAAAGAGAGAAAAAAGTTGAAGAAAAAAGAGAGAGGGTGACGAGAAAGAGGTTGTGTGGGGGGGAAAGCAGAAAAAGAGACGTACCGATGAAGAACGAGAGAGAAAAAAGGAAAATGGAGGCAATAGATCATGTGACATAACTAGGTAGATGGGAAAAGAAAGAATGAACGAGACAAAGAAGGAAAGGGTGGGGTAAAGAGAAAGAGACGACGAAGAGACGAAAGGCAGAAAAGGTGAAGAAAGAGGGAGAACGAGAAAGAAAGAAAGAACCAAAGGGTGATGAGAAAGAGATGACGTGAGAAAAGCAGCGACGACAAAGGGATGGAGAGAAAAAGGACCATGAGGAAGAAATACAGGACAAAAGAGACGAAGAGAAAAATAAAAAGGAGAAAACGTTCAACTGAAATACGCAAATAAAACGAAATAGATGAATAAAGAAGGAAAGAAACAAAGAAAGAAGTGAAGGGTGGGGCAAAGAGAAAGAATGTTAGAAAAGCAGAAAGAGATAATGGAGCGAGAGAGAGAGAAAAAAACTACGACGAGGACGAAATACAGGAAGAAAGAGACGGATGAGAAAAGAAAGAAGGAAAGGAAAAAGAAATGAAAGGTAACATGAAATAAGCAAATGAAATGAATGAAAGAAGGAAAGAAAGGGTGAAGAGATAAAGTGAGAAAACAGAAAAAGGGAGAGAAAAATGACAATGAGGAAGACATACAGAAAGAAAGAGATGAAGAGACAAATACAAAATGTGAAATCTAATAAAAAGCTAATAAAAAGAAAGAATGGAAGGGTGTGGCCAAAAGAATGAGAGAGAGAGAGAGAGAGAGAGAGAGACAATGAGGAAGAAATATAGGAAGAAAGGGAAAAAAATGAAATGTAATGTAAAATAAGCAGAAAAAAAGAAAGAAAGGAAAAGGAGAAACAGATGAAGGGAAATGAATGTGTGTACGTGTGTGCGTGTGTGTGTGTGCGTGCGTGTGTGTGTGAGCGTGTGTGTTTAAAACTAAGCTGCTGATTGGTCAGATGTGAAGCCCAGCTGTGACATCACCAGGGGGCAGTAGGAATTCAAAATGAAGATCATTCTGTCAGTGTCTTCAATGGGAAAATGTTTAACTTGACTTAGCTATAGTAAAACAATTGTAACGTATTAATTGTAACAGTTCTAACATTCGACCTGAAGCACCGTTTGAAAAGAATCTATACGTCATGAGGTTCGGTCTGAATTCATTCTCGCAAAGGAGTGTGAGGAAGAACAATACAGCCGTTCTAATAAATAAAAGGCATACTTAGTACACAGCTCTACAGTTGCTTCGCAAGTAATAAACCCTCGAGCGTGTGACGGAAAACTTCTAAATTAAAGCCACCTTTTTTCTTTCTTTCTTTCTTTTTTTCCTTTCAAATTCACTGGATCAAAAAATAGCGAGTTTATCTGGGCTTTTGCCTCAGGAAAAGAATCTCTGCTCTGTTGCCTTTCACTGCGTCTGGAGGCTTGTTATGTTTGTGCACTACAACAGATGTAAAAATAGCAACAGATATCACATTAACGTTGTACGTGCACTAAATAACTCAATTATTGGGCTGAAATCCAGGATCGGATCTCTAGAAATCCCAATAACAGCTTCAGTCTGATCGAAAATAACGTAGCGTGTGATTTTTAATTACCGGTTTAACCCTTTAAACTCCCGGGAGCTGTCAGTGGGTTCGGTCTCTTCCTATTAGTTTCGTTAAAGCTACTGAACGATTCATCGTCGTCACTGAATAATACGCTTCGATACGAATAACTGAATAATAAGCCGAGGCTTCACGGGGTTAATCCGGTAAGTACAGAAATCAGATCACGGTGGCGTCGTAAGCACACGTAAACACACTTCCCCAGTGAACGAGAGCACCAGGTTGTCCAGGGTTGTTGTTCAGCATGAAACTCTCAATCGAATATATTATACAGAGCAACAGCAACGTGTTTGTATTGCGTATAATTCAGTACACGTTATTATCAGTACGCTTTCTATTTAGGAATGGGTTTCTATGAGGGATGTAATTGAATGAAAGAGATACAAATACAGATTTCTTTCAGGTTTTTGGAAGAAATCTTGCCGCAACGTTTCACCGGATAGGGGTCTGACCGGGAAGGTTAAGACTAGAGTCTTAACCTTGGCATCGGGATTGAGATCCTTCAAGATCTAACAAGAACAATTCAGCGAGTGGGAGGTTTTTATTTGGATGCGGGGCACGAGTGGTGGGTTTGTGGGAGAAACCTACACCGTGCTTCATTTATAACTTCCAGGTCAGAGTAGTGTTTATGAGTTTGTTAAAACCATAATGACCTTTCTTTTACTTTCACACTATCCGTTGTGACCCAGATGAGGACGGGTTCCCTTCTGAGTCTGGTTCCTCTCACGGTTTTCATCCTTGGGAGTTTTTCCTCACCACCGTCGCCACCGGTTCGCTCAATAGGGATAAACTCACACACTTAAAATCTCTATCCTGTGTATATATATTTCTGTAAAGCTGCTTTGAGACAATGTCCGTTGTTAAAAGTGCTATACGAACCAAAGGGAATTGAATTGAATTGAATACTAACTACATGAGTGGGATTCAGCTGTGTGCATTAGGGACTTGAGTCGTATAGCTGAGGTTGAGATACGTTCAGAGACAGGATTTACACGCCATGCTGGCAGGGCTAATATTTAATACATACACATAATGATGATTAAAAGAAAGAAAACCCAAACCCTTCCTGTGTCGGTTGAATGCTGCGTTCAATTACAGGTCGTAACCTGTTCGTTCCTGACCACCAACCAGGAAAAAAACCCAAAGAAAACGCTCCCTCAACTTCTTCACTCGGCAAGTGGCATCAAATCAACATGGCTGCTCACAGAAGTAAACACTTTGTAGTTTTAATACGCTGAGGCCGAAAATGATGGGACAGGCTTCCCATTTTTGAATTAAGTCGAATTCAGCATATATTCGAATACTGATACAGATATTTGGAGCTCTGCACAAATACAAATAGAGCTTTGTTGCACTGCTTTACACCCCTAGTTTCTATCCAATACATAGAGCAACAACAGGACAGTAGGCTTCTATGGTTCATGAACTTGGACAGATTGATGGATAAATGCTAACCAGATAATTACACATGCCGCCATTTTAAAAGGTTAATATCATAAACCATAGCAGACCATTACCATGGGGTAAAAATGGATTATCAGCCAGTAACATCCCAGTATTCAACAGCTCAGCGACAGAGAGCTAGCTATCAGTGACAGGCTTGGGTAGCATACTGGATGTACGTACTGTATGATATTAAGACATACGATCTGTTCATTTGTATTACACTTCATACTGTTCGTAAACCACAAGGAATGTATTTGCACTGCTAAAATGTACTCAGAGTAGTGAAGAGAAATTAAGTATTCATCATTTTATCTATAAGTGGAAAATGTACACAGTAAAACCTGGACATGAGTTTGTGTGTGTGTGTGTGTGTGTGTGTGTGTGTGTGTGATATCACATGACTATTACGAGAAATTGCACCTGATCCTGAAACATCCTGTTAGTCAAGATGGAGAAAGAAATCACAGCTTTACAGAAGGAATAATCTGTATTTAAAAAAAAAATTTAGTAGACATGCTCGAGTTTTGCTTATTTATTTATTTGTTTGTTTGTTTGTTTGGGGGAGGGATTATTAGTATGAGATATATATATCATTATTTATTTATTTATTTATTTATTTTAAATGTTTTAGCCAGACTAGCATTAAAATTTTTTTAGCATGACTTTTTTTAAAAATTTTTTTATTAGTTTTCTTTTTGGAGTTTTAGACAATTTTAGCGTATTTCTAAACGATTAAGTCAAAGATAAATATAGAATAACATGGGCCATGTTCTGGTTAAAATGAGCCGTGTATAATAAGTCGTACTGTTGTGGTGATATCTTCTGCGGGGCGAAGCTCTTTTAAAACCAAAACCTAAAAAAAAAAAATTTCCAAAAGATTTAAAATTGTATTTGAGGGAAAAACAAGCACGGTAATTCCACGTAACGGGGTTATTGTCATTGAAGGTATGATGAAACTAGGACTGTGTAATGTGTACTGGTCGGTGCTACACTGTCACTTACTGCGCCGACTGTATTGTCCTGTTTTCGGTACCGTCGTCCACTTTATGTAGAATGTGTCGTCACATGTCGTTAGCGTGTTGCTTTATGTAGCACCGTGGTCCTGGATGAACGCTGTTTCGTTTCTCTGCGTACTGTACCAGCTGTATACGGTTGAAATTACAATAAGAAGCCACTTGGTTTAGAACAAACCTTTATATTGCGCTGGTTTCGTAAACATCTGGCTCGATAATCTCTCTTAAATTACACTCCGGGCCTCACAGAGTACTTTATCTGCTCACTGGACTGAGTGCGGAAATTTTTTACCAAGGAGCGGTCTAACTAGGATCTGCCCCACTGATCAGCACTTAACGCAAGGAAGAGCTTCTCTGCCTCGCTTTTATCCAATAGCTTTGTTATTTAACACAGAGGCCTTGAGGTACCGGCAGAGCACACTAATACACACACACACACACACACACACACACACACACAGAATCTGTATCTTTTTGTCCCTTTTGGCTATTTGTCATTTAACAATCCTGAAAACATAGCATGGTCATTAGAGTCTGAGGTCATTTGACATCGACCTCTTACTGTAGAGTCATGACCTACTTGTACTGATGATTATTTCCCAGAGCCTTACAATAACGATAATAGGACCCGCATATACGATGCAATAAACATTAGGAAAATGAACCTACTGGAGTCTGATGAAAATTTCTGGAAATGTTGTGCCTGCTCTGAAATGGGAATTGCCACCAATATTAGACATTCTAATTTCTGGGGGAATATATATATATATATATATATATATATATATATATATATATATATATATATATTCTAACTAAAAAATGCATTTTAAATCAGCCAATCATGTGGCAGCAGAGCGATGCATAAAATAATGCAGATGCAGGTTGAGAGCTTTAGTTTAGGTTCACATCAAACCGGAAAATACGATCTCTGTGACGATGTTGGTGTGAGATGGGCTGAAGCCGCTGATCTTCTGGGATTTTTATACCTAGCGAGCTGTAAAGATTATACAGAGCGGTGCGAAAAATAAAAATCATCGACTGGGTGTCAGATCTGTGGGCGGAAAGTAACGGTAAATGATCTGCACTTATATAGCGCCTTTTAACCTTAGCGGTAACAACGCGATTTACACTGTTTCTCAACTTGGGGTCCAGTGTCTTGCTCAAGGACACTTCGGCATTTGGAGGTACGTGGGCCAGGTATCGAACCACCAACCCAGCGATTAGTGGACAACCTGATCTACCTGATCTTACCTGAACCACAGCCGCCCTGAAACAAATCGCACCTCCGCCCTGTGTGTGTAGAGTTTGCTGCGGGGGTTTCCTCCAGGTACTCCGGTTTCCTCCCCCAGTCCAAAGACATGTGTTGTAGGCTGATTGGCATTTCCAAATTCTCCGTAGTGTGTGAATGGGTCTGTGAATGTGTGTGCAGTTGTACGCTGCAGCGGGTTGGCACCCTGTCCAGGGTGTTCCCCGCCTTCTCGCCCGAGTCCCCTGGGATAGCTCCCCGAATCCATTCCCCAAATGGATGGATGGATGAAAGGCTATGATAACATAATTAACCACTTTGTACAACCGTGATGAGCAGAAAAGCATCTCAGTACTTTGTCAAACTTTGAGGTGGATGAGCTACAACTGGTTTCCACTCCTGTCAGCCAAGAACAGGAATCTGAGACTACAGTGGGTACAGGAGCACCCAAACCACCCAAATCCAGGTTCTATGATCCTGCACCCACTGTAGGAGTTGGTCACCTTACTGCGTCTTATTACCTCGTCGTTGGATTCTTGTGTGTGTGTGTTGTTGTTGTTTTTTTTCCTTCTGCTCTCTTACCTAATTATGCTTTTTCACCCTCTCCACGGTCGCTCATTTACTCTTGTTTTGTTTTGTTTGCTTGTGTTTTAATAAAATCGCCCGTCTCGGTATGAAAACCATGCACATGCTGTGAATCATTTTGATCTGTGAGTCAGTGCTGGCAGCTTGGTTAAATATTGCAGCCGTAATAATGAGGATATAAACACAGTGTCAGGACCAGTGTTGAGTATTGCTCCTGATATTACTGAAATATCCCATACGAAGGGATTCAAGGGAAGAGTAGTGTACAGGAATTACATAGCCGTGGCAGCGCGGAGCTCAGGGCTCTGTTGTTAATGTGGGACTGGGTCACGGGGATTAGGATACGTCTGTCATTCAGCATTACGCCGTCTGACACTGCGACGCTGCATCCGAGCATGACTTCAGGAGGTTTGGAGCGTATAGACAGGCTTGGTTGGAAGTGTGTGCTTTCTATTGAATTGTTTTTATTGAAAAAAATGGATAAAATTATCAGAGATATTTGTTTCGGAAAAAAATTGTTTTATTGCACTTTAAAGAAGTCTTTTTTTTTTTTTAGAAATCATTGAATCACAGTAGGACTTCCACTCAGTCATATTGAATATGCGACTCTTTCAAATGCTGAATATGAGCACAACTAGACTCGGGATGCATCAAAGAGTCCAAATCCGACATCGTATGATACTATATGACGTAAACCTAGTATACATCGACGCACTAATGAACAGACAACACAAAATGACAAAGATCTTGGACGTATTTCATGACTAATGATGCCGATCAAAGCAAAGCAGACTACAAACCGTGCTCTGTGGAAATATATATATATAAAAAAAAGAACTACCGCATATTCCTACAACCCAAGTAACCCAATAAAACATCTTACGGCGTTTAAACGGTATCTTAAATAGAGAGCGTGATTGTCTAATCCGGTCAATCTTTGTCTTGAAACGTAAAATTTAGAAAATAAGGTGCAAGGCCCGAAAATGGGTGCGTTAGAACAAGAAACGTGCTATAATAATCTGCGCTTTAAAAACTGACACACTTTTGCCCTGTGGGTTAATTGAAATACATGTCTAAGAAGCTGCTTGTGAATCCATGCGGTGAAAGCTAATCACAAAACAATGCCAGGAAGGTAATGCTCAGATAAGTTCAGATTTGTCGCTTGGTTAGGGAACCAGTAAATGTATTATTGTATTTCAACAGCAATAGGGCTGATCAGTATGACGATTATTACATCCATATTGTAATACATTATGCCATACTACACGTCTAAGATATTTATTTTTATCTTGAATTACTATTATTATTATATTTATATTTACATTTAGGCATTTTGGCAGACGTCCTTATCCAGAGCGACTTACATTTATCTCATTTATACATCCGAGCAGCCGAGGGTTGGGGGCCGTGCTCAAGGGCCCAGCAGTGACAGCTTAGTGGTGCTGGGATTTGAACTCACGACCTTTCAATCAGTAGCCCAATGTCCCATATAATAATAATAATTATTATAATATTATAATATATATAATATAATTATATAAATATTATAAATGTTTTGCTTTCAATGTAATATAAATATATAATATAATTATATAAATATTATAAATGTTTTGCTTCCAATCAACGTTTCTAAATGTTATTTTAAATAATAATAATAATTATAATAATTATTATTATTATTTGGAAGCAAAACATTTTTATTTATTATAAGATTTAAAATTTTTTTGCAATTATTTAGACTGTATTTTTTGCCTTTTAAATTATAGGTAATTATAGTTGTAGACATTATGTAAAAGTATCACTGAGCTCATATTTGTTTATTATATTATTTTATTATTAATGCGACACTACTGTTATTCTGGCAGTTTGTTAGCAAACCTATACATTATGTATTGTCTTAAAGTGTCGTGATTTTATTTTTTTTTGTCATATCTCCAACATCTTACTTATAAATGATTTAATGTACACAATTAGAATTTAAGATTTAAGAGTGCTGTATCTTTAATCCATGTTTAGAATAAAGGCTGCACTACCATCACCTTTTTCAGAGTGTACATGTCTGGAGTTAAGGAGTTTGGAGTTTTGGGGGTTTTTTTAAAAGCTTTTATCACATAGTATCTCTCCCATTTTCAGTCTCACTGTTCCTGGAGTGTTTTCCTGCCCTGTCACCTGACTCAGATCATTTGAAGCTCTTTGTGAGCTTAAAAAGGATAGTGTTAGAAAACAAAAAAAAGTGTTGTGCAGTGGGATTCCAAGAACATGATGAAGGAAAACATGTTATTTTTCTTGCTTGGTGTGTTAGAGCAGGGAAAATCTTTTCCTTTTTGGTGAGGTGGTTATATTTTTGCTTTTTTTTTTTTTACCTCCCCCCCCCCCCGGTAGAAACCTTCCCACTTTATGCATGAACAGAAAACAGCCCTAAGGGTCCATCCCTTTTCCTACCTCCTGTCAGGTTGCCATGGCACCAGGCAAGGTGGCCCCAATTCCTTCTGTGCGGAAGGGTCGAGAGGGGACGCTCCTGAACCAGTGCACCACTTGCTAATGTGATCAGACAGGCGTGCCGGAGACCATCACACATCCAGGGCAGGCTAGGCTACAGCTGGTCCACTCACAAACGTAGCCTAGAGCCAAAATGGCTACAGAATTCTCACAACAAGTGAAGAAAAAACCAATATGGCTCCAGTTGAACCCACGCAAAACCATATGTCAGGAGCTGGATGTCGGGCCTAGAGACAATATGGATACAAAATAATTCTGTCCACGAGTAAGAACAGAAAAGCAGGTCAGCTTTTGAGCAACGTTCTCAATCTTATACGGAATTATGAAATGCTAGCTTCAAATGATGGTACTTTAGAAGATAGCGAATAAAGGAAAAACTCACACTAGCTTCTTATCAGACAAATTTACAAGCAAAAGTACATTCATTTGCAACATTATTTTCCTTAATATCCTTCCTTCTCCTGTTCTGATCCAGATTAAAAACAATAACTAGCAGACATAGCACTTCCTCCATTTCTTCTGCATCGCAATACGCAGAAGTCTACACATCCAGAGCAGTTGTGTTGTTGGTTGACGTTCCAAATTCCTGCATCACAGATCACCAACATTGAACTTTACGTGAACTTTTGCCAGCAGTATTAATTTGCAGTTGGGCTTAGTATCGCTAGCTTAAACAGCTTAAACGTTAATTCTGTACCAAAATGGTGGATTTAGCATCATCACCAATTTTCCGGTCTCATCTTAGACACGCCTCGATGCAAAACCGCTGCCCAAAAATGCTTCCAGCTTCTACCCCGAGATCATTAGAAGAACGCAATCGCTTTCATTTACTGATAGACATTCAAAGATCCGGGCCGTTGTAAACCTTCATGCCAGGTCAGTGTGTGATGTCCTGTAACAGCTCTGTTCTTCTCTGGGTTTTGGAAATCTGGAGAGATGGAAAACTGCTGCCCTGATGCCTTGATACCTTTGCTATCTAATCTCTGAGAAGGTTGAAATTCAACATATGATCCATAGAAGTCAAAGTGTGACAGCTTTACCAGGATACCCTGCACAAACATTTGCTAAAAGTTTGTTAGTTCTATATTTTCCACTTAAGATGGTGTACAAGGTTATGGGATGTGTTGGACAGTGAAGGGGGTGTCCTGTCTTCTGAATAAGTCAGATAAGACACAGATGAACCTTTTGAAGGCATCATTCTATGCAAAGATTTAATCTGGACTTGACTTGATACCTTCCTGCCTCTGAGGCTGTATGTGGGTGGTGGTGGTGGTGGTGGTGGGTTTGCCTTGCATTACAGAAGATAAAGAGACTCTTCCATTAAGATGAATAAAAGTGCTCTAAAATCTGAAGTTGCTCACGAACACCCACAAAGCTCAAGGGGCGGCAAGAGCGACACAGACATGGCTTTGAAAATCCATTTTAAGACATATCTGGGTCACTTTCGCCTGCTTCATAGCATCAGGTGGGAAATGAGGGTACCTCCTTCCTTTGTTGCCCACTCTTGAACATTATAATATACTCAATCTGACCAGTCTCTCTCCCTCTCTTTCTACGTCCTGACAAAGCCCCCTGGAGAGTCAATTTGTGCACAGTGCTTGAGAAGAATCAAAGTAGGGAGCAGGGCGGGGTCGAGGGAGCATCGTACAGAGGGGATGAAATTATTCCAGGCCTGTTTTCATTTTCATCTCCCGCCACTCCCAGAGCGTCAAGTCCATGTTCCGCCTTTGTTCAAACCAGCGCTGGGCTGTTGAAGTGAAGGGTTTCCACCGTAAGGGACACATTAAAGGAGCCGCAGATCTGAACCGGCAGCCTGTTTTACATGCCTGTGTGGAATATGTCGGGTTTTCGCTCGTCAGCTTTCGCTCTCGAATGTGATTTGCTAAAATGAAGCCGGTTAGACGTTGGCAGCCTGGTTCTCTGCAGCTCTGACTCTGAGGAGAGCTCCACGGGGAAATATGATTGATTGCATGGAAGTTATAGTCACCCTTCTGTCTTTGGCGGTTTTAATAAGCTCATGTAGTAGCTAACCGGACCAGATGGGGATAAAAACGCCTTGCTATCAGATATTCATATTACATAGCGAAAGTATTCCACATGCTCATAAAAACTGCAGCTTTGCTCGTCAGTGGTGTGGCACTGCTACCCAGTGGCAAATTAAACACCAAAATTAAAAAGAGATGTTTTCAAAGGCTTTTGATCAGTTTCGCTTTAATATTGTGATGATCATTTTGAACATTCTTCACCAGCACACCTGAAAGGACTGTACTGTATGATTAGTCTCTCTCTGATTCAGCTCAGCAGGTAATTATAAAGCCTTTCGTGCATTAAAGCAGGTGTTTTGGTTCAGGGAACTCTACCTATATAGGGTTATGGCTGAAGAGCTGGGAGTGGCTTCTATTAGCGGCTTCTGTTTTTCAGCCTCTAGCTCTCTCCTCTCGTTTTCTGTCAGCTCGGATCAGCTCGTTAGTACAGAAGTGTCAGTTGGGAATGTGTGTTTATGTGCACATTTGGTGCCAATGGAGTTCGAGATCAAGTCCACAATCATTTTTTTGATAAAAAAGTATTGTTTACTGGTAAAGTAGTGATCTACTTAGTAAAGATTTAGGAACAGTTTTGGCCTGTTATAGCAATTTGCGTTGTCAGGGATATCCGGCAGATCCTGATGGATATGTGTATAAAGTGTTTCGAGCTTAAACACAATTCTGGGTATTTGTGATATCCCCTGCACTGAGGTTACATCGTGTTGAAGAGATTTCGAGTAAAAGCACTCTGAATCATTGTTTATTGCATTGGTGCTCACTCTTTATTCACCGTTTTTATTGCTAAAGGCCATCAGAGAGACCTTAGGCTCAGACTTTACACGATCACGCCGTTTTTAGAGGCTTGCTTTCATTCCGTGGAAGTATTGAGATGGACTACGCTGAGAGTTCATTCTTTGATGCATGATTGCTTTTATCTTCTCCCCTCTATAAGCTTGGCAGGTGCTTCTTTGCATACATCGGCCACACTGTGGTACACTCAACAAACGGTTGCTCTCAGTACGACCGAGATGAAAGGCAACTAAATAATACATCATCACTTTAAAGCCCTTTGCATGCAGATTACATCATTTATGAACAAAAGTTTTGCATGATGAAGATTCTAAACACGCGACCCTATGATGCCAAGTTTTAACGTGTTGTCTGATGACCGATCGGACGTGTCCAAAACTGACCGACTAAAACCCGGGACATGCAAGCGTGATATTCTTTTAAAATGTGAGCCATATAAAATGGCTTATAGTGAATGCCTATAAGGATTTATTTATACAATTTAAAAAAGTCATGAATTACAGAGCCAGTTTACGTGGCTCCTAAACAATCTGGCAATTCAAATGGTGGTAGATGTGTGCATCCGGACTGGGATCCTGCTCGAACCAACCAAAGAGTTGCAGGAGTGACAGTTTTTACTCTTGTGCTGGTCAGAGCTAAAGGTCAGAGGTCACTCTGAACGTATTGGAAATGCTTGCTGCATTCAGTCATTCATCTTAAGTATATGCTTTATCCTTGTTCAGGACCTTACCTATCCAAAGAACCCTTGAGGAAAGAACCCTTTTTCCAGGAGTTTACATGACAGGACTCAAAATAAATATATGCAATACCATATTTTAATAGCCTAGATTGCATTCTTACGGATAACATATTTCTTTCTTCTCTTTTTGTTTTGCAGGATTGAATGAGCCAACGCCTGTGACCAGCACTCGAGATCTCCAAACAGACCTTCAGCATGAAGAGAACTGCCATTTCCACTCCACTGCTCTCCATCTGCCTCGTTCTGATTGCATGTCGCTGTTCCCTGGCATCGTCATTCTGCCCAGCTCAGTGTGTTTGTGAAACACGGCCATGGTACACCCCTCAGTCTGTGTACCATCAGGCGAAGACTGTGGACTGTAACGAACTCCATCTAAGCACCATCCCACGAAACATATCTTCTGACACTCAGGTGCTGCTTCTCCAGAGCAACAACATCTCCGTGGTGACTTCAGAACTGCGGACTCTTGTCAACCTCACTGAGTTGGACCTCTCTCAGAACCACTTTACCCAAATCCAAGATGTTGGTCTGGGCAACTTAACCCAGCTGGTCACCCTTTACCTGGAGGAGAACCAAATTAAAGAACTACCTGATTTCTGCATGAAAGATTTAGTCAGCTTGGAGGAGCTTTATATAAACCACAACCAGATCTCCTCAATTGGCCCCCATGCCTTTTCTGGTTTAGGGAACCTGCTTAGGCTCCATCTAAATTCAAACAAATTGGTGGCTATTGATAGTCAATGGTTTGAATTCCTCCCGAACCTGGAGATCCTCATGATAGGTGAGAACCCTATACTTGGATTGGAAGATATGAACTTTCACCCTCTTTCAAAATTGCACAGTTTGGTACTAGCTGGCATGGGCCTCAGGGAAATACCTTCTGGAGCGTTTCAAGGACTGGAGTACCTAGAGAGTCTCTCATTTTTTGATAATAAACTGACAGAAGTGCCCAGAGATGCATTGCGCGCTCTGCCAAACCTGAAGTTCTTGGACCTCAACAAGAATCCTATTGTGTATGTGCAGGCAGGTGATTTCCAGAACTTTGCCCACTTGGAGGAGCTCAGCATGAACAACATGGATGAGCTTGTGGCTGTGGAAAGAAATGCATTTTCCAACCTCCCACAGATGGCCAAGTTGGAGGTTTACAACAACCCTCGTCTGTCCTATATCGACCGCGAGGCTTTCCGTGGCATGTCTAGCTTGCGCACTTTGCTGTTCCACAACAATGACCTCACCCTCCTTCCTCACGAGGTTTTAACTTCCTTCCCCAGCCTGGACGAAGTCAGCCTCCATAGTAACCCCCTCAGGTGTGATTGCCTCTTGATCTGGGGGCCAATCTTTGGTAACCAGTCAAGTCTCAAGCTTCTGGAATCCAAGATTACTATGTGTGCCTCTCCTCCAAACCTGGTAGGGCACTCTCTCCAGGAAGTGGTGTCAAATAACTGGGACATTTCAAGTAACACCTGCCTGCCAGTCATATCTCAGAATAGTTTCCCTCCCAAGCTCAACGTCACAGCTGGTAAGCCGCTGACGCTTAACTGCCGTGCTGTGGGTGACCCTGTCCCTCAGTTCTACTGGGTAACCCCCACAGGTGACAAAGTCACCTCAGAAGTTGTATCCCCAGCGCTGAATGAGGGCAGCAGTGGCATGAGGAAGCACAGATTGCAGGACCAAGGCGCTCTGGAGATCCTCCATGTTGAACCAGAGGACGGTGGTTTATATACATGTGTGGCGTGGAACACAGAAGGTGCAGACACCCGGAGTGTCTCTGTGTATGTAGACAAGAGTAATTGGCATGATGACCGGCAGAAAGCCAACCAGCAAGGGGGAAGGAACACCACTGGAGCCCTGGTTATCCTTGCAAAAGTCATCCATGCACAATCTGTAGTACTGGAATGGAAAGTTTACCCCACTACCCGTGTCTCCAGCCATGAGATGCTACAACCCAAGTGGCTCAGTGCCACTATGAGAATCAACAACCCTCACATTAGTTACACGGCAAAGGTCCCGGTGGACGTTCAAGAATACAACCTCACGCACCTGTTACCCTCAACAGAGTACCAAGTCTGCCTGACCATGGCGTCGACAGAGCAGCAAACTCAGCAGTCCTGCATCAATATCACCACCAAAGAAGCCAGCTTTGCCGTAGAGATAGTCGCGCAACCGAGCAACGTTGCCTTGGCGGCGGTGATGGGCTCCATGTTTGCCATCTGTATCATGGCGCTGCTGGTGTTTTACATGGGAAGACGTATAAAGCAGAAGTCCTGCCATCACTCGTTGAAGAAGTACATGCAACACGCCACCTCGATTCCCCTCAACGAGCTCTACCCACCTCTCATCAACCTGTGGGAGAACGAAACTGAGAAAGAGAAAGAAGGGCCCGTCGACCCTCAAAGCTCACAGATAGACACCTCAAAGACATACATGTGGTAGTTCGGTACAGGATGCATAGACGGACACTTTAAACAAAGTATGTACGGTGCTGTACATAGACGATAATTGTACGTAGTTACTTACTAAGATGTCATTGTGAAAGATGTATTTTTAGATATAACCCTCCATAGCTGGAACAACTCTCTACTTATTCGGGTACGGTTGTGAAGTGGTTATATACAGAGTAGATGAATTTTTAAAAGTGCCCAGCCAAACACACCCTTGCAATAATCTCGCATCAAGTTTCTATGAACAGTTCAACATTACGCATGCAGATATATTAATTATTTGTCTAATTTACTAACCATAGAAACATTACCGTCACGAGTCTGAACCGAAGCCTTGTCGTCCCTGCACAGGCTGTTGACAGAGTCAAGGTTGCATATTTTTGGATTTCTTGCATGGTGTTCTTGCATGCTGTTTCAGTTAGTGCTTAGAAAGTACCTTCGTTTTTCTCGCGTCTTAAAATACAAAGATGTGAGAAGGTGGAACGCACACCCCTTCTGTATCCATTCCGATGTTTATCACCTGCACTGAATTCACAAATCTTATCCGCCAGCTGTTGTGAAAATCGCTGTTACCTGCAACTAATTAGCTGTCAAGCATAATTAATAATTGCTACAGCAACGACGCAGCTACGTGTATTCACTTTTTACTTTTGGAGCTCACTTTTGAACTGTGTATGTCTGAATGTAGATATTTTTACTATTGCCGATACACTTTCTTTCTTTTTCTTTTTTTGTCACTCGGTACGAGTTGAATGAGGTGTACAGGTTATACTGAAGCTTGGTGGAATTTATGTTGGGAAACACCTACAATCTCTTCTGTCACATATAGGAAAAAAAAAAAGATCTACGGTCTATAAATAATCGAATGGTGACACAATGTTGTCGTTTTGGCTCTGTACTCCAGCACAGAGAATTTAAAATCAGCTTAAAGTGCAACGACACAGCTTCACGGTCACTTTCCCAATTTTTTCTATTTTTTCCACTCAATGTATATAATCACCAAATTCCGAGTATTTGTAATATTATGTTATTTGGCTAGTTAAGAATATTCCACTTTTTGGCCCTGAAAAACTATATAGAAGAAGCACAGCAGCCCGAAACCATTATCTGCGCATCACTTCCTGTGTCATGCTAAGATTAGCTATAAGCTAGCTAATCTTAATTATTTATTTCATTTAGTCATTTGCATTTTTGTATTTAAGTATTTTAGTTCATCTACGTTTTATTATTTTTAAATATGTCGGTTTCTATTTTGTTTCTACGTCTATTTTTAAAAAAAAAAAAAAAATTATTTTATAGTTTTCCTAAAATGCTAACCGAGAAGGACTGATAGATCAAGGCGCTCAAAGAACTGGAATCGTTACAGGCTGAAATAAAGGTACTACATAAATGACAAAACTTAACTTCTTTTCTAACCATATTTCACATGAAGAATCGTGTGCTTTCTCTCAAAACATTTTGTTAGCATGTTGTTGTTGTTTTTTTTTTTACGCTAGTAATTTAACAGGTAAATACAAAGCGATTGATTTTGCATATTGGATCATAACGTACATCGCAATGTGTGTGAAAACTACTGCATTTGTACAGCAGAACTTTGTACAATAACTATTCAGACTTTAATAGCTAGGTATGTAGTTCTTACTACTAATGCTAGTTTATTTCGAAATATACGCACATAGTAATTCACAGTCGTTTAGTTTCAGGAGAAAGTTGAATAATTCTATAATATTATAAGGATTATTACACATTTGTTACCTACATTAATCTACTCTTTTCGGTCAGACATGTACATGTTTTTAGTGATACATTTGGTACATAAGTGTAGAGCTAAGCTACACTATACGTGTATAATTACTTATGTACTTATGACGTATAGACCAAATATTACGTGTAGGTACTACATTATTAACTGTTAAATTCTGAATAATTATTATTTTTTGACACTATTACTGTACAAAGCTGGTAGCCTTCACACAAAAGTTCCAAAAGTAATTATTTGTACCTATCCAGAGACAGACAAATCATATATTCGTTAGCTAGCCAGACACGCAAACGCTCCGTTTATTCATCTGCGCAGTTCCAAGTTCCCGGAAACTGACTAGGCTAAAAGTGATAGCTGATGTAATATTTTAAAGTATGGCAAGCTAGTTATGAATACAGGGAAAGGAAACGAATTTGCATTTGCAGCTAGATAAATCGTCTAGCTAGCTCAGTAGATCCATGGCTGGTGTGTGTAGTGCAGCAGGTAGTGGTGGGATTCGGAACACAGTTTTGATCACCAAGGTGTGTAGCGTCACCATGAAGCGCATTACTTAGCTTTATACATAGCTGCATACCAAATGAAAATTTTTTTTTGGCTAAAGTCAATAACAAGTATGTTTTTTTTTTTCCTCATGGTTGTTCGATCTACTTGTCCAGCAGGCGACTATGAATAAAAACCTGATGACCTGAACATGAAATCTGCTTGTCCTAGGAGCCCAGGCTACTGATTTGTCCAATTTTGCTATTAAATAATAGGTACTTATCATACTATAAAATAAAAAATGTTGGAGAATTTCTATTCATGCTAGAGTTTATGCCAGAAGTTAACTTAGGAAGGTCAACAGTACATTTACATTTACCAGGGCAGTGGTAGCTCAGTGGTTAAGGCATTGGACTACTAATTGGTGAGTTCAAGCCCCAGCACTGCCAAGCCGCCACTGTTGGGCCCTTGAGCAAGGCCCTTAACCCTCAACTGCTCAGATGTATAGATGAGCTAACTGTAAGTCGCTCTGGATAAGGGCGTCTACCAAATGCCATTAATGTACATTTCACACTTACATTTTATGGCATTTGGTAGACGCCCTTATCCAGAGCGACTTACATTTATCTCATCTATACATCTGAGCAGTTGAGGGTTAAGGGCCTTGCTCAAGGGCCCAACAGTGGCGGCTTGGCAGTACTGGGGCTTGAACTCACCAATTAGTAGCCCAATGCCTTAACCACTGAGCTACCACTGCCTCCTAAGCCAAGTAGCTTGACCTTTGTCTTTGAGGTTTTTCAGTGATTTATATCTTGTGTTAAATCCTCCCGAGGTTATGACACGTAACCTACGCCTACATCCGTGACTTGATTTCTTCAGCAGTTCAATCGTTTTATTTTATCCTCCTCGATTAAAAGTGTTGTCGATTCCACAGTCTATTTTCACACATGTAGTGACATCTAGTGGCTTTAGCTTAATGATTACCTTGATATGAGGCTTTTCTTGTTGTTGATGTTGTTGTTGTTGTTGATGTTTCTTATGGCGTCAGACAACCCGACACCAGAAGCGGATTCAAACGTCATATCTAGAATCAATTACCTTTTGGTTATTATTCCTGAGCATGAATTGGTGGTTTATTGATATATACAGCTAAACAGGAAAGAAAAAAAACAACACCACTCCCAGTTGTCTAAACAGTTCTCATTCCCAGAAAATCCAGATAATTGCTTAAAACAAAAAAAAACAATTGCAAATTCCAAAGAAGTCTGTTAATCAGTGTATTCTTTTCGAATCCAGTTCATGTACAGAGACAAAACAGCACTATTAGAGCGCTGCAGTGTGCTTCGCACCTTATTATATGGTTGGCATTTTCATTAATGAGAGCCTGTGTAATTTCGCTGCTGATTACGTTGCCACATTCAATATTCTTTCCCTTTTAAAACGTGTGATAAGCCGGATAACAGGATCGTGTCGATGTAGAAAGGAATGGAACGAGTGTTTACGTGTTTCATTTTCATTTTATCGCACAGCATAATTTGATTAGCCTCTGCAGCAATAAATAAATACTTCACACTTCACACAAAGGAAAGTAAATTTATATATATATATATATATATATATATATATATATATATATATATATATATCGTGTATGAATAAAAGGAACTGTCTCTTTCACTCTCTGTTCATGGGTGTTTTTAAGTGCTTGAAATGTCCTTTTATGTCCTATACTCTGGATGTATCTACGTTTATTAAATCTATACATCATGTTTGTTGTGGTGTCATTTTAAAGAAAAATAGTCATGAGAACATTAAGCCAAAATGAATCAGTCTGATTATGCAGGGATGTATACTTTCTGTTTTCGTTTTGAAATTATTATTATTATTATTATAATAAATTATTATTTGAACCAAAGCTGAGACATCATCAGATAAACCCAAAAGACAATTTTTAAATATCTAATTTTATTTCTATATTTAATATAAATATCTTTGATTGCTTGTTTTTACTCTGAATGTTATTAATAATGTGTGCATTATGAACAGGATTCACTTTGTTTATTTGAATAAATGATCTCAAATCAGACATTTGAAGGAGTGTGTTCTGGCAACAAGATGTTTTTTGTTTTTGTGTTTTTTTTTTTGTCCTCTGACTTTGTCCTCTTCGATCATTCCTAATGACGGCTGATGTTTATTGCTCTCCCCACGTGCCCTCTGGTGGTGGGAGAACCTGTTGAGATGCTAGAATATTTGCTTTCTATCAGTAAATAGCAGGGTATTTTGTAATAGACTGAGACTATTGTTATATTTCAAGTTAGGTCGGAATTAATTTTACACTGTTACAGCGTATTGGTCTGTGCTCAGTAGGAGAACAATGAGTGTAAGCAGAAACACTGGAAAGAAATAAACACCAATATCACAGAATTCCTGTTGTGTCGTTATTCTCAGAATGTTTTCTTTTGTCACATTGCTAGGATGCTGGATTTAGAAAACGAGTGTAGAAGTGTTCGCAAAAATATTTGTTCAAAATAAATATTACACATTTACATTTTCCACCCAGGAATCTATAAGAATGTTTTAAATGATAAGGTTTATTGTTATCATTATTATTATTATTTAAAAATATTTGCTTAAAACTTTATCCTTAAAAAATAAAACCCAATTTATTCTATTGTAATCTTGAAAATCCAGGGAGCAAGCTCAGAGTACTTGTGACTATTATAATTATTGTACGTGCAGTCAAGGTTTCTAAAGAAATAACACCAATTATAGAAGAAGAAAAAGGGGAAGGATCAGAAAAAAAAAAGAATAATGTGAGGGGGAAAAAAAGCAAAAGAGAAAACTGATGGGTAAGGATGTATTAGTTGAAGAAAGAAGAAATTTAAGAAGATAAATTAATTTATTATTATCAATAATAATAATAATAATAATAATAATAATAATAATAATAATAATAAAAGAATAGAAACTGTAGAAACAATAATAATATATTAATAAATCATCATTAGTATAACATTAATAATAATAATAATAATAATAATAATAATAATAATAATAACAAAAGAATAGAAACTGTAGAAACAATAATATATTAATAAATCATCATTAGTACAACATTAATAATAATAATAGTAATAATAATAATAATAATAATAATAATAACAATAATAAAAGAATAGAAACTGTAGAAACAATAATAATATATTAATAAACCATCATTAGTACAACATTAATAATAATAATAATAATAATAATAATAACAATAACAATAATAAAAGAATAGAAACTGTAGAAACAATAATATATTAATAAATCATCATTAGTACAACATTAATAATAATAATAGTAATAATAATAATAATAATAATAATAATAACAACAATAATAAAAGAATAGAAACTGTAGAAACAATAATAATATATTAATAAACCATAATTAGTACAACATTAATAATAATAATAATAATAATAATAATAATAATATAAGTATGAGGAATAACTATATTATAATAAAATGGTTACGCCCAAAATCTATACTATCTAGTGTGTTAGTATGAGAATAAGATCATAGCTAGCGGTAGTATGTGATTAAGCACGTAGCCGAGTTCTACTTTTGCATACTACTTAGTGCGGTAGTATGTGATTAAGCACGTAGCCGTGTTCTGCTCTTGCATACTACTTAGTGCGGTAGTATGTGATGAGTTCTGCTCTTGCATACTACTGAGTGCGGTAGTATGTGATTAAGGACGTAGCCAGTTTCTGGTCCTGCATACTATTTAGTGCGGTAGTATGTGATTAAGGACGTAGCCAAGTTCTGCACTTGCATACTACTTAGTGCGGTAGTATACGTTTTTGAATGAAGACTAATGAAACCGCGACCACTGGCAGTGTTCTAATTTGACAGCGCATACTATTTAGTACGCAAGTATTAAATTGTGGACGTTACCTAGGACACTGAGGAATAGAAAAAAGAACGGTTGCAGAAAGGAAGTGACGTGTGCATGCCGTCACCCGTGTGTTGATGTTTTGTGGAAAGTGGAGAACGGACGGCGGACGGGAAGCAGTGGCTTTGTTTTTGTTTCCAACAGCGGCGCCTTTTAACGTTAAAAGGCCACTCGGCTTTTCATTAAAACGTTCAAGGACGCGCACGCGGACAAAGAAGACGCTCACGTTGACTTTCGATCGAACGCAAAACGTTTAAACGGAGGACTCGTCCCCCTCCTCCTCCCCTTCCCTCCGACCCCAATCTGCTTTAAATAGACAGCTAGCTAGCCAACATGACGATTCTGCCCAAGAAGAAGCCGAGCTCGTCCGTTGGTGTTTCCGATCACACCGACGATGCCGACCG
The DNA here is from genome assembly GCF_023375685.1 of Ictalurus furcatus. NCBI lineage: Eukaryota > Metazoa > Chordata > Actinopteri > Siluriformes > Ictaluridae > Ictalurus > Ictalurus furcatus. The sequence goes on along the minus strand of NC_071259.1, from coordinate 29,675,475 downwards.
ACGGAGCGGATCCGATCCGCACCCACACCCGCATTCTCACGCCGTGCGGACGGGCGCCAGGCCCAGAGCTTCTCCGCCGCCGTGGTCGTATCAGACCGCTCCGCCTTCGTCCAGGGAGGACAGGCGGAACGAGTCGAGCTCCCGGCCGCAGCAGGCCTCGCCTCCTCCGGTAGGTTCTGGTTCCCCGGCCGGGCCGGGAGACGGAAGTGGGATCTCCGGGGTTCGCGGAGAGCTCACGGGCGGTGTAGGATGCGGCGGTGCTGGCGGAATAGGAATTGGGAGTTGCTGCTCTGGTCCGGGGCTCAGCAAGAGGCGGCGTCAGGCGTCTTGCACCGGCGGAGTAACGGGCGGAGGTACCGGACCCGGTGCGTCTGGAGGCGGTGGGGTCGGTCCGAGCTCGGATCCCGAGGAAGGCGCCGGTTACAACAGCGAGGATGAGTACGAGAATGCTTCGAGACTGCAGTCGGAGGATCCGGCGACGGTTGAACAGGTATACACATGTAGCTAACGAGCTAGTTAGCTAGCTAAGTAATTAGCTAGGAACGTCAACAACCACTTAAATACAGCTTTGGGACATTTAAAGGCATTGTTTACATACCTTTAATAAGGTGTTAGCATTTAATGTCATTTCATATAAAATGTAATAATTTAATCATATAAAAAATAAACAATGAGAGAAATAGCGTAGCACTGCTGAGCCGGAATTTGAATGAGCTAGCATTGTGTTTATAGCTAGCAAAAACATTGCTCTCTGACAGCACACGTTATTTCTACATAACAGAGTTGTTTTAAGGTTCAATTAAGTTTATAATGTTTATGTTTATATATATATATATATATATATATATAAGTTTTCAAGTTACTTGAGTAGATAAGTAATGTAATAGTTAGATAATGTAAATAACACTAGTTTAACTGTCAAATAAATTACACACACGGGTCAAATTTACTTAATGAAAGTAATCCATAATCACTATTCACATATTAATTGAATCATTTAAATGTGTTCAGTATAACTCTTGTTATTTATAAGTCATACTTCTTTTTATTCCTGAACAGAACACATTTGGTCCGAGTCTACGTTATTTCCAAACTGAATTGTTTTGTGTTATTGAGGTTTCTGTTAAACCCATTCAGCTATTGAAGCTCAATAATAAATATCACTTTCATTAGTAGTGGGTTGTGATTTCCACCACTGTAACTAAATAAAAAAACAACAACAACAAATAAATAAAAACACAAATGCAACCCCTTCTGCCTCTGCTTTGTATACAGTTACTCACTGTAGCCTGAAAACAGAGTAAAGGACTACTGGATATTATGTTGGATACTGGATGTTTCTTTGTCAGCCCAGCTGTTACCTCTGTGTTCACACTGACGAGAGAGAAGTCGCTTGTCTGGATGGGCGATATAGACTTAAAACTATATTGCGGTATTTCATGGCATTTTTTGCGGTGACGATATGAAAATTGTAACATTCAACACTATCTTTTTGGCCACGAGTCACATCAGCAAACAGCTCTTGAGAGCCGTGCAAACACAAACCTTGATCCCAAAAAGTCCATTAACTAGGCCGCATGGTGGCTTAGTGGTTAGCACGTTCGCCTCACACCTCCAGGGTCAGGGGTTCGACCCTGTGGCCCTGTGTGTTCGGAGTTTGCATGTTCTCCCCGTGCTGCGGGGGTTTTCTCCGGGTACTCCGGTTTCCTCCCCCAGTCCAAAGACATGCATGGTAGGCTTGATTGGCGTGTCCAAAGTGTCCGTAGTGTATGTGTATGAATGGGTGTGTGAATGTGTATGTGTTTGTGCCCTGCGATGGATTGGCACCCTGTCCAGGGTGTACCCCGCCTTGTGCCCGATGCTCCCTGGGATAGGCTCCAGTGACCCTGAAAAGGATTAAGCGGTATAGAAGATGGATGGATGGACCAATTAACTAGGCTAAAAAATAAATAGAATATGAATTTTATTCACAAATGAAAATTATAGTGAAAATGCAAACACTAATGTGTTATATAGCAGGATTCATAATCTAAATGGAAATGCAGTAAAAATACTTTTCTGCTGTAAAACTGTTTAAATAGTTCAAACTTAACAAGTCTTAAACTAGCCTGCAAATCATCAGAACGATATATAAACGCAGTCAGTACGTTTACATGGACAACAATAATCTGATATTAACCCGATTTAAGACTGATTAAGAAACTATCATGTAAACGAGATTATTGATGACCTTAACCAGACTAAAGTCATACTCGAAGTAAACACAAATGGAATTAAGACGTGTGGAGTATTCCTGTTTTAGTCGCATTATCGACGTGCGTTACAGACACGTAAACACCTTAATCACACTATTAACGTCGTGTGGGAGTTTTCACCGCATTTTGCGACAGGACACGTACACACACGGCAGCGCTCAACCGTTTGATGGCACACGGTTGCGTCCTAGAGAGCACGGCTGCGTCCTAAACCACGTACTTACCTACTGTATAGTAGACGAAATACACGTATTTTGCTACTATATAGTAGGTAAGTACGCGGTTTGGGACGCAGCCCACGGCTTCAAGCAGTCGTCTATTTGAACGTACAGCACGACAAATAATTAACTGCACTTGAAGCTTTCGTAAAATGAAAAATGCAACACCCAAAACTGTATACGGTCCCATAACGAAGACCAACTGTACGTCGATACGTGAAATTCTGAAGGGAACGTCGGACGGCGTGGCGTGGGGGCGTAATGACGTGTGACCTTAATCCATCTATGTTCTATAACACGTAACACTGGAAAAGGAGTATTCTAAAAGCGACTCATGTGAACACCTTAATCAGAATATTGTCTTATTCAGAATAAGGTCAATAATTAGATTACTGCTGTCCATGTAAACGTAGTCAGAGTATACGACCCTCTTCCATATGATGGAGGAAGCTCCTTTTTGGGGGTTATTTCTTCTTCCTCGTCTAGGGTTAGAACTTCCGCCATGCTTGTTCTCGTTCTACGTGTGAGATGCCCGCGTTGCGGCGCGTAAACATGCCATCGACTACATCGTCGATATCGCAGGAAGACGCATTCTTATCGTGGGGAGGAAGTGTGTGTGTGTGTGTGTGAGATATATCATGGACGATACGATTGATTGATTTGCATGTTCCGTGCTGTGCTTCATGCTTGCTTCCATCTCTACTACTCCCTCTCTAGCTTTATTTTTCTTCGCACTGTCTCTAGACACACTTAATGAGACGCTGGACGAGATGAGACCACATTTCTTAGTCTTTCTTCCTTTTTTTTTTTTTGTGTGTGCTCGAGACTTAACTGCAGGTAGGAGCTGAAGTTTATTGGGGAACTGAAGAAACGTCACACCGCAAGATTGGACTGAAGAATCATTCGAGAACATTTAAAAAAAAAAAAAATTGTCTTCATCGTGTCCTACCTCATTTCCAAAGAACGTAGAAAATCGCGGTTCAAACGGTGCTTCGTGGCTGAAATAATGGTTCACGTTACGATGTATTGTGTGTGGCGCTGATACGAGTGAATCGGGTGCAGCAGCAGGGCGTTAACGTACTGGCCGCTTTATTAGACACGGTAGGCACGTTGGTCCACCTTATAGGTGTACGGTATCTTTTGCCGATTCATTTTAGTTCATTCGTTAGTTAACATTTTTGTCTGCTGTTGGAGGAATCTTTTTCATTTGTTTGTTTGTTTGTTTGTTTATTTATTTCTTTTGCCCAGTGTCTGACATTGGGGTGTTCACGAGCCTCGAATCCACTGACGTATATTACGTTTTAAACGGTTGTGGTGTTGACTCCTAACACCGGTCTTGTGTGACTTGGTAATTGAAGCTTGCAGTTTAAACTCGGTTACCAGGTCGCAAAATCAAAGGAATTTCCTTTAATCGATTGTTACCAACGTTAATAAAGGCTCATCGAGTAATCACTGACGAATCAGTGCGTATTTTCTCCTTGTTATCGAGACCTGGTTTGACTAACGTCTCATGTTTAATGCGTTTGGACTTCTCGCCTTCTGATGAGTTTTTTTGGACCTCTTTAGCAACTTTAATTCAAATGAAGAACCTGGTGATGGATCGACGAAAAACGTTGGTGACGGTCTTCAGCTCGATACAGCTTTCCAGCTCACATCACAGCCGCTGATAAACGAGTCGAGATAGCGGGTCCTCTCGTCTCACCGTCAGTGTGTCGCACTCACGACCAGTCGCTGGCCAGCACTGCCTCCCAACGACCAATCGCTGATCACTTCCATCGTTTGTCCCGCCCTCACATCTCTTTGTTTACTTACAAGTAATAAACGCGAGTAACTATTTGTCTTTCCTTTTTCGCGACTGCTCTCGGTCACTGCTTCTTTTTGTCTGTGTTTGTCTGAGTTTTTTTGGGGGGGTTTTTTTAACGCACAAACCTGGCGTCATGACCAAAGACTTCTTTCTGTAAAATTAGTAATTTAATGAAATAAATGATTTTAAGAAATGTATTGTAATCTATTATTGTCTATTCTGATAAAACGATTTCTGTTTTATGTTCTAAGTAAAAGAAAAACGTCTTTCTTGGTGTACACTAATCTGTAATCTGATATGCCAGTGGTTATGATGAATAATTAATGTGTAAATTAGTGGAACATCATTAGAGATCATCCAGCGACTTCTAGCGACTTTTTGAGTGTGCTTTAGCTACTTTTCTCAGAAAAGAACATTATTTTGACTCCCTATCTGTGTGGAGTTCCACATGTTCTTGCCGGGTCTCTATGGAGCTCCACATGTTCTTGCCGGGTCTCTATGGAGCTCCACATGTTCTTGCCGGGTCTCTATGGAGCTCCACATGTTCTTGCCGGGTCTCTATGGGGCTCCACAGGTTTTTTGCCGGGTCTCTATGGAGCTCCACATGTTCTTGCCGGGTCTCTATGGAGCTCCACATGTTCTTGCCGGGTCTCTATGGAGCTCCACAGGTTCTTGCCGGGTCTCTATGGGGCTCCACATGTTTTTTTGCTGGATCTCTATGGGGCTCCACATGTTTTTTGCCGGATCTCTATGGGGCTCCACATGTTTTTTGCCGGCTCTCTATGGGGCTCCACAGGTTTTTTGCCGGGTCTCTATGGGGCTCCACAGGTTTTTTGCCGGGTCTCTATGGAGCTCCACATGTTCTTGCCGGGTCTCTATGGAGCTCCACATGTTCTTGCCCTGCCTGTGTGGGGTTCCGCATATATCTTGGGTTTCCTCACACCCCGTACAGAAATGCCACTGGGTGGATTAGCTTCTCTAAATTGCCGAAAACCCATATCTTTCGTCCAGATGGTCATCAGGTAAAGCCAGGGGATTGTGTCTGTCCCTAAAAATTATTTTCCTTCGAAGCGCACTTCTTATTACTTGCGCTCCGAGCTCCACTGGATTCCCCACAAGCAGTGAAGCCATCGCCACAAACACTAAATTAACTTGCACACATCAGGTTTATATCACATTGCTCGCAGCTGATTGGTCCAATTTGGCTCGGAGTTTTCTTACCCAGAATAAAACCTGCGCCGGATCAGGTTAGCCTCGCAGCGCAAGTTACCATGGCGATGAAACCCGCTAAAAACCAATCCACCTTGTTGAGACCGAAAAACCAGAGTTTGCTCAAACTAAACTCAAACTTGTGTAGCCACTGCAACCGGTTTGGTGAAACAGGCCTCTGCTTGTGGTGCGCTGTAACAAGAACCAAAATACACACCCAGGAGCGTGACACGGAGCCAAACTCCCCACGACACCCCGACTCAGATCGGGCATCAGAACAAATAAAAGACGAGGAACCGAAACCGAGGCATTTCTGTCAACTGGACTCCTGAAACTCCTGGAGTTGAACAGAGTGTTTTAATATTTACTTTTCATAGTCTGTATTCATATTCTTCCCAGTTTACTGGTTCTCATTTGTGATCAGTTTTGTTCAGGGTTACTTCCAAATAAAAATAAAAACAAAAACCAGTGTTCAGTTCACAGGAAGAGCAGAAAGCAGTCATGAATGCATGCGTTGTCAATTTTAGAGAACTTGTAATGTAGCATGTTATAGCTGTGCTCATAAATTTACATATGACTTGCAGAATCTGTTAAATGTTAATAATTTAGTTTTATATATATATATATATATATATATATATATAAATAAATAAAATAAAAATTTATTAAGATTAGTACTGCCCTTCATCTGCCACATAAGATATTTACATGTTTACACAGATCATCCTGTTCAAAAGTTTACACCCCCCTTGCTCTTAATGTATCGTGTTGCCTTCTCGAGCATCGGTGAACGTCCGCACCTTTTGTAACAGTCGTGTACGAGTCCCTCGGTTGTCCCCAGTGTGAAAAGACGGATCTCGACGTCATATAGTCGCTGCTGGAAAGGGGTTAAATATGCGGAAGATGCTGGAAAAGTAAAGAATGTGCAGGACCTGGAGGATTTTTCTGAAGAACAGTGGGCAGTTTAACTGCTCAGGACGAGAAACACACGGTATTAAGAATCGAGGGTGTGTAAACCTTTGAACTCTTTCGTTTGTGTTAATTCAGTTATTATTGTGTCTTGTGGACTATATGTAAACATCTGTTATGTGAAATAGTTTATTCAGGGCAGGACTACATACACAACTAAATGGAATTTTTTGGGGCTGTTTTAAAAAATATATTTTTTATTCAAACAAAAAACCCTTTTTTAATTATTAGCATTCTGCAAGGTGTACGTAAACTTATGACCAACTGTTTTTTAAATATATTTATTTGTTTGTTTATTTATTTATTTATTTATTATTATATGAAATGATCTGTATTGTAATATAGATTTGGTACATTTAATTCCTCTTTGTGGGTCTATGTTACTAACCCTGACATGGCTTTTTCCAGGGTGTCGGATGTTGGATTTATTTGTATTTAACACTTTATTGCACGCTTATTTCATCTTTTTTACTCAGCCCTCATCAAAATGTTACCAGTGTAAACTGGGGGAAGGGGGCGGGGCTTATCGAGTGTGTCAGGTAATTCCAGAGACTTCACCACACCTGAACAAATGTCCATTGTCTCTTGTGCTGTTTTTTCTTCTGAAAAAAAAAAAAAAAAAAAAAAAAAAGACTGATGTCTGTTTCTGTGTATCGTACCTTTTAACATCCTGACTTCCTCCGCAGCATGTAAAGGCACATCTTATACTGTCATATAAATAGTGATTTTGTGGTGTTTTCCGTCTTCTCACCTGTACCCCCCCATCTGTCCCCCCCTCCCTAACCTGTCCCCCCCCCCCTAACCTGTTTCCCCCCCCCTCCCTAACCTGTTTCCCCCTCCCTCACCTGTTTCCCCCTCCCTCACCTGTTTCCCCCTCCCTCACCTGTTTCCCCCTCCCTCACCTGTTTCCCCCTGCAGTTCTTTCATCCCACAGTGTAACTTCCTCTGGGTTAGCTGATGCTATTTTGGATCACTGTTAAACCCTCTGTAGTGCACCAGGGGGCGCTAAACACTCAGTTTTCTTTCTGCTGTGTGAGTGCAGTTTCAGGCCCTCTGTGTGTTGAGAGTTAATGTATATTTATTAATAAGTGACTTCTCTGTGGACGAGTTTGAGAAATGGACAGTCATGTCAGTCAATCATTGTTCTGATATTTTTTTTTTTGTAGAGATGTCAATTTTTTCCCTCTATACACTCTGGGTAAAGCAAAAAAACAAAAAGTGCATCACACTTAGTATTTTTTTTTTATTTAGCAGGGAATGAAACGTTAACACGCCCGGCCCAGAGCGCATATTATTTTATATGAGTTTCTCTACTGAAATGTAATGCGTCTTTTTTTTCCTTCTTCTTCACTTTCTCTCACTCTGTCTGTCTCTCTCTTTCTCTCCTTGTCTCTCCCTCTCTCTGTCTCTCTATCTGTCTGTTTCTTCTGTCTCTCTCTCTCTCACTTTGTCAATATCTGTCTATCTGTCTCCCTCTGTCTCTTTCCCTTTGTGTCTCTCACTCCCTCTGTCTGTCTCTTTGTGTTTGTTTCTCTCCCCCTTATGTCTTCCCCTCTCTCTCTCTCTCTCTCTCTCTCTCTCTCTCTCTCTCTCTCTGTGTAGCAGGAGCACTGGTTTGAGAAAGCACTTGGGGAAAAGAAAGGATTTGTGATTAAAAAAATGAAGGAAGACGGTGCGTGCCTCTTCAGAGCAGTCGGTATGTAACTTTCCTATAATCTGTTTATCGTGTGTGTGTGTATTTGTGTGTGTGAACACTTCACTTCACTTCACTGCCTCCATGACTCTTCGCTTCCTCTTCACGCCCGTCTCCGTTTAATAAATCCACTAAAAGATCCCCCGTGCAAGGCCTCGTCATAAGCATCAGAAAACACGTAGAAAAAACGTGTTTTTTCTCACTCGTAGAAAAAAACTACGAGCCAGCTTTATCTTTCTCACGTGCACATCCCAACACGTTCCTTTCTGTTATTGTGCAGGAGCATTATTTCTGCTGGTTTTATTCAGTTCCTCAGACAGAGGCTGCGTTACCGCTTGCGCACACCCGATGGCGCCGGTAAGCTTCATGTGTTTCAGCATGAATCCTGCTGTAATCCTGTGAGAAACACAGCTACCGTTTATCTGAAGTATGTTCTTCATCATCAGCCCAGGGGAAAAAAAAAAACAAAACCCCACCCAGGTGATTGAAATGAAATCTGTCGAAAATAACACACTGTCCTCTGTTGATCTCGAGCGAATGACTTGGAAGGTTCAGCAGTTCAGCGTGATGTAATGAAAGATTAGAGTTTTTCCCCCTGACAGTGTTTGCCATATTAAGCTACAGACATGTGGTAAGAGACATCAGTTCTGAACAGCCCTTTTTTCTTTTTTTTATCTTTTCAGATATGAGTGATTATGATCCATTTAAACATGAAGGGGTTTTTTTTTTTGTTTATGTGAAACTCACTACTACACACTTTCTGTTTTACCCAGAACCTCTTCCCCAGCTGTCCATCTGTGTCATGGAAAATGACTCGTTTGAATCATTTTTAATGCGCTTTCTGTATTTCACTCATTCCTCGTCTGCCTTCAACCCCATCCCGCTCTTACTCCTTCTTTATATAGGGTGTAAAAGTCTGTACAGAAAGTTGGTTATTTTGCTATTACAGCATGACCTGAAGTGTTGAATTGTTCCGTATACATTTTGTAGGAATTTGCCTTTGATTACCACGTTTTGTTACGACACATTGTAATTTTTATCCATTTATAGTTACGTTTAACACTGTGGAACGGCCAGGACACAAGTTAGATCCCGAACAGGTGTTCCCTCGCCAAGCTCCAAGCTCTTTCACTCACTTTCTTGAACTTAACAAGACAAAAATAAATAAATAAATATGAACTGCAGATTGTCATGTCACAGCGAAACCCAGAATAACTTGCTGACTGTTATAAAGCACTGACATTGGAGACATTAAAGATCCACTACCATATTTAACCGTGGGCATGAGGGACTTTTCCATATGGCTACCCTCTCTGTGTGCGCCAAAACCACCTCTGGTGTTTATTGCCAAAAAGCTCTGTTTTGGTTTCATCTGACCATAGAACCCGATCCCATTTGAAGTTCCAGTAGTGTCTGGCAAACTGAAGACGCTCGAGTTTGTTTTTGGATGAGAGTAGAGGCTTGTTTCTTGAAACCCTTCCAAACAGCTTGTGGTGATGTAGGTGACTTCAGATTGTAGTTTTGGAGACTTTCTGACCCCAAGACACAACTAACTTCTGCAGTTCTCCAGCTGTGATCTTTGGAGATTTTTTGGCCACTCGAACTATACTCTTCACAGTGCGTCGAGACGATATAGACACGCGTCCAATTCCAGGTCGATTCATAACATTTCCAGTTGACTGGAACTTCTTAATTATTGCCCTGATGGTGGAAATGGGCATTTATTATGCTTGTGCTATTTTCTTATAGCTCAACAACCTTTTGCTGCACATCACAGCTATATTCCTTGGTCTTACCCATTGTTATGAATGACTAAGGGAATGTAGCCTATGTGTTACCTCATATTTATACCCCTGTGAAACAGTAAGTCATGGTTGAACAATTTCCTGTTCCTAGTCACCCAGGTGTACTTAAAAAAATTATAAAATATCAATAGGAGTATACTTCAAATATATTTTTCTCATATGAATTAAAATGGGTGCCAATAATTGTTGCACACTTATATTTAATAGAGATTTTTTTGGGGGGGATGAACCTGTGGTGTTCCAGGAAATCAGAGTAGTTTTTTTTTTTTTTTTTTTTTTTAAACAAAAGATCAAAAGGTTAAACAATAAGACAGTTTTTCACAGCCTTCTTTGCTCATGTTTACCCAGGGTGCCAATATTAGTGGAGCGCACTGTATAAATGAAACGTTCTGAAATTCTTTCGTAGCTGAATTTGTAAAGCAGAGGATGCTGACTTTTGCACTCGACTTTATACGTCGGTGTGTGTCTCGTGTCACGGTGTAGAATCTTCTCGTCTGTTCTGTCGCACTAGTTTTTATTGACCTCGGCTCCTAACTGCTTCTGTTAGCTAATGCCATTGACCTACATGTCAGTGCTCTGCTCGCTGCTGAAATTCCCAGCAGGGACGGCAGTGTCACATTCCCGCACGGCAGGTATCCGACCCATCGGCCTCGGTCCGAGCACTCGCTTTTCTTTTTCCTTCTGTTGTTACCTAGTCCCCTTCGAGGCAACAGAGCATAAAACGGACATTTTTATATTCCTCACTGCTGGTAAGAGTGTCTGCAAGAGGGTCTCACTTACTGGTATTACTCACCACAGGCTCTGCGGTTGTGTGTGTGTGGTGGGTTTTTCTTACACTTGAAAGCCCGTGTATTCTGATAACTGTGCTTTAAATACATATCTCTAATCATCAGAAAGCCCCAGTAAAGTTACAGCCGGAGTAAATATAAACACACAAGCTTTTACGACAGTTGAGGTGAATAAGCACTATTAATAAACTGGAGGTGAAATTAAACCTAATCAAATTACGTATTTGTACTTTTTATATATATATGTAATATATATATATATATGTATGTGTGTATATATATATATATTTTTTTTTTCAACACAGGAGCCTGTTTTAGACATCTTAGCTATCAAACCATAACAACAAGTCCTAGCTAGTATCAGCGATCTATCTAGCCTAATTTTCTCTCCAGATTAGGTTTATTACGGTCGTAAATGCGGAGTAAATAAATACTGGTGGGGGGCACGTTAGCACGTTTGCCTCACACCTCCGGGGTTGGGGGTGCGAATCTCACCTCCACACTGTGTGCGTGGAGTTTGACTTATAGGCATTCACAACCTTTTTTTTTTTCCTTCCTGAAGGCCTTACAGAACTCTTTAGATCTTGGCATGATGGCACCACACACCTCAATAGCAAAGGGAACCCCAGACACTAGATATGAGGGCGGTATAATTAAGACCGGTTCCACCTGCACTCCCTAAGCACGTCCTAATCACTGGAACCCAAACTTGAACACCTCGTTCTAATTGTATGGGTTTGAAGGTGTGAAATGGTGGGGTGTACTTACTTTTGCCATGTTTTTTTTTTTTTTTTTTTTTTTTTTGATCATTTAAATTGTGAAAATGACTACAAAATGTGAATTTTATGTTTTATCTGATGGACTGTGTCGACTTTATTAACAGGCACGGTTTCAAAGAGGATCGAATGTTTGCTTGTCCAAATGTGTCAAAAAAGCCAAGCATTTCCCTGGGGTGTACTTATTTTTTCACACGGCCGTATAGTGTTTTATAGCGCTTATTGTATGGTGATTTTGTAGTTTCTCGTCAGAAACGTTTATTTAAGATGTTGGGTTTTGTTGTGGCGTGATTCAGCAGCCGAGTGCCAAAGCGTGCGTACCTTTAGGACCAAATAAAGAACGACAACTAACGTACTTTTATATCAAGACGTTTGGTGTGTTCGGACTAACTGACGTTCATTCCGTATTAGTAACAACTTTTATTAACAGTAAAAACCGCTATGATAACTAATCAAAACTAGTATTATCAGTTCGAAATAATTCGAAGATATTTATCCTCCAACACACCATGTGCCTTTAGAACTACCAGCAACATCTTTTCTTATCGTCCGGATCTTCTCCGTCGTAATGTTTTATACAGTCTAAACATTACACACTACCGGTCAGAAGTTTGTGGACACGCGACGGAAATGTTTCTCCTGATCTTAAAAAGCTTTTGATCTGAAGGGGTGTGATTTTAAATGTTTGAAATCGGTGTTTTAGACTAAAATATAATCGTCCCGACGTATTCGATTCTTTCATTAGAAAAGTAACAGTTTATTTATAAAAAAAAAAAAAAATCAATACATTTTAAACGGACGACTCGGAGCGAAATATTCGGAAATGCAGCCGATTAGAGTCCGGCGTCGGCGTGAACTCCTTTAATACTGTTTAAAAAGCATCTCGGGGAAATTCCTCAACAAATCGGGTGGAAAAAACGCCAAGAATATATTTCCTGGCGTCTACTTTTGAAGATGATAAAATATTAAATTATTTTGATTTATTTTGGATTTTTTATCACAATATAATTCCCATAGTTCCATTTGTGTTACTTCAGAGTTCTGATGACTTTATTATTATTATTATTATTATTATTGTTATTATTGTTATTAATTATTAGAAAATGTAGAAAAAATACACATAAAGAATGAGTGTATCTAAACTTTTTGACCAGTTGTGTGTGTGTGTGTATGTGTATATATATATATATATATATATATATATATATATATATATATATATATATATATATATCATAAATAAATAAATATATGGGGAATTCAAACCTTTTTCACTCGACTGCATATAAAACTGGAATTCGTGCGTCCACGCAGGATCCTTCTAAGAACCGGATGGTTTTCTCCATCCCGAGTTCATTACGTAATGCCGTGACTGGCCGCGGCAGCGGCGGCTGCACGTTGTGTACACAGGTATTTGCATGTCGCTTTAAGAGCGAGGTGACATTTGGGTCACTTGCGTCAGGATGCCACGACCTCACCTGCCGTACTGGGCAACTCTAATAAATAAAAGGCTTTAATTGTGATTCTGAAGACTTTTTCCACAGTTACAGCCGGTATAATGTGTTTGCTTAAAGAAGATTGGAAAGAGTGACGCCGACCCGCTTTCCATTTTAATGCCTTCAGAAGGGACGGGTCATTCCTTCTCGGACCTGGTGTTTCTCAGCAGGGTGGAGGATAGCAGTCCTCTGGTTCTGCAGACCCTTCCTTCTTCATCTCACGTGTGCACGCACACGCTTCGCACCTACACCTGCTGTGTGTGATAGTGAGAAAGCCTGTACATGGTTTCAGTTTTGTTGTTATGTTGAAAGCCCGTTTGCGGTTTCCAAGCTGGTTTATTCGGCTCGACTGCAGGCTCAGGTGTGAAAACGAGCACCTTCGCTTGGTCTTTTTTAAGAAACTGCAAGCGCTCTATAAGAAACCGGTGTCGTGTGGAGAAACCCTTCGTCATAAAGGCAGTTTGAGGTCGTTAAGTTGCTTTCACATGCTGTAAATATGAAAGCTCTAGGCTCTCTATTATGTAAATTGGGTTACTGGTGGAATGTGAACCGGCGTTTCGGAGACGTGGGAAACGGTGTCAGGTGGTGGAGACCAGCCCTCGCTCCCAGCGCTCTCCTTTCAGCTGTACATGGATGGATCTGCTTGCTCCCCCCCCACCCTCTTAGTTTTGCTTGGGCTCTGCCAGGGCCGACTGGCATGAATGAACGTGCTAACAGGGCTTTTATGTCTTTCAAATATAAAACCACCTCAATATACGGTTTTGCTTTTGGCATCAGATCATTTGCTCTTAACAAGTTTTAGTCAGTCCCTCCAGGATTTCTTGATTTTCGGAGGAGCTCGCGATATTTCACAAGTTCCGCAGATTCGGGCCAAGACGCGTCACGTGACCTCATCACAACACGCGTTCGGCCAAAGCCCTCTTCAATTCATGTGCGTCGAACGTCACCGCGAAAGACCGTGCAAAACTATTTGTGCCGTTGCAATTTCACCAATTCAAGTAGTTTTCCGCCGAAAAAAAAAGCACAAGAACTCCGCAAGTTGCTTGGCAGATCAAAATCGAGCGTTTTTGGCCTCGAGACTCACCAAAAAAAAACCTCTGTGGAATCCTGTACGGACTGAACTTAAGTCGGATTACTTTTTGAGTTTTTGTACAGTCAAGCGGCAGTGTTCGTGATAAATATCCGCAGGACGGTATGAAGAAGCGAGAAGCGTTGCTGAGGCTGATCTCTCTCTAGCCCAGAGTGTAGACCCATCCATGACACGTCAGTGACCTTGCATGAAATACTCGCTGGTGCAATAAACATCAGAGGCAGATTATTTACTTGAGTATTCTTTGTTTAATTTTATTTACTATAAATGATAGATCATAAATAGATACAAACCGAAAATTAACCGAGAGGCCTTTGTGGTAGGCTTTATCAGACCGTATAGGATAAAGTTTGATTTTTTCGGCCGTTTTTTTTTTTTTTTTCCAAAATTCGTGACGCGACTTGCAGCGTTTCTTCCTGCTTTTTATTTATTTGGATTCTTTTTGCGGAAAACTACTAGAATTAATGAAATCGCAATTGCACAGTCTTTCGCCGTGATGTTTGTTGGTAAACGAGCCCCCCCCCCCTTTTTTTTTTTTTTTTTTTTTTTTTTTTTTTTTTTTTTTTTTTGGGCTGTACTCGTTTCGACGCTCATGAATGGAACAGGGATTTGGCTGAACGTGTGTCGCGATGACATCACGTGACGCGTCTCGGCCCGAACCTGTGGAAAATCTGCGGTAATTTTGAAATGTTGCAAGTATTGCGGAATTTGCTTGATTTTGCGTTACTTTCTGTGATTGCAAAGTCGCAAAACTCTACAGGGGCTGGTTTTTATTTATATATATATATATACATATATATACACAAAAACAACACTTCTGGTTTAGGCCACACTTGTTGCTATTACACTCCTATTGTGCATTTCTCAATACTAATGGTTTATTGTGGAGTCACCGAATGGCACGGCCTTGTACAAGTGGAACAACCAGAAGAACTGCTTCTCAAAATGGAACCCCACTATTTATTTATTTGTTTGTTTATTTATTTATTTAATTTTTTCCACCCCACAAACAATCCACCTTCTTCATTCAGACTTTTTTCCTCTGTATTGGATTAGTAGAAATTACCGAC
Source organism: Ictalurus furcatus (assembly GCF_023375685.1). Classification (NCBI taxonomy): domain Eukaryota; kingdom Metazoa; phylum Chordata; class Actinopteri; order Siluriformes; family Ictaluridae; genus Ictalurus; species Ictalurus furcatus. The sequence continues at coordinate 29,660,302 of NC_071259.1, read as the reverse complement.
CGGTGACTGTAAGATGAGCTGGAACACTCAGGCATGCACAAGAACTCCTTAAACTTGGTGAATTCGACCCGCCCGGGCGGCCTGCTTGCGGATTTCGTTCGCACCCCGTGTCCGAGCACCTGTTCCCAATCAGCCGGGATCAGATAGTCGTCGGTTACCCGATGCATTAAAACGCCTCTCAGATGCGTCCTAGTTATCGGCGCTGTAATCGGATGTCTTTTATCCCTCCAGCTTCCCGTTAACACGCGTTTTCCAACACCACGTCCTGAACTCGTTTACCTTCGGCCGCTGTTCAGTTCAGCAAAAAAAAAAAAAAAAAAAAAAAAGGCTGATTCGATCATGACTAAGTATCTTTCGAGCAATTCTACCCGCGCAGCTACATCCGATCGATCCTCCCTGCCACGTGGTGTGATATCGGATGGAAGTCTTGGACAGAAAAGAACTTAATCCACATATAATGTGTGATCTGTGTCTTTAAGGAAGCAACACCACACTAGTTTGTTTTTGGATTTTTTTTTTTGTCTTTCCTCGTTGTAATGAAACACTCGCATGTTCTTCAGTAATGGAGGAGTGAGTAGGAACAGGCTCTGCCAGCTGGGACTTCAGTTCAAAAGCATCTAAGCTTCCCAGCAGGACTAGGCACAATGGCATGAAAACATCCGGTTCTCTTTCTGCCTGCGTGTGTGTGTGTGGGTGTGTGTGTGTGTGGATGGTGTGTCCATCACAAGCAGTTCTTCACTTGAAGCAGTCAGACATTCTGTATCTGATGGAGGTTTTGTAAACAGGATCGAAATGTGCTGAGCTTCTAAAACGATACCAGTTCATGGTCAGTGCTTTATGATGTGTTTTTATAGCTTTCTGGGAGGCAAAAGTCACCAAGGCCGAATTCGCTTAGGAAATCAGCCGAGAATTCAAAAATAAAAATAAAAAAAAAAATAGGGGTTTTCCACCAATAATACCCTTTTGATGATCAGGTTTTGTAAGGAACTAGTTTAACAAACGAGGTGATAAAGAACGTAAAACCCCCGCTAACAGAGAGCGATTTCCTCACCCGGTGAACATCGCACTCGTACCACCGTGCTGTGAAATAGCTACGTTCCGCAGCGAAAGACTCACAAGTCTAATCAGTCCGTAAGTCTAATCAATCGAGTCGTCGGTTGTAATCAGATACGGACCGTCACAGACTGCGCACGCTGCTCCTGCGCTGTCGGATCATCACGAAAACAAAGACGAGCTCTTGTACACCGTGTACGAGTCCCCAAGACGAGAACTTCGGTCAACGGAACAGAAGTGACCGGACGAATCAGTGTACATCGTGTTCATTCGCTCTCACTTGGAAACGAAACAAATTCTCTGCCAATGAGAACAATACATACTACTGTATTCGTTATTGTTCTTCAGTCCCTTCTGAAAGTACTGGAACGGCAAGGCCGGTTCTCGACTGACGGGTGTTTCTTCTTACCCAGGTGTGTCCTGTTTAGCTTGTGTGTTTTTAAACAGTAAATAGTAAATCTGAACACGTACTCTTTGATTTTAGCTTTCGGTTTCACCTGGGAAGACTGCATTTGTTGTTTAAAAAGGGTAAGCCAACATGAAGATCGGAGAGCTGTCTATGGGAGAAAAGCAAGCCAATCTGAAGCTGAGAAAAGTTGGAGGAATCGATCACGGACATGTATATAGCGAGTATCTAACGTCACATCTTCCTGTAGCCAGATGTGAAGGATGTGATTAATTCTGGGATGGAATGTAGGCGTATTGGGGGAAATGTTTTTAGGCTTTATTTTCCGAAATCTCTCTGGAATCGAAAAAAAACCCAACAACGATGAAGCTGTTAAATATATCGTTTTCACTCGGGAGTCATTTCGAGAGATTTAGTTTGTTTTCAAGTACGTTCGTTTTTCTTCCTTTCTAATGTTCCTCATCTCTGGTAATAAATGACAAAATTTTGATGTAGGGTTTTCCCAGGATTGTTTTTCAACCTCAGTCACGGAAGTTCAAGTGACCTTTCTTTTTTTTTTTTAAAAAAAGGTCAGATTAAATCAGCAGTGTGTGTTTATTTCCTTCTTGGAATCCCATGCAGTCGCGCTTGTACTCCACTGAGCTGGACCTCCGGTATGACAGGAATGCAGATTGACACTCCGCAGGAGGTTGTGGATTAGCCTGACTTGAGACTGTCTCACTCACTCACTCACACTCACTCTCTCTCTCACACACACACACACACACACACACACAAACACCTACCTCAGACTTGGGTTTCTTTCTGTCATATGCAAACGAGATTCCATAGAAGACATTCCACTCGGTCTACGTGTGTTGTTTTGACGCGAGGGCAGATGCCGTGACTTGGTGTAAGTTGAAGGCAGAGGCGGTGAGGAGGACGTGGCTGGGGTTTCTCTCCATCTGCTTAACTCCAACGCTGACTCCTTTTGTCGTTGGACGCGGCAAGTTTCCGGACTCTGATTCGAAGTTGAATTATTTATTTATTTATTTATTTTAATGCCCCCGAATTCATAATTCCCACTCAGAAAGTCAGTTTTTCAAGCTCCCAGATTTCTCCGAGTCGGATTTCCGCGCCGCTATCTCATCTCGGCGGCCCTCGTGCTTGTCGGAAAAGAAAGCGTAGCTAGAACTATTGTATTGGCTGGAAATATTAAAACAATGCAACCAAACACAGGATTTAACAAAAGCTCGGTTTTTAATCGTTACATGTTTTTGATTCACGCTTTCCTCGTTTTTAAGCGCTGTTAAAGCATGATTAAAAATCCTACATGTAACAGCTCTTTGCGAGTTGTTTAAAAGGGTTTTCTTCCACATAGAAGTTACTTAAAGTAAGAGGAGTCGCCGTCGTCGTCGTCCCCCTCACCGACTAGCTAACCCCCCCCCGCCCCCGCGCCCTAAAAAATAGACCGTCCGAGGTGGGAAGTAGGAAGTTCCAGATTTGAAAATATTAAGTGTCTCATTTCAGTCCTCTTTATAAAATCCCCTTGTCTACTTCCCCTCACAACCCAGAAGTGCAGAACACCTACATCACACCTACAAGTGGCCACTTACCAAATCTGAACCCAACTCGTCTTCGGTATTATGCGTAAACACGTTGCAAGTATCTGATCGGATATTCTTCACAGGTTTATCGCTTACGCTTGTAAATAGATGTCTGGTTTGTTTTGGAAAATCTTTTCATATGATACGTGTTGACACTGTTGGGGTTCAGAGAGGAGATTTTATCGCTCTCTCGCTTGCGAGACATCAAAGTTGCTGGTTTTTACAGCGCCGATTTGTAGACGTCTCTGAACTCTGTATTCGGAAAGAAAGAGCGTCCGGAACATTCTGGAGCAATTACTGAATCGGAGACCCGAGTTGAACGTCACCAGTCCCGGGCGATCGGCCCGCGAGCAGGCAGACGAGACTGCTAGCTGTTTACGTCGGACATTTTCATATTCAAATGCATCTCGATGAATGACGTCGTTCATTCGTAGTTCCTTCGATGTCACGAGGCAAAGGTGCATGGTAAAGCACCTCGTGTTCTCCAGTACATTTATTTAAGTAAATGTGTACCCGCAGAAAGATGGATAGTTTTAATGTGAGCTTTTGTTTTTATGCTTCAAAATACGTCAGTCACGCTTGTTAGAGTATCAAAAATCAACATTTTAAACATTTATAATATATAATAATATTTAAATCCAACACCTGGGCATGCTGTTTAAAACGTATTCCAAGACTGCCTCATGTGTCATTGTGACCTCATACTGTACTATTTATACATTTATGGTTCCGTTTAATATCGCAGAACGTCCTCAGTAAGTTAGTTCCCGTCATCACTTGCGTTATAGCAGCTATAAATAGTCGTTCCTTCACTTTCTCTCGAGACAAAACGCACTATATTCTGTCCTGAAGACTTTCCCCATGTTGGAAAACATCCAGCTTTACGTCTGACACTGGAGACTCCTTCCAAAAAAGTTACATAAACATTACGGAAAACCTCACAGTATCAACGATTCTATTTATTTCTTTGTTTTGTAACACTTTTTTTTATCTGTTTGTTATTAGACTTGAGATTAGTAGCGTGTCCATGACTGCTCTGGCTCGGTTAGTCATTTAGATGATGATGATGTAGATGACATTTTTGGTTTTTGGTGACTCTCGTTCACGTTATAAACGTTACGAGTTTCTGAAGAACTTTCTGAGGAGCATTCCGAGTGTTTGACTGGAAAAAGATGCCTTTAAAGTCCTCCTGCAGCGCCTTGAATTTCCACTGAAACAGGAAGTCAGGGTGAGGCATATCGAGTGGTTCCGCCCCCTTTTTTAAATAGCCACTAGCGTTTAGCTTACCTCACAGCCCGGGTTAAGCCGTACGTGACCGTTACTACCATGTATTGTTATAATGTCGGAGGCGGGACACTTCAGATTCTAGAGCGCATTTGGTTGGACAGAAAATGTGACGTGCAGAATGATGTCATCAAAATTGTTAATCTGTGTCTTTTACAAAATGTAAATGAACTAGTCACCAGATTTATACCGCCTTGTGACCCTGACCAGGCACTTACTAATGTTAATCTGTCGTTCGTTGTCCTGAGACATGAGCTTCACGCTTTTACGCCCTTCATGCTAGCACCAGCATGACTTTATTACAACTTGCAAATTACCATCACAAGGCACCGTGAACGTGGCATCGTTACGCGAACGAGATTTAAAGACTGTTCCGTACACCTCTCTAGTCGATACTAATTATAAAACTGGAGCGATGTAGCTGAGGGCGAGGAACTGTCAGAGCAAGAATTCACACACAGGGTTTAGGCCACACCCACTTCAGATTTAGATAGCAGTAAGGATATTTGGAGCATTAAACAGATGCGGGTTCAAACGGCGTCGTTGAGTTTCACCCCTAGCGTAGATGTTTTGTCAAGTGGGGTCAACGAGACCGATTTGGCGGAGGTATGCACAGAACAAAGATTGAAGGCATGCCGGAGTCAGATGCCGTGCCTGAAATTCCACCGGCGCACACGTCACCGTATTGATCTGTCCACACAAGGCAGCGCGTGATGACGCGTGCTCGAGAACAGCTTCACTTCACGACACGTTCCGTGTCATGTATGAGATAAGGGTGGAATTTGCAGATACGCGGGAGCGGTTTAATCTTGACCGTTCTCTCTGCTCTGACGCACTCGATTGCAGTCGTTGGGTCACTACGGAGCCATGCGGAGGCATGTTTAGGCAAGCGTCTCGATCAACCGCAGCCCAGAGTAATTGAAGATTACGGCAGAACGATGAGAAATGACTGCGTGAAGTGACTTCAGGGCTCTGTGCAGGACACTCGAGTTCTTCCACTCCAAACTCGTCAAACCATGTCTTCGTGGAGCTCGATTTGTGTACAGTCATGCTGGAACAGGAAAGGGCCGTTCCCAAATTGCTGCCACACAGTTGGAAGCATACAATCGTCTGAAGTGTCTTTTGTATGCTGTAGCATTAACATTAACATCACCCTTAACTGGAACTGGAGGTCTCAGCCCCAGACCTTTATCCCTCCTCCACCAAATTGTAGTAGGTGACATTCTCATGGCATCCTCCGTACCCAGATTCATCCATCAGACTGATTGAGAAGATCGTGAAGCGCGATTCATCACTCCAGAGAACACGTTCCCGCTGCTCCAGGGTCCAGTGACGATGTGCTTTACACCTCTCCACCTCACTATACGCTCAGCATTGCGCATAGTGATCTCAGGCTTGGGAAACCCATTTCACGAAGCTCCTGACGCACGGTTCTTGTGCTCGGGCTGCTCCCAGAGGCACTTTGGTGCTCTGTAAAGAGTGATGCAATATGGGATGGACCCTCTTTTTTTCCAGCACTCTGCAGCTCCGCTATGTGGGTTTGCACGGTCTGTATCTTCGTACTCGAGCTGTCGTTGCTCCTAGACGTTTCCATTTCACAATACGGTTGACCGGGGCAGAAATTTCACCAGCTATCTTGTCACAAAGGTGGCATCCGGCGTCAGCGCCACATTTTAAAGTCACGAGGATCTTTAGTGTGGCCCGTTTTACTGCCGGAGTTTTATGCGCCTGTTAGCAGTTGGTGTGGCTAAAACACCTGCACTCGGTAATTAGGCACTCCAGATAGTCCGGTTTCCTCCCCCAGTTCAAAGACATGAGTTGTAGGCTGATTTGGCGTTTCCAAATTGTCCGTAGTGTGTGACCGCGTGTGCAGTTGTGCCCAGCGACGGTTTGGTTTGGCGCCCCGTTCCAGGGTTCGTCCCCCGCCTTGTGCCCCAAGTTCCCTGGGATAGGCTCCGGACTCCCCTGTGTAGGATAAGTGGTGCAAAAGATGAATGGGTAGTGTACATGCCAAAGGCTACATCGATTTGGGGGTGGGGTGTCGGGTCATTTATGCTTTTTCCATCTTTTAGAAACTATAAAGCTGTGACTTAAGTCCAGTCCCAATGCTGTTCACCCCAAACCGCGGATGTTTTTCAGTGTGTCCTTTTCAGCGCAGACAGAGATTGTGATCTAGTAGTCTGTTCCCTTTGCCCACTTTAGTCTGGTCTCTTGAACTTTCACTCATTATTATTTCTACTCGTTGTTGCGAAAGCCCAGTGATGACCGTATGAAATAAAGGTTTGACTTTTTACCTGGACAGAGGCCAAGTCAATTATGACTGATTTGTTTACCTAGTTTAGCAAGAAGTCACCATGAGGTGGTCGTCTTCTTCTTCTTCTTAGTAGTAGTATTATTACATAATTATTAATAGTTGTTTGTTTTTCAGTAGACAGTGCTGATTTACAGGAACCCTTGCTCACTAATGGTAAAAAGGAAACGATCTGTTTGGCATGAGGAAGTAGCGTTAAAAGGTACCGAGACTCGACTGGAAAGCTGTTCCTCCTTTCAGCAGCAATCATAATGGGTGTAGTTTTCAACAGTAGGATGTTTTTGTACTGCGTCACTGACGAAAGACAAATCCGGGCGAATCCACACGGATGAGGAATAAACGCTAAAGCCAATAGTGCAGTGAGATAAAACCCGGGTGAAAGGGTGACCTGACTTGCTGGACATCACGTCCAGACTGCGTGCGTGATTGTCTAGAGCCACGTGGAGTGTGTGTGAGCGAGGGGGTGAGGGATGACCCGAGCAGCCAAACTCTCCTGAGAGATCAGAGAAGGGCTGGCTCGCTCCGTGATGGAGCTGAACCGGTGACGGAGCGATGGGTTCATCAGCGCAGTGCATCGTTTCCCTCTGATTCCATCAGTACACAACAATTAACCTTTACTCCTTTACACACACTCATTCTTTTATTTCATTTACATTTTTCATTTCATTGGTTTTCTCTCTCTTTTTTTTTGGGGGGGGGGGGTTACTACTTTATTCTTGTAAACAATTCATTATTATTATTTTTTCTCTTTAGCTTCTTTTTATCTCTTTTTCTTCTCGTCTCGTTCTTTTTTTCCCTCTTTGTTTTCTCTTGGTTTTTCTTTGTTTCGTTTCCTTTTGTCTGTTTTTTCCTCTCATCTCATTTTGTCCCTTGTTTTCTTGTTTTTTAAGTTTATTTATTTATGTTTGATTGCTTTGGGTTTCTTGTTTTTCCTTTCTCTGTATTTCTTTTTTCGGCTTTATTCACTTCATTTCCATTTCTGTTTTTCTCCTTCTTGTTATATCATTTTGACCCTTTACTCTTTTTTTTCTTTCTTTTTTTCTTTTTCAGCTTTATTTATTTATTTGTTTGTTTGTTTTTATTGCTTTGAGTCTCTTGTCTTTCCTATTTGTTTTTTGTATTTCTTTTTTAATTCCCTTTTTTTTTTTTTAACTTTCTTAACTTTTCTTCTTTATTTATTTTCTTTTTCCTTTCCGTTTTTCTGTTTTCCCCCCTAGTTTATTTTTGTTTTGTACCTTTACATTTTGTTTTTCCTATTACCTTTCTAATTTTCTTTTTTCGGCTTTCTTATTAACTCCCTTCGTTGTTATGATTTTAAGTTTCATTTTTTGTTCATTTATTTATTTGTTTGTTTGATTTTCTTATACTCCACCCCCCAATGTTTTCTTCACAACTCTTATTTCTTTTTGTTCATGTTTTTCCCCCCCTTTCGGTTTATTTTCTTTCTCTTGATATTTGTAGAATTTTACAACCAAAAACTCGAACTGCTAATGGAGCTTCTTTTCTCTTCTTTTTCTTTTTCGTTTCTTTTCTTTTATATATATATATATATATATATATATATATATATATATATATATATATATATATATATATATATATAACGTGTATGTAATATATAATGTGTGTGTGCGCATATATATATATATATATATATATATATATGTATGTATGTATATATGTATATATACACACACATATATAATATATATAAATAAAAGACATAGTTACCAGAGAGCGTGTGTAAGAAGAATTGATTGGCTTGTGCGTGTGCGCATGCGTGCGTACATTGCGCGATGTTTATGGTGTTAACTCCCGTTCTGTCCAGTCTGAGGTGGAAAAGTCCGGCTGGGCGTTGCTCCACTGGTCTTTGTGGAGTTGTGTAAGAGAGAGTGACCTCTGACCTGAAGAGCTGAACTACTGACTGAAACACATGGACCAAAAATTCCCACACACTGATGTAACACACATCCTGTACTCAGACTTACCCAATTACTTACACAATTACACAAGCGCTGCTAATGTCGCTGACAGTGACAGGGGATTAGTTCGGCTGTACCGGGGTTCGGCTGTACCGGGGTTCAGCGTTTTATTCTTTACAATCAGAGACGACAGTAAAACCACTGCTACACAAACTGCTGCACTTTCTAAGCCACTGAAAGAAATGGTGGTGTGTATTAGAAAATTATAAGTTTTCTGTAAAAATTGTTGCTGTATTTGAGGAGTTTGGGATCAAAACATAAACCCGTGATTGTTATTTAAAGCTTTTAAGGTGTGTTGTTGCTGAAGTGTTCCCGACTGTTTGCGTTGTGTAAGGAATGAAACACAGCGTGGCATGCAGTTAGAGGAAAATAATCAACTCTGAAGTGACGCTCCCTGAAGCTGATTCTTCTCTCTCTCTCTCTCTCTCTCTCTCTCTCTCTCTCTCTCGCACACTCAGTGGAATCTAAACTAATCTTTGTTTCTTGTTTGTTTTTTTTGTTGTTTTTTCTCTCCATAATGTTCGGGGGTATTTTGTTTTGTTCTTGTTCTGTCGTTTTTTAATTTTAGTTTTTTCCCTCTTGATTTTCTTTTCGTATTTTTCTTGTATTTTTATTTCTATTTAATTTTCACATTCTGTTTTTCTTTTTTCTTATTTTTAATTTGTTTGTTTGTTTTTTCTTTGTACACTTCTTGGGGGGTTTCCCTTAATTGAGTTCATTTTGTTCCTTTTCCCCTGTTTTTGTTTTCTTGTTGTTTTTTGTGGGGTTTTTTAGTATCTGTCTAGCTGTTTGTTTGGTTTTTTATTTATATATATATTTTTTTGTTCATTTTTCTCTTTTTACTTATTTATTTTTGTTTGTTTGGTTGGTTTAATGTTTTCCTATTCCCTTTCTTTGTATTTCTTTTGGGTTTTTTTTTTAATTATTCCATTTTCCTTTTCTCCTTCACTTTCCTTATATCTTCTTTTGTTCTTTTTTTCTTTTCCTTTTTATTTGCTTGCCCCCCCCCCCCCCCCATTTTCATATTTGTTTCTCTGTTTCGTTTGGCTTTTTCATTTGTTTTTGTTTATTTATATTTAATACATTTTTTTCCCTTTCATACTATCTATTTATGTTTTCTATTTTCTTTCTTTTACACCACAGCGATTTGTCAACTATTTCATTTAATAAATGACAGCACATCATTGCATGTTTATCCATTTATCGTTACATTTAATATTCGGGAAACATCTGTGAAGCAAGTAGTTCTCGTTTCTCTCTCTCTCTCTCTCTCTCTCTCTCTCTCTCTCTCTCTCTCTCTCACTTTTGAAATTACAGGGTGAAAACATGCAAAACCTTCTGTCTATGTCGGGGGGGAGTTACAGCTTTACTTATGACTGGAACTGGAGACTCCTTCCATAAATAAATAAATGCTACAGGAATGTTTCTACAGGAAAACTTCACCAGATCAACAACTACACACCTTTTTAAAAAATATTTATTTATTTTTGTAACGTTTTCTGATATCGGTCGTATCACCCGCTCGTTGAATGAGTCGTTACTATAGAAACTCTAAGGTATTATAACAGGTGCTTGAATATAAGCCTGTGATGATTTTGAGTTCGAGCCGGTGCCACAGTCACAGCTGCTGTTGTAGAAGATTCATCAACACCTTAGCAGTCAGAGTTGAGAATTTAACATCATAGTGGTGTAAAAATATAAAAGATGTATATTGTGTTGGTGATTTGTAGTGTAAGGTGTTATTATAACACTGTAAACGATTTAACGTAATTATTTACTGAACATGTAGCTTGCACTAGCAAAGCGAACATGCAAGGTGCACGATTTCTCCTAATCCCGCGCGGCGAAGACTTCTCCGAATTCTTATCTCTCTTCTGTAGTATTTCAGCGTGACCTAATTTCTGGCACTCAAACACCTGAATAAGCATTTGAACGTCACATGGAGTGTACAGATCAGCTCTGTATTCTCATAAAGAACAGACGTTTACTCGCCGTGACGTGGTTTGGGGCCCATGTTCTGAAGGGATAACGCTTATCGTAGACGCGCAGGTCTGAAGGGGGCGGGGCCCGTGCGGCACAGCCCAGCACCCCATGCCAGCACCCTTCTCCAGAGCCCGCCCCTTTCTTAGAAGGGTGTTCGGTGGTTAGCAGCTAGATGCTATCTCTGGCCCTCATCAATGAAGACGCTTGCGGTTCCTGTTTCTGCTAAATCGGACTTAGCCTCATCACTTTCTTTCCAGTGAAGCCTATCTGCTTGTGTGTGCATTTCTGTGTAGTCGAGTCACACCGTGCTTTTTCTTCCTCTTTTAGTTCAGCTTTCTCATCATTGGTCACCCGTGTTAGAAAAAGGTCATCATGGTTGTTTCTTGGGTGCTGTGCAAGGAAGCTAGCTCATGTACTGAGCTGCATAAATGACTAGTGCAGGATACATACGTTCATAATGAAACCCCTCTGAGGTGTTTAGCACTCGGTTCCAAAACCTTAGCGGTCGCGTTCCGCATCGAGGTCAAAGGGTTTCAGAGATTTTCAACGGCGTTTAATAGGATCGGAGAAAATATTTCAAGTATAATGGTCAGGTTTCAGTTAAAAACAAAACCCCCCACCATTTTCCAGCAACGTTCAGCATCATACCGGCGAGAAATCTGATGCAAGCATTGGGCTCGAAGTCCCAGAATGCATTGCAGCTACACTTTGACACAGTTCTGCACAAGTTAGAGACGAGTTTGGGGGGTACGAGGTGACAGTGCGATGGTGTTGAAGGTTTGGATGCTGATCTGTTTGATCAGGAGGAGGAGGTGAGAGCTGGAAAGACTAAAGGACTAAAGCTCCGCTGCATCGCTCCTTTTAGGCAGATGTGAAGCGAGGGCTAAATCCCACTGCGCCGCTACGAGTCGAATGACCCGCTGGGTGAAGAATTTTGATAGGACTGCACAAAACCGTGATCAAGCAATAATAAAATCATCTTAACATGAGAGAGGGAGAGAGAGAGAGTTTTTAAAGTGATGCCGTCTTTGATCTGTGTAGTATGACCCATTTGGGGAAATTTCCCCAGGACACATTCACCCACATTCTCACACACACAAAAAAATTTTTGTGATGTGCTAACAAACAGTGTGTGGATTTTCTTCCTGTTTCACTACAGCTGTGAGATTCTTACCACATATAAAGTTTTGCTGTTTTCAAAAACAGCAGGTTAGCGCTCACGCTCTTCTCGTGGTCCCCCCCAGCCCCCCCCCAATGAGCGACGCCCAGGGCACCACGCGGCATTTCTAACCCTCATGAGACTCTCCGGGTTCACGATTTGCCATTCAAATTGAGGTCGAAATTGGGAAAGAACAAAGGCAGGTGTTTATGATCACAGATGAGTCAGATTCATGTAAATGTCCTGCTGTGCAGCGCGGGGAGGGAAAGGGGGGTGTCCCTGCCTTAACCAGACAGCACCCGCTGCTCAGCGCAAGCGACTGAGAGATCCACACAGAGCTCAGCGTTACGAATGGAAACGATGAGCGGAGAGGCGTGAATACCCATCTCCGAACCTGACTGGGAAGTGAAAGAAGTCAGAAATTCCATGCTGCTCTACGTCACAGAGCTGACAACTCGACCTGCGCTCTCTAATGCCCAGAGTTTCGTTTCTCACATAGTTCACACACCTGTCACCTCGCAGTTTCTTTGGGCTGGTGATGAGTTTCCTGAATTTTCTCCCCCTCCGTGCTTGAAACCAGATCAACAGGTGTTCGGAAATTCTGAACCTGAATTGCCTTCGAGCAGAAATTTAGATTAAATGTTCAACTGGTCCTAAGGTGTCGATTTTCATTTCCCATAGCTGCAGCTCGGACGCTCTCGTTTCAGCAGGAAATCGATTCACGGATTTGTGTCAATGCTGTCGTTCTGATCGTTTCTATGGAAACGACTCGCACAAAGACTTGTATGGTGAATGGGATAGTGTTGACACTGGAGACTCCTTCCAAAAATGCTGAATAGACGTCTCCTCACGATGCTTCGTAACAGTCAGTGGGAACGTCGTCACTTCAAGTTACAACAAGCCTTCAGGACCGAGTTGTTTACGCTTTCTGTCCTCTCTGGAATTTCAGTTTGTTTTTGTTTGTGTATCGCGATCGCAGAAATGAACGCAAAATCAAGGGAACTCGAACGTGCCATTTTTAAAAAGTTTCCAGCAGATTTGGGCCAAGACGCATCACGTGACGTCACGTCGCGCGTCCGGCATTCCCCTCTTCGATCCGTGTGCGTCGAACACGAGTACAGCTGAAAGGTCTCGACAAACATCACAGCGAAAAAACTATTTTGTGCGATTGCGATTTCGCCGAATCTCAAGTAGTTTTCCTGCAAAAGAAAGCACACAAATCTCAAGATGCGAGTCGCAGCTCAAGTTTTGGAAAAAAAAAAAAAACGCCGCCACAAGATCGAGCGTTTTTTGGCCGCAACAAAAAAGCAATAAGACTTCCTTCGCGGACATTCTATAACGTTTTAACGTAACTATAAATGGATAAAACGTACAAAGCGTTGTTTGTTAATTAATAGAAACTTGTAATAGTTTGTAAAGCGCTGTGGTATAAACAGCGATAAAACACTTCCTGATGTGCTGATCTTGGTAAATTCTTTACTTCAGGGTGAGAACAGTACCTCCGCTCCATCACGCCACCCTGTCATCGATTGTTTTTCCTCCGTCCGCACATTCCGAAGCGTTTAATTCCTTACTTAAACGATGATACGACCTCGGTTATACCGTGGTATCAAATCCAGTTATCTGTGATGACTACTGGTGGTGGTTGTTATTGTTTTTTTGGGCTTTTTTTTTTTTTTCCGTTCCCCCCCCCCCCCCCCCCCTTGACCCTGACATTAATATGGTTAACTCCACTGACACTATCAAATCTGACTCTTTGATACGAAAGAAGAACTATTTGTTTAGTCGCCCCCCCCCCCCCCCCCCCCCGCTTGCCATCATGAAAGCCCATTGTTTCGGCTGCATCACTACAGCACAGCCTCGTTTAATCATTTATTAACTTTTACATAGAGAAACAAGTGATTTTGTTTCCTTGTTTGAATTTCTCATTGGCAAACACAATAAAGAGAGAGAGAGAGGGGGAGTCGGGCTTTTTTTGTTTTGTTTTTTTCTTCCGTATTGTGGTCTGAAAGTCATGTTGCATTAGAGGAATGAGAATTTTAGACACGTTTTGGTTCCGTCTGCAGGACATCGTCTCCATTCATGTAAGGAGAAGAATAAAAACTAGCGGTGGTTTTGCAGTATAATCAGCATGTTTACATGAAGTTTTGAGGAACTTTTCTCGTGTCGCTTTTGTTTTTGTTTTTTCCCCCCCCCCAGTTTGGGTGGACCTGTGCCCACTATAGTGTCAGATTCCTGTTCTTGGCTGGCAGGAGTGGAACCTGATGTGGTCTTATGCCCTTGTAGCCCATCCACTTCATGGTTTTGATGTGTTGTGCTTTTATGAGATGCTTTTCTGCTCACCACGGTTCTAAAGACCGGTTGTTTGAGTTACCGGAACCTTCCTGTCCGAGCGAACCAAACGGAACTGTTTTTTGTTTTCTGCACCATGCCGCGTAAACTCTAAAGCAATCGTCACCGACCCTGTTCCTGTAGAGCTACCTTCTTGACGGCTTTACCTCCGACCATAATCGTGCCCACCTGACCATCTAGTCCTTGCCTTAAGAAGTTCTTGATCGACTGAAATTGGTTGGAGATTGAACGTGCAGGAAGGTAGATCTCAGGGAAGAGGGTTGGTCACCACTGCTCTAGAGACTGCTGTGTGTGGAAATCCCAGGAGATCAGCATGTACGGGTGTTCCAAATAAAGTAGTTCTATTTTTACCCAATCCTGGAGTAAAAAAAAAAAAGAGTTCCTGTGGACCGAGAGCGAATGATAAATGATATTTTTCAAGAACGACTATTTTAAATCCTCATTTAGCGCTTTCTTTTTTATTATTTATTTATTTTTTTTTTTTAATGGCAGATATATTTTTGAGAGGAAACACAATTATTCAAAATGTTGATCTGAATGCGAAATACTTTTTGTTAGAACAAAGATAAATGCTAATTGGTGCAATATTTCTGCTCATTTTGTGTAAACGATGACGGGCGCCCATAATCCTGGAGGACGTGTGTGTGTGTGTGTGTGTGTGTGTGTGTGTGTGTGTGTGTTTTTAAATTCATTTTTAAAAAATCATAGCAGAATTAAACTTGCGTTATTGCAAATTTTTTAATAATTGCTGGTTAGTGTGTGGATTTTTACAGAAAGTATTCATTCGCATATCAGTTGGTTTCTGTTGTGCACACGCATGACTGCTCGATATTTTTAAACTTCTGCAGTCCTTGGACTTCAATGACTAAAAATAGCAGTGGCAAAAACACCCAAGTATCACTCAAAAATGCATGAAAATCAGATTATTTCCCCCCCCAGAAATAAATGGAAACCCCATGAAACGCGTCAGGCACTTATATGCAGTGTGAAAACGCGCTATTATTTTTCGTCAGCCTTTTTTGGAAGGGACTTGAGCGCAGCATCCGCTGCCTCAGTGTGTCACAACAAAAGTAGGTTGATACCACGAAAGAGGAAATTAGTCAAGAGTTTCTGAGAATGTCTGCGGTCGGGGGTCATGTGACTTTTCGGAACGATCCCCGAGTCATTTGCATATGGCCGCATTGGTGAGGAAGAGGCGGAGCTTCAGTGAGGAACCTTGTTGCCGGATTGTTTACATCGGTTTGCTTCTTTTTAAACTCCTGCACGAATGAGATGCGCTGAGATAAAGCCCACCGAAACTGACACCCATGTAACAGGCTGCACGGCCGTGCACCGATGCATTTGTGCAAGAGACCCAAATAAAGGTGTTGAGAATGAGAACTGTTAGTTACTTGGGTCCTCAAGGCGTCTCTGTATAATTAAGAGTTGGCTTCTTAAATGGTTTCGACTTGTAGGGATGGGTGGCTTAGTTAGCACGCTTGCCTCACACCTCCGGGGTTGGTGGTTCGAATCCCGCTCCTGCCCTGTGTGCACAGAGTTTGCATGTTCTCCCCGTGCTTCAGGGGTTTCCTCAGGGTACTCCCTAAGTCCAAAGATGTACATTGGAATCTGATTGGCATTTCCAAACTGTCTGTAGTGTGCGAACGGGTGCGTGAATGTGTGCGCAATTGTGCCCGGAGTCCCCTGGGATATTCTCCAGGTTCCCCATGACCCTGTGTAAGATAAGCGATATGGATGGATGGATGTTGTAGGGGCTTGCAAGTCGAAATCAAATAAATGTGGTGTTTTAGAGCTTTTAGTACAAGTCCACAAAATTTTGTGTTTTGTAGATTTTGTCGTTTTAATTTTAGAGACGATACGGTAACTTTTTTTCTAAAGATTTGTCCAATTTGCGTCCAATCCAATGCCCTCAAGAATACGTTTGTCCCTCCATTGTAAGCCGAACGGCTGGGACAAATCGCTCTACAGTAGCTGCAGGTTGGCATCCGACACCGAGGCCTTGGTGTTGTCGTGGTTTTAGCTTCCTGTATGTTATCATGAAAATGTGGTTGGAGTTTGTACGAGTGTCTACGTCTCTTCCCCCTTTAAAAAAAAAAACAAAAACGTAATCTTTTCTCAGTCATTTGTTCAACCATCACAGGCTAACCGTGACGTTCACTGTGGCGAGACGCGCCGTTTAATATGAAGCTAATTAGGGACGTTAAGTAAGCGAGGCGACGGGAATGAAGTCCGTGTTCACGCAATAGTCGCGGAAAACAAAGTCACTAAACCGCAATTAACAGTCTCGGTTAGCTAGGAAAATGTGAATTAAAGACAAAACGCTAATCTCAGAGGAAGAGTTTGTACTGTTGCACGATAGTTAAACATCGGCTAAGTTAGCTTTACCGTACAAGTAAAGCAGCCTAGCTCAAATTTAGCTTTTGGGTATTTCAGTTACGCCCTTCCACTTGCTCTGTCCTTGACTTCCTGTTTCAAAAGGAAATGCATTCACGCACAGAATCGATTCATACATTTCGACGCCACTTTAAGAGTTCTCCAGAGACACAAACGGAAGAACCCCTTCACCTTGCTAGATGGAAAGTGTACTGATTATAACATTCCTGAGGTCTCTGGAGCCCATGCTCGACACCCCTCACACATTTTACCAGCTCAAATTTGGGATTTCAGGCTGAACATTATTGTTGTACGTGTTTCTTCACAGCTGATCAAGTTTACGGAGACCAAGATATGCACGAAGTCGTTCGCAAACACTGCATGGACTACTTGGTGAGATTTTTTTTTTTAATTTCCCCCCCCTCCCACCATCTTCTTGCCAAGCACTGGACCCAGAATACATAAACTTAGAAAATTTCTGAACTTTTTTTTTCTTTTTTCTTTTCTTCAAATCCCCAGATGAAGAACGCAGACTACTTTTCAAACTACGTGACGGAAGACTTCACCACATACATCAACAGGAAAAGGAAAAACAACTGTCACGGGAACCACATTGAGATGCAGGCCATGGCGGAGATGTACAACCGGCCGGTGGAGGTGTACCAGAACGGCACAGGTGAGAACACTTCTTCTGTCATGAAGGTTTAAAGCGGGTTTTTTGTTTTTTTGGGTTATTTTTTAGTGTGCTAATTCGGTTCTCCACACGGAGTCAACCATAACGTTGGCGGTGCGACCTTAGCTCAGGGATATACGACTTAAGACACCATTACTCCTCGCTACCAGTTCAGCTTAAAATAGCACGAACATGACATGGTTGCCTCATAGGTCAAAAACACGCACAAAATAACATCGTGACGTCTGTCATTTATACGGAATAGGTCACTAAGGCACCGTAGCAATAATAGAAATGACTTTATGGTTGTTGGCGCAACATTAGTTTTTTATATATATATATATATATGACATAAAAAATATATATAAAAAATGACATGGAAATGTTTTTATGTACCTTTTAAGGTTTCAGTCAAGAGACTGAAACATTGTTAGCTATGTGCTTCACCCAGTCAACGTCTGTGATGATGACATACTCTATGGCCAAAAGTATGTGGGCACCTGACTATGACATCCATATGCGCTTGTTGAACATCCCATTCCAGATTAATTGCCCTGTTTTTGCTGTTATAGTAACCTCCAGTCTTCTTGGAGCATGGCTTTGGGGATTTGTGTTCATTCAGCTACATGAGCGTTAGTAAGGTCAGGAACTGATGTTGGGTGAGGAGGCCTGGGGTGCAGTTGATCCTAAAGGCGTTCAGTGGGGTTGAGGGCGTTGAAGGTTCTGTGCAGGACACTCAAGTTCTTCCACTCTAACCTTGGCGCTCCATGTCTTCATGGAGCTCGCTTGCAGGGGCATTATCATGCTAGGTCCAGTGAATTTTGTAATGCTACAGCATACAAAGACAATTGTGTCGTTCCAACTTTGTAGCAATTTGGCCATATAGTGTATCCCTGCGTGCACCTGACCATCACACACACCCATATGTGGTTCTTCCCAACGAAGACATTCTGGACGATTCCAACAATGTGGAAACAGTTTGGAGAAGAACCACATATGAGTAGTGTGATGGTCAGGTGTCCGCATACTTTTGGCCTCGTGGTGTATTCGCTGCTCATTTCCGTTTCGAATTGTCTGGGTGTCAGATAAGACAAAAACAGATAAGCGTGTGCTGTGACATTTCAGGAGTCTGAGGTCTCTGCTAATGACACAAAAATAACCATGTTTCTGATCCTTATCTGCAGCAGGTATGCTGAGCATTACTGATCGCTATCTCAAGACCTCGTTGCACCTAGGCTTGATGTTTGCACTGTAAATAGATTGTTTTTTTTCTTTTCTTTTTTCCGTTTTCCCTTTTGGGTGTCTGCCATTTTTTGTGATCTGTAGTTATTATTGAATAATAAGAGACCACATTTAGGTATGTTCCCCTACCCCGGCCTGTTTTTCAGAACCAATCAACACGTTCCATGGGATCCACCAAAACAACGACGAACCAATCAGAGTCAGTTACCATCGGAACATTCACTACAATTCGGTGGTGAACCCTAATAAAGCGACGATCGGAGTGGGGCTCGGCCTTCCTGCCTTTAAACCAGGGGTAAGTGCATATGCTGCGTTCCAATCGACTCGGAAGTCTGAGCTCGGAATTATATGATGGTTGGACTACGAAGTTGGGGGGGTATAACATGGACGCTTTTGTGAAAGTGTGTTTTGTTAGCAGCAAGCTAGTCGGCTTGCTCAGCGTCAAGTAAATTTTTAGTTTTTTCTTTCTTTAGCTCATTACATTTGGAAATTATGGTTCAATACTAGGGGACATGATGGTTGGGGGGCGTGGCCCGATTTGAGGCTTGTCGCTTCCGACATTTTGTCCAAAAAAAATCAACTGTGTGGTGTCATTACGATTATTTTACTGCTCTGGATCGAGTCGGAGCCTCCTCGATCCCAAATCGTAAACATCAAACTTGATCGGTATGGAAAATGGATGGAAGGAGGGTTCTGTCCTAATGACTGTACTTAGGCCTGGCTTATACTTCATCAGAACTGCTTCTGAGAGCTGAATGAGCATTTCTGAAAGCCCTGAGTGTTCACAGTGTTTCTAAACAGATTTTAGCCATCCATCAAACAAGGGGGCGGAGCATTCGTTATCTGTACAAATTAAATGGCCGTGCTGCGATCGAGCTGTCTGAGGGTTTCGCTCTTTATTATTATTATTATTATTATTATTATTATTATTATTATTATTATTATTTGCTGCAGCTTCATCTGAAGAAGATCATACATAATCGACTTTTTAGATCTTCGTCATATGCTCGTATGACCTGATGATATTACAGTTTCAAAAACAAACAAACTTGTAGGTTACAAATTGACGTGTTTAACAAGACGGAGTTGGTGCTCAGGAGTCCACGAGAGCATGATGGGTCGTGCTGTCCGGGTAGCAGGGAAGGCATTACTGTCTCACCGGTCAATCACTGGGACACTAAAAAAAAACAAAAAAACATGAGCGTCTGAGAGCTCATGTATGAGGAAGAAGGCAGATAGCTCTTTCCAGCATTTGTGTTCCACTGCACTGTGATGCAGAAGGAGCAGCAGATGCACAGGAAGCACATGGAGTCTTCACTCTCACTGCTTGGTCATGTCATGGGTGGAAACTGGCAAAAGACCAAACTAGGAGAAGATTTTTTTGACATTACACTTGTTTAAAGTTGCATTTTGAATTATTACAATTCCCACTTAAAGTGGTTGGCTAATACCTCCAAGACTCCAGACTTGAATCCTAGCTCAATTTTAATGTAACTAGGAAACGTGATGTCGAATAAACCAATCCTAACCCTATAAACAACCCACGTTTGTTTTGTTTATTTTTTTCTTCACGAGTGTTCGGTTCAACCACGACACTTTGGCTAGATGCCACCGAGGCTTTTCACTTTTCACTCTCGGACTCTACGTATGACTGAACACAGGATTTTGGGCCGAGGCCACGCTTCTTGTTTTGATCGCTTTGAACTGAGCAGCGCAGATGCAGATCAGTTTCTCACAGCTGTGGGTGAACGTAAAGCCGACCCACTCACCGCTTCCTCGTTATTTTAATCACGGCTCATCTCCGAGATCGATAAAGTAATCTCCTTAGCGGGTTATACAACGTGTTTCTGCTCTCGAGTTTACGTTCAAAACACCAACGCATCCAATGTTCTCCACGCATCCTGAAAATCCTTGGAGTTTACAGACTAACTGGGAACGGATGGAGACGACGGATTAAAGGTCGCGGAAGTCTTAAGAAGGTTGTGGAAGAGGTGTTAAGCCACAAAGTAGTGCGAGTTCAGCAGGTCTGTCTGCTCCCACATGCACGGTGTGTGTTATGGAATCCACGCTTCACTGTGGACCATATAACTGACCTGCTGCTTAAGTCAACATGACATCGCGGCGTGCGGGTGTACAGGTTCACGCTTTCATACATTAGCCAAAAAAAAGAGCTCAATTTAAAAAACAAAAAGGAAGAAAGCCCCTCCGGGATTTTGCGATGACCGAAATTAACGCAAAATCAAGCTTTACTACACAGTATTCGGAGGAACTCGCGATTTTCTTTTCTAACTGACCGCGGATTCGGGCCAAGACACGTCACGTGACGTCATCGCAACGCACATTCGGCCAAAGCCCTCTTCGATTCACGTGTGTAGAACACGAATACAGCTAAAGGTCATCACTGTGCAAAACTATTCCGTGCAATTGCGATCTCGCCAAGTTTTCCTCAAAAAAAAAAAAAAAAAAAATCGCATCACGATTCTTGAAAAAAGCTGCAGCAAAATCCAAGCGTTTTTGACCATCTCAGAAAACCTGGAATGTGATATTCTTTGTGATATAGTGTGGAATCCTGTACGGACTGAGAGGTCGTTATTTATTCATTTATTTTTTAATGCACTCAAATATGGATGCAAATTTTTTACAGTCGCATTCAGATTTTTAAATTATGTACAATATTTACTATTTGAATATATTTGAATATTAGATTAGTCTAATCTTTATACCAACACGGACGGCATGAACATTAGCAGTAGTGCTACATGCAACGGTCTGGAATCTCATCACATGAAATACAGTTTGATAGCAAATTTTGAGCTTTCAGCTTCTTTTCTATTCATTTACACACTAGTGTGGTGTTTTCCGCTCGGTTTTACATTTCTTAAGCTTCCTGTTTTAAAATATTTATGTAATGTATGTTTTTTTACATTTAAGCCTCTAAGTGGCTTCTTATTCACTTTATGTGCTCGTTACGTGGGGTATAATATAATAGAGATATAATACGAGACCTTTATGCTTAATCAACCAAGGGCGTAACCATGGTATGGACATTGGGGGGGGGTCCGACGAACTCGGCGGGAGGATATGCAAGTGAATGTAACGTTAATGGTCAAAAAGTGGAACTGACGTTAGTCTAGCCTACTACGTGGGTGTGCAAATATCAACAGTTAATTGACGTTCGTAAGAACAAACCAAGCCATGGTATGATGCCTTCGATACTAAGCTAAGGTCACCTAGTATTTAGGTATCTAGTTACTTACTGTCTGAAAAAAAGCTCGTATGTTCTGCTGCACTTTTCTACGCTTGGCTGCTGTCTCCATTTCTTACAGACTGAGCTGCTAAAATATAACAACGAACTTGCGTTGAGTCTGGGCGCGACCAAGGGTACAATTGGGGGCGGGGCACACACCGATTTTCCTTAACAAACGGAAAAATATTAAATAGGAATAGACATAAATAAATAGAATAGATGAAGAACAGACAGATCCGCTGGCAGGGTTCATTAAAGGGGGGCATATAGAAAATATTTTGTACTGTATATTGGGGGGGACAGATTGGTATTTCCTCAACATTGGGGGGGACACAACCCCACCAAAGAATGCGTGGTTACGCCCATGTAATCAACAGATGAAATTTATCCTCAGGGAGTGGGGGGGGCAGGGGGACAAAGAGTATGTAGTATCATGTTTAGGACACGTTCTGTTTACTTGTTTTATTGAATTTTTATTTTAAAAAGTTGTGTTTAAAAAGGAAAAAAAGAAAATTGCTCTGTAGATCGTGTTTATTCAAAGACTTTTTTTTTTGTAAACAGGGATTTTAACAAAAGTTTCAACAAATTAATCAAGAGGTCAAAAACGTATACGTTAAAACTTTAATTGTTTACATGTGGAGTTATTATTATTTTTTGACACATTTAATTCATGAAAGTTTAAATAGCACGTATATAGTAAAGTTTGTTTCGGTTTTCTTCACATCTAAAAATTGACTTTAATAAATGCTCCATTTTATTGAATGTTGTCTGCCGAAGTTATTGAGACTGGAGAGTTCAGAGACCGTGTTAAATCAGGTCACGGCGTCGTCCCGCGCTCACTGGTAGAGAAGTCGGAAGTAGATGATAGTCTGAGCTTATCAAATCCTGCTCAGGACCGTGTCCCACAGAGCTTCACTTCCACAACACCCAGCGCAGTCTGAGCGGGTGTTGGGGGACATTCCACACGTCCGTGGCTCACCAGGTGCCTAATGACAACAGCAGAACGCGCCTCAGACTGTGATCTTAAAGACACGCGGCACGCTTTCAGAGTTATTTACTTGTCGGAGATGCGTTCAGGAGACGACTTTAAGACATAACGTTTACAATCACATGACTAAGGTTTACTTATAGTTATATGTAGTGTTATAGTTTATAATAATATCAGAATCATGAGGTGATTTGGTGTAAGTAGTCAGTTAAGGGAATTTTACTCGTGTATGATTTAAAATGATAAGTGGGGATTTCATTTGACGTCACTAGCTCGGGCGTGTTCTTTTTTGTGGTTGGAAACGATGGAGTTACTCGAGCTTTAGGCGAACATAGCAAAGGTTGTATAGAGACAACGTAATGTATATTAAAATGTTCGCATTAATATCAACCTAAAAAATGAATCGGAAATGAAAATCCAACCGCTTTGTGGTATAAATTTGTTTTTTTTTTTTGCCTTGAAACGTGTAGCGTTATTCGATGTGTTGACATAATTTCCACTGAAACAGGAAGTCAGGGCGGGGCATGTCGAGTGGCTCCTCCCCCTTTTTAAATAGTGTTCAAAAGCCAATATCGGTTATCTCGCTTCACAGCCCGGGCTAATCTGTACTTACGGTTCGTACCTCGGACGCGAGCCCGAGTAATAACGATGCGTTGGATTGCGTCGGCAAGGCGGTTTTTATAACGCTGTGCAGAATGATGTCATCAAAATTGTCGATCCCGTACTGGTTGTAGAGAGAGACTGTAAATTTTTGAACGCGTGTATCTTCTAAAAGAGAGTTTTTATCATTGTGTTGAAGCACAGTAGCTTACAGATAACCTTAAAGTGCACCTATTATGGTTTTTCAGATATTCCCTTTCGTGTCGTGTGTTATAGAGCTGTTTGTGAATGTAAAAACGTCTGCAAAATTTCAAAAATCCAAGCGCACGACAAACGGGGTTATTGACTCCCAAAAGAAGGAACCGATTCTGAACAGCTGAAACGACTCGTTATTGATTCCAGACTTTACTTCCTGTACTAACCTACGTAGGTTTGTACCAAAAAGCCCCGCCTCTGCTCTTCATCGGCTGCTCGGTGACAGCTGTAGACCAATCACAACAGACTGGCACATCTGACCAATCGGAGCAGAATATGCTCTCTGAAAGGAGGAGTTTAGAATGAATCCTTTAAAACGGATCATTTAATGAGTCGTTTGTGACACTGGGGTGAAAAAGGTAATGCTGCAGTTTAAATTATGAGCACGTTAAAGTGTTTTTTGACCTTGGATGCGTGTAAATATATCGTATGAGACCTTTAAAACAAAATTAGGCACGGTTCAGAACTGTAATAGGTGAGCTTTATGGATCGTACTAATTCGTGAAACTTCCATTTTGATTTCACGGGAACTTGAAATGATCTTATTGATTTTATTTATTTATTTTTGTGTGTTCAAGAAGACATTACTTGAACACATAAGTGAACACATGGGTGGAAGGGTAATCCATGCTTTAAAGCTTCTAAGAAGATCAACAACGTCTCAGTGAAACGAACATCATTGACCAGAAACAAGGCCGTCCTTTAATGTGGATGTGTAAATATAAAGATACGAAGGGTAACTTTTATTTCAGCATTACGTCAAATGAATTACTCACTTCATTGTTCATGAACAAGACCAGAACAGAGAGTGTGTTCAGATACGTTCAGATACTTGAATACAGTTGGGGTTTTTTTTTTGTTTGTTTGTCCTTTTTTTTTTTTTTTAAAGTTCGAAGTTAAACAGGAAGATGCACTGTGACCCACTGTGATCCTGTGACTAATCACAGACATTGTGTGTACAGCTTGTGATCTTTTGTCTGCTGATACAGGCCGTATTATACATGCTTAGAAGCATTGCCTGTAGTAAGAGTGATTGTTTACATGTGCTTGCGTTGAGGCGTTCAGTAGTAGTGAGCTCAGCCACAGCTGTGCGTGTGGTGTGTGTGAAGGGTCATCCAGGTTTTGTATAACGGCTGGCTTGGCTGCGCAGAAACAGATTGGCGTGCGGACATGCCATGGCACAGTTGGCGTGCGCACAAGAGCGCACAGGAGCTAACCACATGCTTGTCTAGCATTCGAGACGCTCTCCCAGACGAGGAAGAGTCACCGAAAGTGCATTCTAGTGCTGAAATCAGGGCGCAGGATCAGACTCGCGCTCCACATGTTGGCGTTAAGGAACGTCTGAATAGTAGAGTGAACGTTACATCGAACTCTCTGTCTACCAGTTGCAAAAGGCTGAACTTTATGATGCATTTTAACTACAACCTGTTCAGTGGTGTTCTTAGTGCTCATGACGCAAATTCGTGCGTTTTGTGTTTGGAAAAAAATATTTTTTTATTAGTGTCTTATGCCTACATGTGTTCATCTTCTGCTTTAAAAACAAGTTGCATTCAAAAACGCTTTGTTGATGTGACTGTTAGTGTTCAATAACGTGATTTTGAACCATTAAAAAATAATTCTACCACCACAGTGCAGCTGGATTCTTAAATCTGATTGGTCGTAGTATAGTTGGTATAGAATAGTATTAACTAGTAATAACAGCTCATTCACAGGGATTGTACGGCGGATGCTCCACATGTATACAGATTAAGAAACCCGTCAAATCATTCAAGAATTCTGTGAGGAGGTATTTATTTAGCATTCTTTTGAAGGAGTCTCCAGTGTAGACTCTCTATAGCGGTTATAACGTAACTTATGACGCTAGCTAACTGGTTTCGTATACGTTCCACAACATTAAATGTAACTACAAGTGGACAAAAAGTATGAGTAATTGTTTGTTTGTTTTTTTTTTTTTAAATAAAAAAAATTTATTGGTTTTCTTGACATTGTTGTGGTATAAGAGGAATAAAGTACTTCAGAGAGTGCTGTTACAGGAGAACAGTCAACGTCTGCGACTGCGTGACGTTCGCGGAGCACGTCTTTTGTTTTAAACGGAAATGCGTGACTTTTAGTGCTGTATTAACAAAAACGTCCCAAATACCATTCTGCGTCATTGGAATCAGACTTTCAGGAGACGTTACAAAGTCAACTATTTCAAAGTCACATGTATACGTATGGATATCACAATATTTGCAGACATTTCTATGATGGATAATATGCATCATCAAATGATGATGATGGAGCTGTTTTAAAAACAGCTATCGATATTTATCATGCTATCGATTATTATATTGTCACATCGCCCAAGTCTGGTTTAAGAGGTGCTTTAAGAAAATCCTAACAGTATTTTCAGATTTTACTCAGTTTGACTCCGTGTTAACTCTCGGTCTCCCTCTGGACAGTACGCGGACCAGTCTCTGATGAAGAACGCCATCAAGACATCGGAGGAATCGTGGATCGAGCAGCAGATGCTGGAGGATAAAAAGAGGGCCACTGATTGGGAGGCTACCAACGAGGCAATCGAGGAGCAGGTGGCACGCGAGTCGTACCTGCAGTGGCTCCGGGATCAGGAGAAACAGGCACGGCAGGTGAGCGAGGGGGGGGAGGGGGGACAAAACGAAGAGAGAGCCTCTGGCCATCTCAAGTACCACATTCCAGTCAGCCAAAACCTCCTGAGTATGCCTCTAGCTGGCCTTCTGGCCACAACCTAGTCCGTTAGAACACTTTACACTTTAGTTCAGCTTCTCATTGAGGTTTTCGATAATGCTCTGTCAAGTGAGCACGTTAAAACGCGAGGTGCAAAAAAAAAAAAACCCCAAAAGACGCTGAAGTGTGTAATCATTTTCTGCTTTTCGTGGCACTACATGCCTTTTTTCACATAAAGCCGGTGTTTTCAGAGAATGGTAGAGTGTTCATTGCAGGGTTCGTGCAGACATCACAAAGTGGTTTCACGGCTGCGTTTTCTCACTTTGGCCTCTGCTGAGCTGTCTGGTTTCAAAGAAACTCATGCCTTCATATAAAGGGCTTGAAAGCGAAAGTGCAAAGATTTGTTAAAGAAAATGCTGTTAATTGAAAATCTTAGGTGGGAATTTCAACATCGATCTATAACGAAAGAATTTATTTATTTATTTTTTTCCCCCCGCAAAAGTAGTAAAGATGTAGATTTGGTCGTTAGCAGTGCTGCTGGAATCATAAAGACTGTCCTGTGATTCATCCCACACTGAACACTCTTTCGACACGTGTAGCGCCGTTTTCCTTTTCTACACCTGTATTCTGTAATCGGTTTCTAATCCTGGTGTCTCCCAGAAGTGGACGGATTCCATTTTGAGTGTCCTCGTCACTGTGGTGTCTAAATCATCGTCTAGACTTCTGTAAAGCACTGTAAAAAATTCTCTCTTCCTTTCTGTCTCCGCCTCAGCCACGCAAGGCCAGCGCCACATGTAGCTCTGCCACTGCTGCAGCCTCCAGCGGACTGGAGGAGTGGAACGCACGGTCCCCACGGCACCGGAGCTCCGCCCCCTCCCCCGAAAACCCGGACCCGGCCCACTCGGACCCAGCACCCAAGCCTCCCTCCCCGGCTGGAGCGGCCCTCGCGCTGTCCAAACCCCCCTCGCCTTGTGCTCCTGGTATGCCATGCTCCATTACACCACCACACACACTTCCAGTTCTGCTGCTGCTCGTGTGGATCAGTTTGTACGCTGCTCTGTGTGTTCTTTACTCCGTGTACCGGAGAAGCAATTTCACATTCACAATTTCTTTTGAAACACACTGACTTGTTTTGGCTCTAGATGCATTGAGCAAATCATGTAAAGGTTCACCCACAAGTACATCAAGTGAAGAACTGGTTATTTGTTGTGCAAAACAGATGTATATGCTTAAGAGCAGGGTTTCTCTGTGTATCCTGGAGTATATCCCCAGTGTCTTCCAGTGCTTTAGCGCACCTTATTTACCTGCAGAGGAAACAAACAAGGCCCTCTGACGTAAAATGTGCCCAGGCATGATTGGTGCATGATGAAGGTGTGATGTGATGTTCATGTTGTGTTGTGCAGGGCCCAGTAACCAAGCCTGTGTTGGAGCAGACAGACCCACCTCATCGTCTCTGGTGTCTCTGTACCCAGCACTGGGATACCGCGCCATCATGCAGGACATGTCGCCAACAGCTTTTGGTAAAAAAACAAAAACAAAAGCAAATCACAAAGCATTAAGGGCAGGGACTGGGGGATTAATAATACGCTTCATTCAGAAATGTTATTCTAGCTAATTATAAATAGAGGGGATCAGTTACCTGGAACAAATATCCATACTGCTGATGGAGTTGGTTTGTTTTTTTTGTTTGGTTTTTTACTTGGATGAAGTTCACGCCTCATGTTCTTCCTGATAGTCACCAAAACTGATTCTGTATAACATAATTTAAAGTTGCTTGATGTGGCAAAACTCACTTTTATGAATATGCAAATGACACCAACTCGCATTTCCGCTTTCCCCTTTTTATCCAGGGTCTGTCCCATGGTCTTCATTTGCATACTGGAATCTGATTGGATCTTACATTTTATGACACATTGTTTTTTTTTTTTTGTTGTTTGTTTTTTTTTTAAGAATGAGCCATACTGCTGCAGTGACAGCTTTCAAACTTTGACCAGCCTGAGAGCTAGGGATGTCATGAGAACCGATACTTCGGTACCAAGTCGGTACCAATATTGTTAAAACGTGACGGTACTTGTTTTTCTGCAGTACCATTAGTAGCGATTCTAATGAATGTACCAAGGTTGCAATTCTACCGGAACTGAAGGGGGCAGCAAATACGCGCAAGTGTTTTAGTCGGTCCACAAGTGGTGAAGAAGAAGAAGAACGCCTACATTCACACGGGGAAAAACTACAGAAGATTAGCTTAGCTTAACAAGTTTTGTGTTTGCCGGTGTGCAGCCAATGCTATCGTTCATTTCAAACAAAGCGAGGAAACACCTGGAATTTGGCGAAGCACCTAAAAGACGGTCCCTATATTAGTATGTAGCTGGCGTTGTTGCCGTGGAACCAGCTGACGTTATGCTCCATGTAATGTTAGCGATAGCCAGTTATTTGTTAACGACGCTAACACATTGCAGTGTTATAAACTACCTCCGAATGGGCCACCATGCATCGCCATTCCTCCCGTGTCCTGTCAGATAAATGTAGCCTAATGTCACTAATAATTATTCAAATGTTCATGCTTTTAATAAATCTTTTTGGCCTGCCACCATATCAGTGAATTTAAACTAATGCTTTCATTCAGAGTATAAGGGGGGTGTATGTGTGTGTGTGTGTGTCTCTGCGCGTGCGTGTGTGCGTTTAGGAGTGCACCTTAGCACTTATTAGTCATTGTCAGACAGTGTTTGACAACTAAAATCTCTCTCTCTCACACTCACTCTTTCTTTTTGCCAGTATGAGCTAGTGGAGGATGTCCTCCTGGAGTTTTAAATTTTATTTAAATTTTTTTTTTTTTAAAACCACACCGTGGTATCGACTTTGGTATCGAGTATCGTGTACTTTTTGTGGTATCGGTACCGACTACTAGATTTTTGGTATTGTGACATCCCTACTGAGAACTCAAATGAACTTTATAAACTGAAATGATAAAATAATTGTTTTGAAGGTTTAGTGTGATTTTTTTGGTACAAGTGGGCGTATGTGGGTGGTAAACGCGAAATGGTGTGAAAAGGAAAATGATTACTGATAACCGATTTTGCCTTACATGAACTTGTTTTGTGACTTTACTCAGCACTGGATCGTAGCAGGAAACTACACAAGAAGCTAACTAATAACGGAAATAATGGTTGGTGTGTGGGATGGCTGTGAAACCACACAAGACGTCTCAAGTTTTATTGTTGCCTCCATCAGTTCTTCATTTTTGTTAATGCATGTTCTTTTTTTTTTTTTTTTTTCTTTCTTTCTTTCTTTTTTGTGAAAGGTCTGACAGATTGGGAGGATGACGAGATTTTGGCCTCGGTCCTGGCCGTATCGCAACAGGAGTACCTCGACAGCATGAAGAAGAACGCCATGCATAGAGAACCGTCTCCAGACAGCAGTTGATAAAGGGACGAAGGCACTCCGAAGCCCTCTTGTGCTATGGGAGAAGGCACAAACCCGGGGATCAATCAAACGTCGTCCTGTCCATCATCATAGAAATCCCATTTCCCTCTCACTCTCCCCTCATGTCCTGATCACTATCATCTATCAGTAATAATGACCGTCACTGTAAGACTTCCCCCTCACCATTACCTTACTTTCTTTTGCCACTAATGCCAAGATTGGACTTCTTTATTAGGTGCATGTTTAAACCAACATAACTGATCTCATAGAAAAAAAAAACATGAGGAAAAAAAATCTATAAAAATCTCACACTTTATCATCTTAATACCTGATTAATATAAGCTTGTTGTATTTTATTTTCTTGTTTGGAATGGAAAAAAAAAGCTCTTTTTTTCTTGGAATAAAAAAGGAGAAGTTTCTGAAGAAAATTGCCTTATCTTTGTGGTGTGGCTCTCTCTCTCTTGCACTCTCTCTCTCTCTTTCTCTCTGTATCTGTGTGCATGGTCAAAAAAATGTTTTGTCACAATCCATACACTTCTTTTATACCTGTAAATACATTTGTGGAATAAATAACAGACCAAATAACAGTTACACCTTGTGTATGGATGCATTAGGTCATTTGACACAGGTTTAGCAGGTAGGTACACAACACTGATGTCTGAAGCAAATCAAACAAACCACTCACCGGCTCAAGTCATACTTTTATCATCTATAAAGCATCTACTCTATGCTAAAAGTATACTACAAACACTACCAAACAGGAGTTTTTGTGGTCTTTTCCCCTTTATGGAAGTAAAGCTGACCATTTTGAAAAGCTTCGAGCGTACACTATTAGAAAATGTCTTTGCAGGGGTTCTTCAGGTGGCTTTTCATTTATAATTTTATGGTGTCTGAGGAACTGTGGTACAAAAATGCAGCCATTAACTGCGAAAGTGCTCGTTTTCACAGGACATAAATGGGAAAATGGACTCGAATAACATAAAAACATGTAGAAAAGAAGATCCCAGTCTGTGAAGGACAAGGTTCCAGGCTGATTCCAGAGGAAAGGAGAGTGAAGATGAGGAATTGGAAGTGCTCTTTTGCATACACAGTGCCCTGTGTAGTCAGTTTTCATGAATTAAACCCAAAAAGGGAAGTTTTTCATAAGTGAATATGGCTTTGTGCCTTTTTTTTTTTTTTTTTTTTAAACAAATAAACACTGAATACTTTCAGTATAACATTGCGGTGTGAAGTTTCATTCACGGTTTCGTTTATTTATTTTCAAATTCATTTCAGTGTTAATGACACGCTCACACACTTTAGAAACACCACGGATCTTTTTATTTATTTATTTATTTTATTTTTTATAAACTTTAAAATTAAACACCACCCTTCCTCAAACTCATTTTTTTTTTCAACTCTATGTAGCCTGGATGCTACTGAGGCTTTTTTGCGCGGGAATGAAACACCATAGATACCACAGCTGCGCCCAAAACCATGCCTACTACCGAACTACGAAGTGCGTACATATAGAGCGCACGGTTTGCCTTCACTACAACGATGCGTACTATTAATGCATACTTTATAGGACAGAAGTACGTGGCGTTGACTGTCCTCGCGCGCGTAAAATGAACTCGAAACGTTGGTGGCGCGCGCGCGCGCTTTATTCTCCTATTCTGAGAAAAACTAATGCCTTACTAATATGCAAACGTTTTGAAAAAAATGCCGGTGCGCGATTGGTGCTCGAATCACAACAGCGACGTAGAGTCGGACGTCATTGGACAAGGCAGTGGAGTGGGCGTGTTCACAAACGTAAACACAAACGTAAAAACATCAACAAAAGCCTGAGGAGAGACACAGACACACACACACACACACACAAGCACAGCGGCTGTGCTGAGTGAACATATGAGTATCAGAGGAGACACTTGAACGGGTTTAAAACATGGATATGCAGCGCTGAGGACTTTATAGCAGATTCTTCTGCTTTGTCGCGCATTTTGTGGATACTTTTACTAATTTTTTTTTTCCTCTTTTTAACTGAGTAAAAATATGTTGGATAAACGTGTAGTTGATTCGCACCGGGACCAAACAGAAGACGTGAGGGGAAAATCCGGTAAGAATATTTTCTTTCTTAAAAAAAAAACAACAACAAAAAACAATAAAGAAGACATAAAATGGGCAAAGAAACACGACATGAGTCGGTAATTTAATTTGAATTGAAAACTAGTTGTAATTAAATGGCGCGTTTTATTGGTCAGAAGGTGATTTGTCAGTTAGCTACTTTGCTAAGTTTGGTAAAAAGACTTAACAGACATTTTTCTAACGGTCATTTCCTTTCTTTCAGCTCCAGGTAAGGAGTCTTTTGAGAAGCAGTATAAGTTAGGAGCGCTGCTGGGAAGCGGTGGATTCGGCTCTGTGTTTTCGGGACAGCGAATCTCCGATGGTTTACAGGTAATTTATGAGTATTTTATTATTATTTTACAGTTTAAGAGTAAAAATGCGTCTAAAGTGCCTTAGAGTAAATTTAGAGGATGTAATGAGGAGCTGAGAGCTGGCTTAGCTCAGTAAAATGGATTTATTCTTAATAGTAGCCTTGTCTCTGTGTGTGTGTGTGTGTGTGTGTGTGTGTGTGTATATTATATACATATATAAAGAGCACTTAATCTGAGGCTACATATCTTCCTATTCTCGAGTAGAACAAAATGATATTTATTTTGTATTTAAATGATATTCGAAGTATCTGTGTTGTGTTAAATTATATTTGTTTTATTATTTCAGGTCGCTATCAAACAAGTGTGCCATGACAGAGTGCAGCAGTGGGCAGGACTGGTGAGTTTTTTTTGTTTTTGTTTTTTTTTCCTTTCTTTTTTCCTTTATATAATTCCACAGCTTTTAGTTAACTTCACGTTCATTAAAAATAAATGATATATATTATATAATATATCGTTTGCAAACATTATTTGTTTTGAAGTAAATAGGAGTCAGAATTGAAATGCATTGGTATCCGTGCGCCCTCTAGTGTTTGCTACGTGATGACGTAGTCCGCAGTGACGCGTTCATGGGGTTTAAAAATAAAAAAAAAAAAGTCCATAGAAGAACCGGAAGCGAAAGTATTTCCCCTAAATAATAAACAAAACGCTGTTTAACAGGAAGAACTTGAGTAAGCTGGTACATTGTATTCATAATATTTGGGATTTTTTTGTGTCACACGACCGAAATTCAGCGATGAGTCAGATGAACTCAACAAACTGTTATTATTAGTTTGTAACGTCTTCATCTTGGCTGTGTAACAAAACCAAATCTGTGCTTTCATGATGCTATAACCAGCATTCAGACTACAAGCTTATCCTCCTCTCTTTGTGTGTGTTTTAGGCTGGTGAATCAAGCACAGTCCCCATGGAGGTGGCGCTCCTGCTGCAGCTGGGTGGTTCAGGTCACCCTGGCATCATCCGCATGCTCGACTGGTTTGAGGTGCCCGGTCAGGGTTTCTTTATCGTCTTCGAGAGACCGCAGCCGTGTCAGGACCTATTCGACTTCATCACCGAGCGCGGTGCCATAGATGAACCGATCGCACGAAGGTACTGCCCCAAAAAAAAACCCATAACTCGCCGTTTGACGAGATCGATTTCTCATTTAAAAAGATAATAAAAATCAGAAATGCATAAAACTGAAGAAACCGTGTCTCCTCCGCAGGTTTTTGAAGCAGGTGGTTGAAGCGGTTCAGTTTTGCTACTCGAGGGGAATCGTCCATCGAGACATCAAAGACGAGAACATTCTAGTGGACACACGTACCGGAGACGTCAAGATCATCGACTTTGGATCTGGCGCTCTGCTGAAAGACACTGCCTACACAGACTTTGAAGGTAGGACAGGTGGAGAGCTCTTAACTGCTACAGATAACAGAAATCAGGAATAGAGCTCCTTGGCCAGACCTCACAGCATTAAGTAATCGAACGGACTGCTCGCGTACACCTTTGTATGTTTCCTGATGTTTTCCTAATGGCCTGTTTGTTTGTTTTTTCCTATTAGGAACCAGAGTTTACAGCCCACCTGAGTGGATCCTTCATCAGCGTTACGAAGCACTTCCACTCACCGTCTGGTCTCTGGGCGTCCTTCTGTTTGACATGGTGTGTGGAGACATTCCCTTTGAGAGAGATGGAGACATAGTCAAGGCGACGCCCAGTTTCACTAAGCGTGTCTCTAAAGGTGAGTTCCCGTGCGTCCTGTATTTCTAGTAGAGTAACCACAGCTGTACAGCTATGGGAAGTGTTTCGCCCTACAAACATCCAGGAACAGGATGAACCTTTCTAAACGAGTAAAAGAAAACAATTGCTAAATTTATGTATTTATTTCTTTTCATTCTGTCGCAGAATGCCAGTCTCTCATTCGCCGGTGCCTGGCGTACCGCCCCGAAGAGCGTCCAAGCTTAGAGCAGATTTTGCTACATCCCTGGATGACGGAGAACTCGGAAGACATCGGAGACCTGCGGGACGACAGCAACATCGCGCCGAGTCTTTAATTTGAAAACACAGACCAGTTTAAAGATGGCTGTCGAAACCTCACACCTGCTGTTTTGATTATACACTGGATTACATCCCACTTTTACACTGGCCTCTCAACACATCCTTATTTATGGAAAAGTCCTCTGGCATTGTGTCGTCCCACGGACGTCGTCCCGTCTCCCGTCCCCTGTTCTCCAGCCCACCACATGTGTATCTTGAATCTACACTGCTACACACAACCGGTGCACACGATAAATAGTTTTATTTATTTACCTATTTATTAACACAGACACATTGTAGGTATTTATCTCCTGGACTACAGGGATGAAGTTTCAGCTCTGTTCCCGTTCACGCTAAAGGACTTAACAGCCATGAGTGACTGAGAACATGTTCCTGCCTGGTTCTACAGGCTCTCTGTGTATAGTTTGGTTCCCTCGTTTTAAGAGGAGGCTTTTGTGTCGTGTCCTGTTGGGAACGCGGATACATCAGCCAGGCTGTCGAGTGACTTGAACGTGTCTTGATCCAGGAAACGTTCTTGTTTTGTTTTGTTTTTTTGAACACAAACATGAGTCACAACACCACCCTTCACTAAATTCCCTCCTGGGAAATGTAAAAAAAAATTTATACATCGACGTGCCTTTTACTTTCGGTATCTTTGTTTTGTCAAGTGCTCTGAAGTCATAACAAGCAGGTGCTGCACTGGTCACGTGATTTAACACGGGGTCAGAAAACAGAGCAGGAATGTCGTCCCTGACTCGGAAACAGTGTGTGTGTTTACCTAGAAAGAAAGAGAAAGTCGTTTCTGTTAAAGCCAAAGAGATCTAAATAAGCACTAGGGTTTTTTGTTTTTTTTTTCTTTTTCTTTTTGAAAGCTGTTGATTAATTGTGTCTGGGTTTAAGCTACAGGACCAAACGTCAGGCTCGAATGTTAAAACGGGACCTTTTCAAGTGCAAGAACGCACGAACGAACGGACTCATGAATGTATTAGATCTTGTGCTGTTTAAATTGAATCTGGCTTTTTTTTGTTTGTTTGTTTGTTTTTGAAAGTGAAAAGTCGTCTTTTGTTAAATGTTGAAATTTAAATCCTTGCCGGTTTGCTCGGGTTTGCACAACAACTGTTCTGTAAATACTTGTGTATTGAATTTTTATAATTTTGTGGCAGTGACCATATTTAATTTAAATTAAAAAAAAAAAAAACCCCCACTGATAATTCATGTCTGTCTGTGTCTTGTTTGATCCTGAAATCCAAAACCAAGGGATAAAAACACATAGGGGTGTGGTGTTAGGTGAAAGCAATCCACCATGAGGTGCTGTGATGCAGCCTGAAGTGTTTCATTCTCTTTCACCACAGCCATTTACCAACAAGCTCCTTTCATCACTCACGTCATAGCAGCAGCTATAAACAGTCGTTCCAGTCCAATCATTCTAATCCTATCAGTTTAGAGCAGAATCCTATCAGTTTAGAGTCCAAACCTGTCAGTTTAGAGTCCAATCATTTCAGTAGTCCAATCATTTTAATTTGGAGTCCAAGTATTGTAGTTTAGAGCCCAATCCTTTCAGTTTAGAGTCCAATCCTTTCAGTTTAGAGTCCAATCCTATCAGTTTGGAGTCCAAGCGTTTCAGTATAGAGTCCAAGTATTGTAGTTCTGAGTTCAATCGTTTCAGTTTAGAGTCCAATCCTATCAGTCTGGAGTCCAATCATTTCAGTTTAGAGTCCAGGTATTGTAGTTTTGAGTCCAATTGTTTCAGTATAGAGTCCAATCATTTCAGTTTAGAGTCCAGCCATTTTAATTTGGAGTCCAATTGTTTTAGTATAGAGTCCAATCATTTTAGTAGAGCACAAGTATTGTAGTTCTAAATCCAAGCGTTTCAGTTTAGAGTCCTATTGTTTCAGTATAGAGTCCAATCGTTTCAGTATAGAGTCCAATAGTTTCAGTTTAGAGTCCTATTGCTTCAGTATAGAGTCCAATCATTTCAGTACAGAGTCCAATTGTTTCAGTTTAGAGTCTAATCATTTCAGTATAGAGTCCAGTCGTTTCAGTTTAGAGTCCTATCACTTTAATTTAGTCCAATCATTTCAGTTTAGTCTCCAGTCATTACGGTTTCGAGTCCAATCATTTAATGATAATGATAAACAGTGATCTTTATGCCTCTGTGGTTTTGGGAAATTGCAGTTTATTTCAAACACATTGGAGTGAGGCTGTAATCAGTGCAGAAACACTAATACACTTCCTCACAGCCCTGATCTGATCACATTGTTTCTGTCTAAACCCAGGTTGCTATAAATATTCAAACGACTCTGGGAAATGAAGGATTATCTGCACCACATGAACTGGAGAGACGCCATTAGAATGATGAGCACTGCTTCCACCTAGCGTCCATTAAGCAAGAGATGACAATTTCTGAATCTTTTCAGCGTCTAGAGTCAGTTGAGTCGGCTCAGTTAAATGATTCGTTCACCAGTCAGTTCAGTTCCACCATCTGTATGTTGTGGTACATTATATTGAGCCCGTAGTCTGTATTCAGAATAATTGTTTTTCCACATTAAGCCAAATACAGACTACTACTGCATGCAGTGAAACCCTGGAAATCTTTGTGAATCAAATGATCACGAACTCTCACTGACTCAGGAGTGAATCTTTGGACCAAAACGAATCACTGACTGAAAGTTCAGCGAACATGCAGTTGGAAATACAACTTACACGACTCACTGATATTGGGGGGGAAACACACAGACAGATAAAAAATATTTAAAAAGACGTAATGACGAAAAGATTCTCTGATTCAAACACTTACCTGCTGAACAAGCGCGAATCTCATTGTTGAGCAAAAGGATTCACTGACTCAGGGGACACAGATCAGGATCAGGATCAGGACACACAGTTTCAAATAAGTGCATAGAAATGAGTATCCCTTACCAGTTACATCACTGTCATTTTATTTCTAAAACTCAAGGACTTCTATGCTGCTAGTGGTGATTATGCCCTAACCACACACCACCCACTACACCATTATAATGCTCTTTGTTGTATTTATACTCTTGTCCCATTGTATGCATTTATTGTTCTGTCCATTTTATTGTACTGTCTCTTGTGCACTTTGTCTCCCACAATTGTCCGAACACATGTTGTCAAATGCATCACTGCATTTGTCTGCTTGTTCTCCCCGTGGTTTGGGGGTTTCCTCTGGGTACTCCGGTTTCTTCCTCCAATCCAAAGACACATACAGTCGGCTGATTGGCATTTCCAAATTGTCTGTTGTATATGAGAATATGTGTGTGATTGTGCCATGTGATGGATTGGATACCCGGGTACGCCGGTTTCCTCCCCCAGTCCAAACACATGTATGGTAGTCTGATTGGCACGTCCAAAGTGTCCGTAGTGTATGAATGTGTGTGTGAATGTGTATGTGAGTGTGCCCTGCGATGGATTGGCACCGCGTCCAGGGTGTACCCCACGTTGTGCCCCATGCTCCCTGGGATAGGCTCCAGGTTCCCAGTGATCCTGTAGGATAAGCAGTATAAAAAATGTATGGATGTATGGATGGAGACTTGTCGACCAACCCAGGTACAGTACTCTACGGCAGTGGTTTTCAAAGTGGGGGATGCGGGACGCCTGGGGGGTCTCAACAATTTGGTGTGCCCATCCCTCCCACTAGTATGTTTTCTCTTCCTCACTCTCAGACAACCACACACACACACACACACATACTCAATTCCTAATGTAATGTAATGTAAAGATGTAAGATGTTATTATTAATAAAAAAAAAGGTGGATATATTCAGAAGTCTGTATTTTTAATGTGTTTCTCCCTCCAGGCCGCTTGGTGGCGGTAATGCGTCCTACAGGTTTTTCGCCAAACCTCCATATATTAAACACCAACGAAGAAGAAAGAATATGACGTATCCATCGACGCTTTCGCCGGAAGCACTAGTGTGCGTCTTTACAGTCTTTGCCTGTGTGTGTTCTTTTTTTTTTTTTAGTTTTGGAAAATGTCACGGAGCATTTAGACAACTTTTCATTATGAAGTGAATCCATCGGGATTAATTTAGTTAGCTTGTGGCTAACGGTTAGCCCGGGAAAAGCCACAGTAGGTGCTGTTAGCTGTGACAGTCAGTCCGGGGATTTAGACGTCAGTGCCAACATGGCAGCAGGTAACCAGGGTCCAGCCTCGGCAGGTGAACACAAGACTCCTTCACGCAGACACACTGATGGTAATGGCTTCTTACCTGCTCGAAATATAACAACTGACCTTAAATGTTTAGCAGCATGTTTAGTGTTTGTGTTTCTCACCCCGCCTTGTTACTTTCCTCTCGCTCTAACTGACAATAGATGCTTTTTAAAGTTGAAAGGATTTGTAAAATGTTCAATTCAGGCTGTAGTGGTACTACAAAGATTCACTCCTGAGTCAGTGACAGTTCGTGTTCATTTGATTCACAAAGATTTCCAGGGATTCACTGCATGCAGTAGTAGGCTGTATTTGGCTTAATGTGAAAAACAATTATTCTGAATACGGGCTCAATATAATGTAACACAACATAAGTAGGATGCAGTTGAACTAAGTGGTGAACGAATCATTTAACTGAACCGACTCTAGACACTGAAAAGACTCAGAAATGTCAATGGCAATACAGCCTGAATTGAACATTTTTACAAATCGTTTAAACTTTTAAAAGCATTTCTGTCAGTTAGTACATCAGTGAGGATTTAGTGTAGCTGAGCTGAATGTATAAGTTGTCTCCCAGGGTTTGAAGTTCAACTTTTAAAAGAATCAAGTTTAGAAAACTCAAGCTTTATCCGCACGCCTTTTCCAAATCAAGATGGTCGAAACACTGCCTTTTCGAAAAGAAAACAACAACAACAACAACAACCTGGAAACATCTTTACGTTTCGGTGTTTCTTTCTTGGCTTGAACCGAAATATGAACTCGATTCGTTCTTTTCAGTAAATAATAATTAATCCACAAAACATTCAACGTTAACTGTTTTAATCTTTGGCACGAAGGCTAGAAATCAATTGCTCGTGAATCCAAATATCATAAATACCTTTTAAGCTGTATCCCAAAATATATCATAGAAATAGGATCAACTTGTGCAGAAACATTTTCAAATATTCTCAAATTGCACATGGGGGAAAGAAATCCTGCTGGGTTTTTTTTTCCCCCTTTATTTGATTTATTAAAATATGTATATATTATTGTTCAGTGTATATATATTATTTGAAATTTATGCAAAAATGTACAATTTTACAGTACAGCCATACTCATTGTACCAGTTACATTCACATTGGGTCTTTAAACCAGGATGTGTTGGGTTTTTATTCGTCTTAATTCCTTCTGAATGTCTTTTCAAAACATCGCTGGATATAAAGATTTAGTTTAAAGTCATTCTAGCTCTTGTTTTCCAGAGTTTAGATTTAGTCGAACGTATTATGAACCGGATGAAGTTTTTATGCTGATGAATATTCTGATTTCAAGTGTTTACATGAGTCGCTTTTAGAGTATTCCTTTCATGTTCTAGAACACGGCTCGATTGACAGCACTCGTCATTACGTCCGATGTTGAAATCTTTACGTTTATCGGTGAAGTCAGAAAACGTTAACTTATAATACGGTTGACCTTTTCTTGAAGATCCTTTTTTTGATTTCCAGTCGGAGATGTTCCCTTATCCGTTCAGTCTGCCTGCGCGCCCGCCATGTCATCGTCTCTTACGGTCACTTTATTTCTTATTTCTTATTCCGTATCAGTAGTTACGTTTATCCCAGGTGTCCCGTGTCATTCGAGATCGGTTTTAATGTTAGTCTTATGATGAATCAGATATGACGGGGAAAGGAAAAGCTTTCTGGATGAGATCCCATTTTCAGAATGCGAATTGAGAGAACACATGTCTTGAACATGTTTAATTAGAGTTTGAAGAATACTCGCTGATGAATTCAGATTTATTACCTTTTAAACGCAGGTTACGGCGGGAAATTTTTCACGCCGTAGTCTTTGTCGCTTTTGTGGAGAATCAGGTGGAGCAGGTCAGACCACCTTTAACGCCAGTTCGCTTTCCTTTAACGGTGTTAACGACGGGCGTTTTATCACATTCTTCTGAAACCTTAGTTGCTGGCATGAGAAGCATGTTTGTTTGAAGTTCCTTGTGTGACCTGAACGATGGTGAAGACTCCTGCCGTTAATTAGTGATCCTTGAGGATCAGGTGACCTGTAGGGAACAGGTGTGCTGCCAGCTCGCGTGGGCGATATTGAGTGAGACGGAGACCCACACGACAGCGCAGTCAGAATATCTTGACTTATCCTGGACATTTCCTGCACTTCCATGTGTGCTCTTAGTTCTAGAAGATTCCAGACTCGCGGGCCAGCTACAGATCTCACAATGAAACGTCGTAATGGACATGACGCTCGGTTAGAAGAATATCTCATGGAGAATATTCCCCACTGACCAATGGCGTAGTCTTTCTTTAATCGCAGGTTTATCGTTCGACGCGCGTCATCACGGGGAACACACGGGGTTCACACTGCCACAGCCTCTTTATAGCATTGTATTTGGAGCTTTTTGTACAATTTGAGAAGTAATAATCTTAAAAGACTGCTGTAATCGCACCCAGCATAACGCCGGCTTCACCGATCAGACCCTCTGACAAGGTGGAACATCATGGGTGCAGTAGCCGCGTCCTGGGTTCACGCCACAGCTCCGTCACATCGTTTACGTCAGCATAAGTCAATAAGACGTCAGTTCTGGTTCAGTACTGACTGATACTCTGAACTGATTATGTATATAATTCACACGCGCGTCTAAGTGACCGGAGACCGTTCATTTTCAACGAGAGCTGGTGACTTCCGGTGACACGTACGACAGCGTACGTTGGCGACCAGATGTCGGCGGGTCCAGCGACGCGACAAAGCTGAGAAAATAACTTAACTTTTATGCAAATTTGGAGCGAATTGGTGCAGCGACTACCACCGAGAGTGAAGGCAGTAGAGCGCACCCGATCCGTGATCCGCCACGCTGCCTGCGAGCCTGAATTGTTTCGTGGACCCGGACGCTTTCGCCACAGATGGATTGCCACGATGATGGAGCGCACACGGCTTCTCCTTCATCTTGTAGTATATGATGCACTGGTGAATTTTATAGACAAACGCTCTCTCTCTCTCTCTCTCTCTCTCTCTCTCTCTCTCTCGCTCTCTCCGTCTACTGGCAACTTCAAAGTACAGAGACGGGTGAATGTGTAAATTCGCTGTACGTGTGAACGTTGCATTTCCGAGAGCATGACGGGTCTCATCAGTACTTTTTATAATCTGTTACTCACAGTAGATTACAGTTACTAACATTTCCTCCTTTTCCCCTGTAAAGTAAACTAATATTGTTGTAATCGTGGCTTTTCATCAGAACATGACGCATCACTGCAGTCAGCTGGTAGGTTTTATAGCAAACCTACATATTATTAAAATCTCCCGAAGCATCATGGTGTTCGTACTTGCTGTATTTCTCCACTGTACAGTCGTATTTGCTGAGGACAAGTGTGTGTGCGTGTATGTGTGTGTGTTGGGTGGAGTGCCTGACTGCTCAGAGTGTGTATAAAGGCATGGATTGTTAGTGTGTGTGTACGTTGGCAGGGTGGAGTGAGCAAACATCCTTGTCGGTGGTGCGTTTAAGACCGAACAAGCCTGCGTGTTAGTTAGGATTATTCAGGATAAGGATTACCGAAAACTTTTGAGACTAGTCTTTTGTAAATAGATTTAGTTGTTCTTGTTTTTTTAAATAAATGAAATGACGGATAGTGATATTTGTTTAATATCTATTGCACCGTTTGCTTCTCACGTCTGATTGAGCAGAAGGTTTTGATTAAT
Organism: Ictalurus furcatus; assembly: GCF_023375685.1. Taxonomy (NCBI): domain Eukaryota; kingdom Metazoa; phylum Chordata; class Actinopteri; order Siluriformes; family Ictaluridae; genus Ictalurus; species Ictalurus furcatus. Next base: position 29,618,371 of record NC_071259.1, on the reverse strand, counting down.
ATATTTTATTTATTTATTTATTCATTTATTTACAGCTCGGACAGTAGTTCTGCCTATAAGGTAACTCTCAGGTTCATATTAATGCAAACTTTGAAATATGTTTATATACGTTTCCATGGTAACGGCGAACACGGTACGGCGGACGCTCCGTATATGGATTAAAACATATCACTCCACAGCGTGGTTAAATTCTCGAATCCGATTGGTCGTTATTAGTTTTGTGTAACAGCGCAGCTCGGACAGAAGTTCTGGCCGTGACGTGAACCACGGATTGATGTTATTAACGCGCTCGTTCTAGTACGTTGTCGTTTCTATAGCAACAGATTCTACACAGGGACTCATATGGCGGAAGCCGCGCACAAATCGGAGACTAATGATAAACGGTTTAAAAATGTGTCTAAGAAAGAAAATCGTTTATGTGGTGAAGTTTTTTCGTTAGGAGACTTTTATTTTAAAGAGGACCGAATCGTGCGCCTTTTTACGAGTCTCGGGTGTCCCCAGAATGTGTCTGTGACCTTTCAGCTCAAAGTACTGCATTTATTATACCGTGCTGCAAGCGCCCCTTTTTGGGTGGAAGCAAAAACATGCCATTTTCACGCGTCTCTCTTTAAATGCAAATGAGCTGCTTCTCCCCGCCCTTTTTCCGGAAGAGGGCTGTCTCTTTACAGCTCGTGCTTCGGATACTATGGCAACAACAAATCAGGAGAACCAATATGACTGACACCGTAAATACTGGTGTTTAAGGCCTACATGTATGAATTATACAGACAGTAAGTGTTTACGGGTTAAAAATAAAAATGAATGGATTAATCAGTCTGGCATCATAAGTAGAATAACACACTCCAGACTCCACGTGTTGTACATCTCATCTCACCACATCACTCAGGAGTAGAGAGTGGATTTTACAGAGACTAATAATTGAAACGTCGGGCTGTACCTGCTGATAAGCCATTAATCAACCGATAGTTTTTAAAAGTTGATACTGATAGAAAACATAACACGAAATATTACATATAATAATAGAGATATGTAATATAAATATTAAGTAAAATATTGCTGAACTTTACCATGAAAATGTACTGTACATTTAATGTAAAATATTAATATATATATTAACTATGAGTAAGTTTTAAAGTAAATAAAAGATTGAAAAGTTACACTGCAAATAACATAAAAATAGAGACGTCCAAAAGGAACAAAAAACACTTCAAATAACACACCGAATCTGGTCAGTGATAGTTTTATTTCGCCTCTAGAGGCCTAACCCTGACCCAGCAGACCATTCTCAGCCGGGAAAAAGTATTGTATCTCCTGTGTCGCTATTTGTAAGTTATTAAGGTAAGTGATGACTAATGTTCCACAGCATTGAATGTAACTAAAAAATACAAGACATGTTGTTCTTAAAAATGGTTAACATTGGGGAATTTCTGTTGTATAAGAGAATTAAAACACTTCAGGATGTGCTCTTACAGGAACACGATCATCTTTGGGCGGTGGTACCTGTAGTAACTCTGTTAACGTCACGTCACACCACTCCGTTGTCGATTGTTTTTCTATAACAGCACTGCCCCAAGTGTTTTATTGCTTGCTTAATACAGGTATCTGAGCCATTGTACTTTATTGTGCTGTCCTTATTCGTGTTCTGATTGTCCCAAAAGTCTTATGTGTTTAGACTTCTGTTTAAAAGGTGCTTGAAGGTTTAATTTATGACGGTCACGGCCACAACGCTCCATCAGCACTGACATTAGGAGACGATTGACTGATGTTGAGAACATCCTTAAATTTGATCGGTTACAGTTTGGACGTAATTTTACCGTCTCTTTTGTTTGTCCCTCTGCAGCGAACAGGAAGTTGAAGTACATCAGTTTGACTGTATTGGTGATCCAGAATGCCTCGCTCATCCTCAGCATCCGTTACGTGCGGACGTTGCCGGGAGACCGCTTCTTCACCACGTCCGCTGTGGTCATGGCTGAGGTCCTGAAGGTCTTCACCTGCCTCATCGTCATCCTGTTCCAGAAGAGAGGTGTGTCCTCGTTCTGGTTCTTGAGATGTCTGAAGAAGTCTGGAAATATTCCAGAAGTGTTTTGGGGGGAAAATTAGGGATAATTTTTTTTTTTTTTTTAGGCAGTTTTTTCCAGAAAATGTACGAGTGTGTCTTGTTCGTGTACGTTTTCCTCTCACACCCAGTGTTCCTGGGACAGGTTCCAGCTCCACCGCAACCCTGATATCCAAGATAAACCGCGTACTGAAACGAATGCGAGAAAGGATAAGGGTGAATATAGTTACATCCTGAAAATATGGCCCTGATAAGTACATAATAAATATAATGACGTGACATATTTTTTGAAGACTTAATAATCAGCTGGCGCAACCATGACTCATGTTCTTAAAAACATTTTCTAAAGTGCAGTCCAGATAAACAAAGTGTAACGTCATCGTCGTCAAACCAGGCTTGTTCTAGATGATTCCAGCTACTTCAGTGTGCTTTTGCAATCTGGTTCATTTTGTCTGTTAGTGCTGATTATTAGCTAAACTAGGAAGTTACCACCGTCATTTCGACATGGAATAAGTGAATTACTGTCATCCTGTGCGCTAATGCACACCCTATTTCATGTTTTTGCCAGTTAAAGACCTTCATCGTCGACCAAAAGAAGCTGAATAAGGAAATTCTGGGAAGTTTAGTAATTAAAAAAAAGAAACCTTGAGAAGGTCAAGCGTAGGATTGTAGGAGTCTAGTTTTGTCTCGCAACCTCTTCCGTTGCTAGACCGGGAGAGGTATAATATATATATATACCATGCTCTTTTGACTGAATGGCCACAAATTCCCACAGACACAACTCCAAAATCGTGAAAGCCCTCCCAGAAGATTGGAGGCTGTTTATAAATACAACGGGAGAGCAACCCCTTATTAATGCCCATGGTTTTGGAATGGGATGTCCCATAAGCTTATGTAAATGGATATGCCTAAATCTATTGTGTAGAAAGATTCTGCAGGATTCTGTACAGTCATGTGGGGGGGAAAAAAAATAAGTACACCCCATGGAAATTTGTTAGCTTTTGACCCATTTGGACGCGGAAATATTTGATCATATCTGAAACGGTGCCTATTAATAAAGGTGATACACTCTGTCAAATGACACATAATTGACATTTTGTAGTAATTTTCACAATGTAAATGAACAAAAAACAGATCAGTCACTTGGAAAAAGTAAGTACACCCTTACGTTTATCACACCTTCAAACCCATACAATTAGAATCAGTCAGTACGTTTACATGGACAACAATAAATCCAATATTAACCCGATTAAGACGATACTCTGATTAAGAAACTAGCATGTAAACAGCGATTATTGATGACCTTATTCCGGCTAAAGTCATACTCGAATACGTATTAATACATGTGGAGTATTCCTATTTTACTCGCATTGTGGAAGTGCATTACAGACATGTACACACCTTAATCACGCTATTAACGTCGTGTGGGAGTTTTCAGAACGCAAGGCTGCGTTCGAAACCGCGTACTTACCTACTGTATAGTAGGTGTAATACATGCGTTTCAGCTGCTATACAGTTGGTAAGTATGTGGTTTGGGACGCAGCCCACGGCTTCAAGCAGTCGTCTATTAGCACGTATAGCATGACAAATAATTAACTGCACTTGAAGCTTTCATAAAATGAAAAATGAAACACCCAAAGCTGTTTACGGTCCCATAACGAAGACGAACTGTATGTTAATACGTGAAATTCTGGAGGGACGGCATGACATGGGGACGTAATGACGTGTGCCGTTAATCGCTCTATGTTCTATAACATGTAAAACCTGAACATGAAAGGAGTATTCTAAAAGCTACTCATGTAAACACCTTAATCAGAATATTGTCTTATTCAGAATAAGGTCAATAATTACATTACTGCTGTCCATGTAAACATAGTCAGAGATTAGAAGCTGCTTAGGGAGTGCAGGTGGAACCGGTCTTAGTTATACTACTCTCATATCTATTGTCTGGTGTTCCCTTTGTTTTTTTTTAAATCCCTTGCCAGACTCCTAGGCATCCACAACTTTTTTTTATTTTTTCCTGAAAGCCTTACAGAACTCTTTAAATCTTGGCATGATGACCACAAACACTTCAATAGCAAAGAGAACAGTACGCCAGACACTAGATATGAAAGCGGTATAAATAAGACCGGTTCCACCTGCACTCCCTAAACAGGTCCTAATCACTGGCACCCAATCTTGAACAATTTTGTAGCTTTGAAGGTGTGATGAGGTGTGTAGGGGTGTACTTACTTTTTCCATGTGACTGATCTGTTTCTTGTTCATTTAAATTGTGAAATGTACTACAAAATGTCAATTTTGTGTCATCTGATTGTGTATCACCTTTTATTAATAGGCGCCGTTTCAAAGAGGATCAAACGTTTGCTTGTCCAAATATGCAACAAAAAAAAAAGCGCCAACAATTTCCATGGGGTGTACTTATTTTTACACATGACTGTGTATATAAAATTGAAATAATGCTTGGTCTTTTTTTTTGACCACATTGTACGCCAGGTTGAGTCCTCGCTCTTAGTAAAATAAATAATAATAATAAATCCTCTCCTATTACCAGATTTTTCCAGTAGATCCTCACACAAACGTTGCTAACATTTTAACCTCTCAAATTTTCAGCGCCTCCTGTGTACCCCTGTCTGAAATTCTCTAAACCGATGTAACAGGGGGAAATTGTAGATTCAGGGCTGGATTCAGTGCTGAACGCTCCGTCTGTTTCTGCGCAGGAAACATCAGGGACTTTGTAGCCTTGCTGTACGACTCTATAGTGGTGCAGTATTGGGACACGCTGAAGTTGGCGGTTCCGTCGCTTATCTACACGCTACAGAACAACCTGCAGTATGTGGCCATCTCGAATTTACCAGCTGCCACGTTCCAGGTAAGCAGTCACTGGCTTTCTTCTTCACTTTCTTTCGAGGAGCGTCATGCTTTAGAACTGACGTTCTTGGTTCACGGTGTATTGTTTCGTTAAATTATAGTTAATGGTCAATTATCGTTCTTGACTGATCTCGTCAAACATGACCGGGCATGCTGTTACGAAACGAATCGATGCGGAGGTGGTGTGATTCACTGTTATTATCACCAGTAACGTTAAAAATTGTTGTTGTTGTTGTTGCTTGATGTACCTTTTACCTCTGCCTCTAAGCTCTCACACTGGAGACTCCTTACGGGAATGCTAAATAAATACGTTGTTTAAAATTGTAATTCCTGATATGGTGTCGTTTTCTGGGGGGATATTTTTCGTTAGCGTTTAGCATTGAGTTTTCAGCGTTGGCACGTTGTAACAGTCAGGAAAGGTTTCAGTATAGAGGAGTTTTGTTTTGTTTTTTTTTTCTTCCCTCAGAAGCATGGCAAGCTGTGTTTTTGACTTACATAAGTACTACATAAGTAATATCAGGTATAAGTTGTTTAGCAGACGTTCCACACCATGACATGTACCTATAAATGGATAAAACCACATGAGGTCGTTTTGTTAAAGAAATAAAATACTTCAGGATGTCCTGGGGTTTGTTTTTTTTTTTTTTTTTTTTTTTGCACAGCTTCAATAATGCATCAATAATCACATGCATCAATAATCATGGTGGTAATGGCTTTCAATATATGCATCAGAGCACATTTGCACATGTTTATAACAATAATAACGATGAAGATAATTTCGTAATCGCTCGCAATTTTGGTCTACTCTTCTCCACTCGTGTTCTTTCTGTCTCTGTGCGTGTGTGTAGGTAACCTATCAGCTGAAGATATTAACGACAGCGCTGTTCTCGGTGCTCATGCTGAGGAAGAGCCTGTCCCGTGTCCAGTGGATCTCTCTGCTCCTCTTGTTCGCCGGTGTGGCCATCGTCCAGCTGGAGCAGGACGGCAGCAAGAAGAAGGAGGCCATCGTCTCGGCCGGCTCTCAGAGCTACGTGAAGGGCCTGCTGGCCGTGATCGTGTCTTGCCTGTCGTCGGGCTTCGCAGGCGTTTACTTTGAGAAGATCCTGAAAGGAAGCAGCGCCTCACTCTGGCTCCGAAACGTGCAGCTGGGGCTCTTCGGGACGCTCCTTGGCCTGCTCGCCCTGTGGTGGAACGACGGCGCGCAGATCGCCGAGCAGGGCTTCCTGTTCGGCTACACGCCCACGGTATGGGGCGTGATTTTCAACCAGGCGTTCGGCGGCCTTCTGGTGGCCGTGGTGGTCAAATACGCCGATAACATCCTCAAGGGCTTCGCAACCTCCTTCTCCATCGTGGTGTCTACGGTCACGTCCGTCTACCTCTTCGGTTTCCACGTGGACGTCCTGTTCACGCTCGGCGCTGGCCTCGTCATCGGCGCCGTCTACATGTACAGTCTACCCAAAGCTGCGGCTCCGCCCACCGGCGCCGACTCCTTCCCTTCCTCTTCCTCGTCCTCCTCTTCCTCGCAGACGGACGGGTTCCTTCCAAAGTCAGTGCTGGTGAAATGAACCTTTGCTGGCAACATTTTCTCTCCCTCACCCTTCATGACTTTCTTTTCCAGTAATCCCTCTTTAACTCGGATTTCTAATCCTCTTCTTTCTGCTGCTTTTGGGTTGATTTTTCTTTCTTTCTTTCTATCTTTCTTTTTTTTTTTGTAGCGTCTGCTCTCTCTTCTCACGGGTTACAACGGGGCGTCTGTGTGTGCACAGTCATAGTGCGAGCGCTTTTATTATTTGCTGAGTCCTACTCAATTAAATCTAATCTATGAAATCTAATCCTACACACCAGGCTATAATCCTCACAAAAATCTCGATTAACAAGATCAGGTGTGTTTGCAATAAAACCACGGCAGTAGCATCAGGGGCCAAGAAAAGGCTCGGCCACATCAGGGTTGGGTCGTGACTCAATGGGCGAGATTTTTAAAAATTTTTTTTTAACCGTAATTATGCTAATTGTCAGATTATTCGTGTAAAGCACAAAACCTAGAGGTGGCGTATTATTACTTACAGGTTTGCTGTTTCCCCCCCGTATGCCTTAAACACCATTCTACACTTAACTCAACGTGTTTTTCAACAAGAACTGAAATTAACTTACTCGGAACGAACTTTATAATTGAAGTCTAAGGGCAGTTGTTGAAATTCATCAGTAAAATTTGTCACGATCCAGCTGTATAGAACATCTGCACAAGCGCCTAACGTTCTCTCCTGTGGTACATACAGCGTATTAAATAGCCCTAGATGCTGATGTTGGAGTTCTTTTGGCTGAGACTCCTCACACAAATAAATAAATAAATAAAATAAAATAAAATAAAATAAAATGAATAGACACCAGGGGTGCTTGAAAGTTTGTGTGCCCTTTAGAATGTTCCATCTTTCTGCACAATCATGACCCTAAAATATCAGATTTTCACACAAGTCCTAAAAGTAGATAACGGGAAGTTCTCTTAGAGAACCCAATTAGACGGAAAATATTATACTCGGTCATGTATTCATTGAGGAAAATGATCCAATATGACATCTCTGTGAGTGGCAAAAGTATGTGAACGTCTAGGATTAGCTGTTAATTTGAAGGTGAAATTAGAGTCGGGTGTTTTCAAAGGTCAAAGTCTTGACCTCAGTGCAATAGAAATGTTGTGGAAGGACCTGAAGGACCGCAATTCCTCCAAAGCAGACACGCAGGACTGATCGACAGTTACCGGAAACGTTTAGTTGCGTCTATTGCTGCACAATGGGGACACACCAGATACCGAAAGCAAAGGTTCACATAATTTTGCCCCTCACTGATGTGTAATATTTGGATCATTTTCCTCAATAAAGAAATTAATGACCAAGTATAGTATTTTTGTCGCATTTGTTTAATTGGGTTCTCTTTATCTTCTTTTAGGATGTCTAACGGCCTGTCTAAAACCGAGTGCATGTAGATTAACGCGGCAAGCGATGTTCAGTGCGGATGTAGCAGCCCCACTGTGTGCCGTTTGTAGTAGCATTACAGAGCTTCGCGGGGAAGTTAACATTTCTTAACATTCCTATGCTATAAAGCCCTGAAACACGATATTATTCTAATGATGATGATATTCTAGTCCTGCATTTCGTCTTTATACGAAGGCCTGAATGATATGAAAGCATGTGTATATATATATATACATAAATATATATATATTTTTTTGTATTCGTCAAAAAAGAAAAATCTCCAGTGGGAATGATGCTTTGAAGAATAATTCTCACTACAGCCAATAGGTCTGGTCTTGGCCAGGCTTCGGCCGTTCACGTCACTTTTGAAGAAGACGAAGCAGTGGGGCTTGTCCGCTCACGTTCCCAGCTCGATGATCCAGCGTTAAACATATCTAAGTGCAGCTAACGGCGAGTCTGGGCTCTGCACGCTGTCCACATTTGTGTGTAGATTTCACTTCATATCCATCTGCATCCACAAACATGGCTCATGCCTACCAGCAATACATATAATGAGATTAATAATCATCATTTATGACACTTCAATCATTCCATTACATGCTTTTTTTTATTTATTATTTTTATTTATTATATACATGTTAGCCGGGGGGGGGGGGAGGCTAATAAAACACCAGCAAAAACAAAGATAAAATACTAATAATGAAATGGTTACAGAAGGAAATTATAGCTTATTTATGTATATAGGGGAAGAAACAAATATTTAGTACAAATTAGGTTTAAAAAAGGCTAAATAGTTAGCGAATGAAAAACGTGAAGTGGATGCATTTTGTTAATGAAGACATCAATTCCTTGTGAACACGGCCCAATGCCGGTATTAAAAACTGTGATTAAATGATCTCTCTCTATATAGCTTTCCTGATATAATGAAACAGGCCACGCTGTTTAAGAACTCGTATCCCAGGTGATTTGAGCTGTTTTAAATCCCGACTGAGAAATCCATCCGATTGAGCATAATCGCGCTCTATGAATGAACGGCATGCGTAGACGCACATGCACGCAGATACACGGAACTTTCCGCCGCTGATTAGCGCCCTACAGAGAGACGTTATCAGTGCTCTGTCAGCAAGATCGCCACCGATACGGATTTGTAGAACCGTCCAAACGATGATCCGAAGGACCCCCGACTTCATACACACGTTAGATGATGTTAATTTGCCTTGAGGGCTAATTGTTTTCTTTTCATATCTAATCCCAGAGCAGTGCTGAAATGAAAAACAGTATGGGAGCCAAAAGTATGCAGAACCTGACCATCACACCCATATGTGATGTGGAACATATGTGGTTCTTCTCCAAACTGTTACCACGAAGTTGGAAGCACACAGTTATATAGGATGTCTTTGTAGGCTGTGGCGTTACAGTTTCCTGTCCTGGAACCAAGAGGCCCAAACCTGCTCCAGCGTAACAGTGTTCCTGTGCACAGTGTGAGCTCCATGAAGACGTGGTGCGCCAAGGTTGGAGTGGAAGAACTCGAGTGTCTTGCACAGAGCCCTGACTCAACCCCATTGAACACCTTTGGGATGATGTGCACCCCCAGACCTCGTCCAACGTCAGTGCCTGACCCCACTAACGCTCTTGTAGCTGAATGAACACAAATCCCCACAGCCACGCCCCAAAATCTAGTGGAAAGCCTTCCCAGAAGAATGGAGCGTATTATAACAGCAAAAAGAGGGGAGTAAATCTGGAACAGGATGTTCAACGAGCACAGATGGTGGTCAGGTGATTTGTCAGGTGTGCACAAACTTTTGCACACGTAGTATGGCTGTGTTCAGACAGCCAATTTTCTCCCAGTTTGGTCGACTTCAAACCAGGAAGGGTGAACACGTGGCTTAAGACGTGACTCCAGGTACGTGAAGCCGGCCAGTCGCATCTTCACAGGGCAGCTTGAGGAAGGCGCTCTCTGCCCTCTTCCAAATACAAGAGCTCACAGATGCTTACGATTGGTCACTAACCCTGTAATTGCCAGGGTATCCCTCCCTCCGTCCCTCCCTCCCACAAAGCACTGCAACGTTTGCTTCCTTGTCACCCGGCCATCGTCAGGATTCAGATTCACTTCGAGTCTCTCAGTGATGGTGTTGAAGATGAGCGCTCATCTGTTGCACCACTCTGGAGCCCAAATCTGCTTTATTTATTTATTTAATATTTGAGTTATATCCCAACACACTCGCATATCCACCGGTTGTCATAGTAACGACGCACAGTGCATATAGCGAATAGTGCGTGGCGGGTGAAACAAACGAATGTGGATTTCAACCCTGCATACATGCATGCATACATACAAGAAAACACTATACTCTTCCCCATCATTATTTTCACTTCTTCAATTAGGATCATGTCTTTCTTTCTTTCTCCTTTTTGAAAATTTTATTTATTTATTTATTTATTTAAAAAAAATTCACTTTTTTTTTTTTTTTTTTTTTGGCTTTTCCCGTCTCGAAGGCCGCACTGTTCAAGACGTGCGGCGCTCTTACGATGACATCCCGTCTCGTAACGTGGCCTCAGGATTTCCGTGGATTCTGATTTGAAATGTAACAGCACTTAATAGTGTGCGCTGTTTCAAAACTGCCCAAAGCAGATCTAAATAACCCACATTTAGAAAGAATTACCAAGTACTAATTAGTAATGAACTTCTCAGTAGCTCCTCAGACTCGAGCTGCCGGTTTGAGTAAAGTGCGTACGCTCCTGTAACACACCTGATTCGGCTTATTAAGGGCTCGAGAATGATTGATTTGGAAGCGGTAAACTCCGCAAAAGCTCTGAGTAACGCGAACCACGTGTAGGAATATTCTTAACGTAACACTGTGAGTTTACTGAAACCGGATGAAACGGAGTAGTGTGGTGTTTCGCTGCAAGCTCCGTACGCTCCGCCTGTGCACCTACAGTACGTTTCGCTATAATACTAATCAGTAGTATCGTTCTTGCTGTTGCACTACAACGTTGGGAATTCTGGGAATCAGTCGAGTCTATAATAAATGTACAATGCAAGTTAGGCTGTACAATCTACTCATGAAGCTAACACTCATTGGATTTTATTATCATATTTTTTTTAAAAACAGTGCCCACTTGCAATCAGTGCCACACCACCAAGGTTTGCGACCAACATGTAACTGATACACTGACAGTCAAGAGTTTTTGAACTCTTCTTTCCTCATGATGTACGTTAAATAAACACACAGCAAAAGCTTCACCATACCGACTGGCACTTTTTCCGCTTGGTAAATAAAGGTAAATTGTTATCGTCTGCCAGACAAGTCTGTTGTGAACGAGCTGTTACTATAGAAACGGTAAGGTATTTTTCGTTTCTTAACGTAATTTCTGTGCTGCGTTCGACTTAACTCTGAAGCAGGAAGCCGAAACTCGGAATTACTTCGTTTTCAAGCTAGCTGTGTGGGGGGGGGGGGACATTTTGTTCGCCTTTTGTTAGCTAGCTAGCTAGCTAGATGAGTGATGTGTATTTACCTCCTCAAAACAACAAGCGGTGTATGTCTATGTCGATTTGATCTAAAGCGAATACTTAACTCTAAAACGTAACCTCATGACGGTCTCATCAACCCCGAGTTCAGCAAGTGACAGTACACAAAGTAGCGCTTCTTCACTTTAAATAAATTGTGGTGTGTGTGTGTGTACATTATATATATATATATATGTATATGTATATGTATATGTATATATGTATGTGAGAGAGAGAGAGAGAGAGCACAATATTGGCTTAGTGGTTAGCACATTTGCCTCACACCTCCAGGGTCGGGGGTTCGATTCCCACCGTGGCCCTGTGTGTGTGGAGTTTGCATGTTCTCCCCGTGCTGCGGGGGTTTCCTCCGGGTACTCCGGTTTCCTCCCCCAGTCCAAAGACATGCATGGTAGGCTGATTGGCATGTCCAAAGTGTCCGTAGTGTGTGAATGTGTGAATGTGAATGTGATTGTGCCCTGCGATGGATTGGCACCCTGTCCAGGGTGTACCCCGCCTTGTGCCCCATGCTCCCTGGGATAGGCTCCAGGTTCCGCGTGACCCTGAAAAGGAGTAAGCGGTATAGAAGATGGATGGATGGATGGATGGAAGCGCTACTTTGTGTACTGTTCGTGCCGTGAGCAGCCATGTTGATTTGACGTCACTTGCTGAACTCTGGGTTGAGGAGACCGTCATGAGGTTACGAATAGGAATTCATAGTTGCATCCCCTCCTACCCCAGTGAGTTACAGGGTACACGGCACTAAATGTGTACTGCACGAATAATTTCGAATCTTGAGACACAAAGGGTTCCAAAATTTTCGACTGTCAAAAGCCAAGAATCTTTTCATCAGCTTTCCACGAAACGTAAAACTCTCTTAATATACACTGGTGAACTCTGTGGGTCCTATCTCAGAAAAATCACACCTATCCTCTGCGTGAGTGTGTGCGCACGTGAGTGAGTGTGCGTGTGTGTGTGTGTGTGTGTTCATATTTGCTTCACTAGTGCTAACAAATGGCTAATGCTGTGCCTTTCTCAATGCACTTGTGACTGTACAGTAACGTCAAAACAATGACACGTGTAAATAATATAAAGACTTTATTCTCCTTATTTTCTTTCTTTCCTGCTTAGACAAAATGAGTCGATGTTTCAGTGATGTTACAAAATGTTAAAAAGGGTTGTTTTTTTTTTTTGTGCAAATATTTGATACAAACATGCCAAATCTGTTCTCACATCAGAGCGAAACAAGACGTTTGAGCAGATTTAACAGATGAAATGTTATATTTATATTTTTTTGAGCGCATAAGCACATGTTTTAGTGACGTAATGGTGATGGGTTGGGGTGTTGGACAAAATGTGTGTGTGGGGTTTGGTTATGATTTCTATCGAAAAGGTTTTATGACCTTTTTGTTGGGATTTACAGCATAGTAATATATCTATATTATATTATATTATATTATATTATATTATATTATAGAGACTTATCTGGGACATGAAGCTGCTTTTTATACATCTGAAGCCCCCCCCCCCATTTTTTTTTTTTTTTTATTTCACAAAGAATGCTAATTTCCTTGTTGTGAAATGATTCGTTTTATTCTTTTCTTTTTCTCCGAGGCTGTTAAAGCTGTACATGACAGCCACGGATGAGTTTATATCAGTTTATTGATTGTCGAGGGAAAATTCACTGGAATTAAACAGGTCTAAGTTTGTTTTTAAACCTGTCGTTGTATCCGTTTGGGGTCTTAAAAAAAAAAAAAAAAAAAAAAAGGAAGGAAAAAACAGTCAGTGACTTCAGGCAGCTAAAGTGTGTGCGTGTGAGAGAGCGAGAGAGAGAGCCTGGATTTTCAGGGAACAGAGGATTCACTAAAGCCATACTCCGCCTGTGAGGGTCTGCTTTACTGAGGCCGTTACCCACTGTGTGATTACTCCGCAGTCCGAAACGTCGAGTCCGACATCAACAACTCGCTTATTTCATCAGTTAGGAAAAACAAATACAGTTAGTTAGTGCTGTTCTAGGAAACTAATCAACAGTTTAGATGGAGCGGTGTGATGCAGCTGCTGCCACTGCAAAGCTGACACTTTCAATAGACTCCTTCCATAAATGTTCAACAAAGCACCTAAAACAAAACCAGATACTGTTTTTAAAACATCTTCTGACTAATCAGATTGGAGAATTAAACAGCGCTGTATTATAACAAACGATACAGTTGAGTGCAAAAGTTTGCGCGCCCTTGAGACACAATCGCACGGATTTCTACCAACAGCGTGTTTGGGTTTCACAGCCGTTCCTCTATATCACGTGATATCTGTTAAAAGGTTTCCGTCCACCTGTCTGATACTTTCGAATAACGTAAACATTTTTTGCGTGACAGTTTGCCTTTATAACTGCCTCTCGAATCCTCCGAGTAGCTATAGCTGCGTCCACGCCATGTCGTAATTACGAGGTTCCGACTTGTGTTAAATAAAACCCCAAAAAAACACCTTCACGTCCTCGTATAGCTCGTAACTACAACATGTTAACTAGTAATTTTCTGAGAGCACCTGACTACTGCAACGCCATGTGGAAACACTGCCGGTTTACTGCTGAAGCCGGTGCCAATTTGAGTGGCTATCTCGTGATAATTCATATAATTGACTATTATTAATGTCGTAATAATGCAAGGTTAATTTGAAAATAAAGAAACAAAGACACAATACAGTTTAATGTTATTTTACGGTTGTCAACATCTCGCACGGATTCGTTTAATTCCGAGTCCGAGGACGTGAACAGCTCCGAGTAGAACGTCCGGAGTGTCCTCTAGTAATAACAACATGGCGTGAACGCAGCGTATATCTCTGATATTATATTCTTCTAGTTGCCCATCTTCAGATCAGGTCTGAAGATCAAAAAATTTATTTTTTTTAATAAATTTGAATTTTATTTATGATGTTTATTTTGCCTTATTTTTTGTCATTTTGTTTCAGGATACGCTCATCATTTTTTTTTTTTTTTGCGGAGTTCTAGTTTTGTGAAGTACAGCCTTTTGAAAGTCATGGGGTGCACAAACTTTTGCTCTTAATGATATAAAGTGGACAGCTGAGTAATAGAGCATAAAGTAAACAGATATATATTTTCACTTCATAGCAGGATTTCTGAACAGATATGAAGTATCAACATGAAATAAAAGGTTTGTACTTTTACTAACAGATGAAATTAAAAAAAATAATAAAAAAAAGTGGAGGACTTTATCTTTCGGACCTTAATGTATACGAGTCAAAGAGGAAACAGCAATGAATGAATGAATGAATGAATGAATAAATAAATAAATAAATCTCAAATGAATAAAATGCCCCAGAGATGAATGTGTACTTAAAAATGTTTTTCTTTCGTTCTTTTTGTTTGTTTGTTTTAATATTAACATTTTCCTCAATGACAATACAATTTCATTTTTTTCCCCCTTTCAGATAACACTTTTAAGAAACCACAGTAAATATCACGTAATTGAATGAATGAATGAATTATGCGCGATATTAATGAGCTGGAAGACGTCTCGTCTTGGACCCATATACACGATGATGATGATGATTTACTTTAAAAAGCTGTGTGCGTTAGTGAATCTAGCCCCGTGTGCACGTCTTCACGTCTCACCTCCGTACTAATCTTTCCTTAACGTCCTCGTTAGATGTTTATGAAGGTTTCAGAGGAACACGTGTGAGCTTTGTGCGTGATCGTCTCACGACATGATCACGTGCTGTATTCTGAACACCGAGGTGGTACAAGCGAGACGGTTTTTCATTAACCCTTCCTCTTCAGACGTGAGGTTGAAATGTCTCGCTCCCTGATTGGTTAAGCGTCCGGCTGGAGGTTTGTGAACTAACTGTGAAATTAACCGCATGTCTATGACTTTCTTATTCACATCCAGTGAGGTTATGTTTATGTGGAAAACAATTCACATGCAACTGTTGACCTTTGTGGTGTTTTTATTATTATTATTATTATTATTATTTTTAATTTAAATTCCTCCATTTCTTTAATGTGTCTGGCATTTTGTAAATATTCTGTAAAGCCCCGTGTTGGCTTTTATTTCTTTTTAGTGGCCTCTTTCTTGAGGCTGATAATAAACAGATAGTGATCATGTCCTGGTTTCTTATCTGAGCCTTACACGTGAAGGTCTTTATGGTTCGTGTGAAGAGAAAAGAAGTCACAATACGGTACAGTACAGTAAAGTGTGAAGGAAAATCCTGCCTGTTTCAAAGATCCTATCATATACGAACACTAAAAATTACACACGTCTTTAAATGTATGAGAAACCCCAAAGCCAGATCTTATACCGAGCCTTAATTCCTGACCTTGGCTGTGAAACTCGAGGAAATCGAGCTCAAATTACAACACACAGTATTTGTGTTTGACGAATCCTGGATTCAGCTAAATAGTAAAAGACGCTGATTCCCGACAAGTTTAAGTTCATTAAAATCCCTGAGACGAGATCCTCCACGGTGGGTTTAGTCACCTGGGTGTTGCCAGATCTCTGTCATTCATGGCATAATAAACATAATTAACAGAAGTCTATTCGGACTCGTTATTGTGCTGAAGTGGGCCTGCTGAGGAGTTTCGCAAGGAGCAGATTGGACACAGGTACGTAAATACGTTTACGCAAAACCACAGTTTGGATTCGTGCAGAGATGGTGAGTTTTTACTGAAGAGTGATGAAGCGTCTCGGACGTCGCGCCGATAATCTCTCTGTGAACTAACATTTGCTGTGAACAGGATTGAGTGGTGTTTTTGTTGATGTGATTCTGTCTTTGTTCCTGTTTATTCTAGGAGCCTAGAAAAGGAGAAAGGAAGCTAAAATATGAAGAGAGAAGGGGATGGGAATGAAGGTCTTCGGATGCTACTTCAAATAACATTTCTTAAACTTTTTATATAACAAAGATATTTCTTCCTGGAGCACTACAGAATGTACTAGAAGTTTGTTCTCTAACATTTACTGTACTTTTTCTGTTTTTACAATTACACTTTGCTTTTTTTTAAAAAAAAAGGCTATATAGCCTATAATATATATATATTTGTATATGTGCAGTGACTTGCATAAGTATTCACCCCCTTGATCTTTTCCACATTTTGATTATATATAACAAATCTACACAAAATGGCCAGAAATACTGAACCTGGTCATTTCCAGCTTGTAACACTATAAACTGTAGAATAGTTCAATTAAAACAAATATTATTTTTTTTATGTTGTAATGACATCTTAAAAGATGAGGGTTTTTTTCTCATCGCTTTTACATAAACAATTAGAGGTTTCAGCTGCTGAAACAGAAGCTTAAACTTTTTATATGTATATGAAAATTTTTTTTACACTTAATAGTGAAGACACAAGACTATATAAAAAAAAACTGGAATTTGATAGAGTATGTTTTAAAATACATTAATACGATCTTTTACGATTTTTATCAGCAGAGGAAAAAAGGAAGCTGTATAATTTTTATGCAGATTTTTTTTTGGAGCTGATTTCATGTGATACGCATCAACTTTATATTCATCTCGGGAAGCACGTCTCAAGCTTTTTACTGTACACTTGTCTGTTTTGTATCCATCATTTAAAGATGTTTTTAATTTTTATAACACTAAGCTGCCTTACATGATGTCTGTATTTGTGTGTGTGTGTGTGTGTGTGTGTGTGTGTGTGTGTGTGAGAATTTACCTGAAAAGAATATTAGAGTTCAACATTTATTAGATTTTATCCAGTTACATTTCCGTGATTAACCTGTAGATGGTGCTAAACATTTTTTTTTTACCTGAATAAAAAGCTTTTGGACGCATGAATACATGTTTAATAAAGATTTTGGAGTTGAGAACTTCACCCTGGGGTGTGTAATACGCCGAGCCTGGCTTTGATTTGTGTGTGTATACTAATATACAGAAGTTGAGTTCATTTCGTACAAACATGCATCTGAGTTCAGAAGATCAGAAATTAAACTCTGGCTCCAACACATAGTCACAATATGACTGTACGTTGTTTAAATAATGTGGCTAATTTGAAAAAAATTTGTTGATTATGGAAGAAATCTGAGAGTCAGTTAAAAGGGTCCCTGACTGTAAAAAACAAACAAAAAAACACCCTGCCATGGAGGGTAAAGAACGTCCATAATGCTATCTGTTACTTGTAGGAAATATATATATTATAAAATATTTAGTTTACTAATAAAATGATCATTTATTCCAAATCGCACAGGGACTTTGAATGTGTTGTGCGCTTTCCGGAAGCAGGAAGACCTAATTATGCGTTTGAAAAAAAAAATATTTAAAAATGTAATCTTAACTTTATATAACGTGAATAAATCCGGTACAGTTTTATTTAACGCGTACTTTGTTTTATATAGGCTGTTCTTTATTTTCTATACCGAAATGTTTTCAATTCCTTTTCACCGGAACTCGTATTGTAGTTTAGCGGGGCGCTAAACCGGAAACCGGAAGTAAACCGCTTTCATTATTAACGTTTTAATGTGGATATTTCTTTTTTTTAATGAGTATTTTATTTAGTAATAAAATATTAAGCACGGGTGGGAGTTCAGCCCTTGTTTTTTTTTTTAATCTACCAGGGGATTAAAATGTGTGCGTTTTTTTCTAAAGCAATGCATCAAAATGAAAGTTTCTTTCCAAATATTTTAAAACAATAAGATTAGAATCGAGTTCTATAGTCGCGTCAAAAACAATACTTGATTGAACGAGTCCTGGAAACATTTATTTAATATTTAATACACTGCGTTATGTTTGGCTCGTCATCACCAACTCAAATTTTTCCCACAATTCCGTTCAACTGGAAGTTGTATGTTGGCGTTAGTGATTACGCCACGCATACCGGAAGTGAAACGCAGAAAACGGTTGAAGTTTTTGGCACGCCCATCTCTCTCTCTGGTTTTTTTTTGTATCTTTGTTAAATTGTACGTGAGTATTTATTTGTTATTTTTGTGCATGATAAATATCGAAATACAGCGTTAAAGCGCAGAGAGTTTGTGTCTGAGTTGAAAGTAGGCGTGGTGCTGTAACATTAGCTAGTCGGCTAACAGCTCAGCAGTCTTGATGTGAGCTCGCGACTTCTCGGAGTCTTGTTTAGATCTCAGATTAATTAATTATACGCGTGTGTACTGTTAGAAATAAAATAGTTCCTCCTCCATTACTGTTACAGTAGGTTCATAGTTGAGCTAAAAAAAAAAAAAAAATCAGCCAGAAATAAATACACTTCCCAAACACACTGCAGAAGTAACTGGAACTTTCTAGAACAATCTTACTGTAAGTGTAAAGCAAAGCTTTTAAAACATTCAGTTTGTCTGGACTGCACTTTTGGAAATATTTTCGTTTTAAATCATGAGTCATGCTCCTGATAGCGTATATTAGATCTTAAGAAACACGTCATGTTGTTATTTATCATGGAGGTCTCTTCTGTCAGACAGTAGGTGGCGTTGTTGCCTTCACCATAATAAGTTAATAAATAAATAAATAAATAAATAAATAAATCTACAAGCATCAATAGTTTTTGCCAGTATAACAGGTGGCCAGGACAGGTGGTGCCTCAGATTTGTGTTTATTCACCCTTAAGTTCTTTGCTGTACTTCCTTAGCTTCATGTCTTAAGAATATCTCTCCTGGATCCTGTATGTTTCTACCTGCTGCTGTAATCATTAACCTTCTCCTGTGTTCATCTCAGCATCATCACAATACCAACCCTGTAGAAAAGTCTTATAATTATAATCACGCTATCTCGCAGCTCCTGGTTGAGTCTGGTTTCTTTCGGGATTTCTTCCTTGTGTCGTCTCGGCCGTTGTTTTTCCTTCTAAAATCTCCATCCAGATTGGTGAACCTCTGCCCATCTTTACTTCTGAAAGACTCTGCGTCTCTAAGATACTCTTTTTATACACAATCATCTTACTGACCTGTTGCCAAGTAACCTCCAGCTTCTTTTTCTTTTTAGTAACACTTAGTTTTCCAGCCTTTTTGTTGACCCCCGTCCCAACTTTTTTGAGACGTGTCGCGGCCATCAAATTCAAAATTTACCTAATTTTTTCCTTAAAATGGTACATTTATTCAGTTTAAACACTTTATATGTTTTGTATGTTCCATTGTGAATAACCTGCAGGTTTATGAGATTCGCAAGTCATTGCATTCTGTTTTCATTTCCAGTTTACACAGCGTCCCAACTTTTTTGGACTCGGGGTTGTAACTTGAACTGGTGAAATTACGATCGCAGGAAATAATTTTGTGCGGTCGTTCGCAGTGGTGATTGTTGGTAAGTGAGAGCTTTTATCCGTGCTCGTGTTCGACGCGCGTGTATCGAAGAGGACTCGGGCTGATCGCGTGATGTGACGGCGTGACACGACATGTCTTGGTTCAACTGTGTGGTAATTTAGAAAAATTGCAAGCTCCAAAGCATATTGCAGTTTGCTATCGTGGAATCCTGGAGGGGCTGAGATGTTAACGCAAAATCTTTTTTGCGGGTCCTGGGCCGAGACGCGCCGTGTGACGTCATCGCGACGCGCGTTCATCCGAAGCCCTCTTCGATTCACGTGCGTCGAACGTGAGTACAGCTAAAAGGCCTCGTTTACCAACAAACATCGCTACAAAAGACCGTGCAGAACAAATTCGCCAATTCAAAAAGTACTAATGCCGCCATCGACGCCATTGCGTTTGCCATCTCGTCGATCGCTGATTCTCTGTTGTAACTCCACGTAACTGTGTTGTGTAGCTTCAGGCACGTTGAGCTCAGTGTTCTGCACCAGCAACATCTCCCCTACATCTTTGTTGGATTTCTGACGAATACGAAAACGTTTAACGTGTCTAGAAAATAGTGATTGAGAACCGATGATTTTGGCGTTTTGGTTTTTTTTGGAGCGGACGTATTAGTCTGTTGTAACTAGGCTAGCAGTGATGACGTTCCTCTGTGAGATCAGAGCGAGAACTTCTCACAGGAATAACGATACGATGCGACGGCACCGTATTAGCAAATATCTCACTATGACCGTTTGATGTGCCTCTTGAAGTGTTGAATGCTTTTTTTTTTTTTTCTTTGCGCTGAGATCTGAAAGGTGTTATTTTTTCCCAGCAGGTTTTTTATTTTAGGTTTGCAGTATGAGTCTGCAGTGGACGGCTGTGGCGACTT
The DNA here is from genome assembly GCF_023375685.1 of Ictalurus furcatus. NCBI lineage: Eukaryota > Metazoa > Chordata > Actinopteri > Siluriformes > Ictaluridae > Ictalurus > Ictalurus furcatus. Next base: position 29,597,838 of record NC_071259.1, on the reverse strand, counting down.
TCCTCTACGCCGAGGTGTTCTTCATCCTGCTGCTCTGCGTGCCCTTCATCTCCCCCAAAAGGTGAGCTTCAGCCTCCTGCTTCAGTCTCTTGTTACGTAATCCAAAGATCAAAGCTTTTTGATGAACGTGATAAGATAAGAGATCGTAATTACTGAAACATGGGCTGAATTTTACTGTTTAAAGATGATATTGTACTGATATCAGAGTATTGACTAGTACTCAGTTCTAATCCAATGTCCACACTGTTGCCAAGGTAACATATTCACCTCAAAAGAAACCTCTGTCGAGTAACCGTGGCAACTATAGTCAGTGGAAGGAATAAACCGCTTCGTCAGACCACTTCACGCTGCTCCATCGTGGGTCGTTTTTCTGAAACGTTTGCCAAAACAATTACACGTTTTTGTTTAACACGTCACACTTTTTTTTTTATCATCCATTTAGAGTAACGTTTATTTAAAGTTCATTCCTGCTATTGCTTATGTTTTCTTTCTTCTTTATAAAAACCCCGCTTATCATGTTACCGGAAACCTGCAAAGGCCTGGCCGTTCCAGAGAGCGCTGACACTGGAGACTCCTTCCGTTAATGAACTCTCAGATCAATTTTTTTCTTTGATTAGTTGTTAATCAATGAGAGCGCATCGATTCATTCCTTACCCTGCTTGTCACTTAGATCATGTGAGCTTTTGAGTCATGGGGTGGGGAAACCAGGAATGAACACAGTCCAGCCTTGTGAAATCTCTGCCCTTTCACCCTGTTTTCATGTCTTGTCACACTCGAGATGGAGCAACCGATTTAGGATTTTCTTATCAGGTTGTTTCGTATGTCAGATATGAGGCATGTCTGACAGTAAGCACTTGGCTCATCAATCTGTGAGACTTTAATATGTTTACGCCCGAATCTGAAATCATGTTTCAAACACAGATAATATTAACAACCACGTTTTTGAGGTATTATTTCAGTCCAATCTAGGAGGACTAAACCCCATTCATATAAACGAAACCAAAATTACCACCAAACGAGTGAATTATTGTCGCTCATTTGTGCGGATTTATATCGCACAAAAATCTTAGAAATCCGGCTAATTTATTTACTTTTTTGCACACGCAGTCCACTCTCATGTAATATGCTTTAATATTATATATCATATAATATGATGATACATAATGCTTTAATATGTATCTCTCTCTCAAATAAAAAAAAAATTTAAAAACCCTGGCACTAATAATTTCGGTTGTACACAGCAGCACTAGTCATCATGAATTTATTTATTTATTTATTTATTTATTACATTTCATTTTGTATTATTGGGTACAGTGGGCTGTTTGTCTAGACCATGATGTCGTTGTGTTGTCTTTTCTAGATGGCACAGAATATTCAAGTCTCGCCTGGCGATTACCATTACGACGTACGGGAACACAGCCTTCATTGTGATCATCTGCATCCTTGTGTTCCTTCTGGTTGGTGAGTGTAAATCTAACCGCCATAGGCTGGTATTATTTCATATTGTGAAGTATGGAACGGTTTGTGCGCCGTAGGGCTTTACTCGTGATTATTTAGTGAGCTCAAGTGAAGAACAGGATGAATAATTATTAATATTATTTATAAATGTACAACTTGTATCAACTTGTCATTAAAACAACAATAATGTCAATATTGTTTGAAGCAAAAAAAAAAAAAAAACGACACGTTTTGTGAGTGATTATTGCCCCCTAGTGCACCACAGTGTGTGATGGTGGTGGTACAAAATTCACATCAGGGTCATGAGCAGCTTCTCGCGCACACACACACATTTATACGTAAATATACATTTCTGGATTTAATCAGCCACTAAGAGGCAGCAGTGGATAAGCTGTGTCCTAATGTTACACTCCTTAATATCTCCATAGACTCATTTACATGACAGGAATTTCTTTAATTAAGGCTGGTCAATGAATCTCCCTAGTAGTACGCTTGTCATATTAACGTGTGTGTGTGTGTGTGTGTTTCCACAGATGCGTTCAGAGAAGTACGGAAGTACAGCGTGACCGATAAGGTGGATCTCTCAAACAACCCCGTGGCCATCGAGCACATCCACATGAAACTGTTCAGAGCGCAGAGGAACGAATACATCGCTGGCTTCGCCCTGCTGCTCTGCCTGTGAGTGTCTCTCTCGCTCTCTCTCTGCCTGTGAGTCTCTCGCTCACTCTCTCTCTGTCTCTTTCTGTCTGTTTTTCTCTCTCTCTCTCTCTCCCCCTTCCTCTCTCTTTCTGTCTCTCTCTCTCATTCTCTCTATCTCTCTCTCTTTTTCTCTTCATCTATATCTCTCTTTGTCTGCCTCTCATTTTCTCTCTCTTTCTTGCACTCCCTATCTCTTTCTTTCTTTTTGCCTCTCATATTTTCTCTCGCTGTCTCTTTCTCGCTCTCCCTGTCTTTCTCTCACCTTTTCTCTCTTTCTGTCTACCCTTTCTTTCTGTCCGTACCGTCTCTTTGTCTTCCTCACGTTGTCTTTTTTTCTATCGCTCTACCTCTCCTCTTCTCTCTCTCGCTCTCTCTTCCCCATACTCCTCACTTGTACTTCCTTTTGGTCTCCTATTTTCTCGGTAATTATTTCCCAATTTCTGTCTCTCCCCATACACACACACACTACTGATTTTCCTCTGAACTCTGCTGTGGTATGAGCTGAATAAAGTAGTTCTCTATACAGAATAATCTCAGACCCAGAGTTCAGCGTCTCAGTGTCAGACTTGCCCACGGCCCCCGTGATGATCCACACCATTCCCCGAGACCTCACTTACTCCACCTGTTAATCAGATCAAACATTCTGGGCATTCTTTATCGGAAAGGACTACAGGGAATCTTTACCACAGGCCTTTTATCCCCCATCTGTGTTTGTGTAACGGCTCACGTGGTGTAAATGGTGTGTGTTTCTATAGGATCTATATTCATGTAAGAGGATTGGTGGAAAGAACAGGGGGATCCCGGATAGTTTCTGTTCACAAAGCCCCCTCCCCCTTTTACCCCGCTGTTTACACACCTACAAGCCAATGTGCATGCGTTCTCCTTACAGGCACCAGCCTATATTTCTCTGATTGACGGGATATTAATATCCGGCTACGAGAGCTACTAGTGCTACTACTTTTCCTGGATGTCAGATTATTCTTTGGTGTATTTATTCGAAGTGAGAGTGTGATTAAACAGTAGGTGACGGATATTATATTAACTGTTGTGTTTGGCATGAGCGTGTTGTGCTCTGGCTCAGTGCCCACGTTGCGATGGGAAGCTCGGCGTCTCAGACCACCGAGTGCACAGCTGCTCAGGCACTTTGACATTCGAGAACTGATTTTAGAGAGCAAGAGCGCTCGCTTGAGAGAGCCCCGTACTGTACCTGTTGGGTTAATTGGTTTGCGCAAACTAGAAATGCGAAACGCTCGTGTTGCAGCGTTCGAGTTTAGCTCGAGCCGTTAGCCGCACTTCCGCTGCACTTAATGTAAATTGATCGAGCTGATTAAACCTGTAGAGTAGAAAGGATGAAGTAAACCTGCCACATGGTGCATCTTTCAGGCCCAGCTGGAAGTGTGACACACAACGTGGAGTCCCTTGCGTTTGAGGAAAGTACCTGCCGCAACCCGAGAGCAACACTCGGAGTGAACGCAAACACGGTCCTGCACCGACGACCTCATGAACAACCGAGAGCCGAGCAGCGAAAACGCCTAGTTCACGCTACACGACTTTAAGCCCGATTTTCAACTCCAAGCTCGCCTACAAAAACCCTTTGATGGGAGGCAAATTGGCCAGCAATCGGCGCTACGTTTCGTGACGAAACATAGTTTGGACACCAGATGGAGTCGTCGGGTGACCGAGTCCTTGTCACATCGTGTATTGTGTGACCCCGTGTCGCCGAGCAATCGTGTAGTGCGAACACCACAACGACTTCAAGACTCCCGATTTACAAGACAGCAAGTCGTGTAGCGTGAACAGCACAGCGATCTGCTGACGTCGAAAGTCGTGTAGTGTGAACTAGCCTTTACGCTCACGTTCGTCACGTACGCTAGCTATGATTCATCAGGAAGTGGTGCAGTCAGCCTCGGCGCATATGCTAAATGTGGTTACTCCTCAGGTGACTGCGGCACATCCTTTTTTTTTTTTCTTTTTTTTTTTTTTAACCAGACACAAAGTTCCTGTCAGCGAACATTTGACCTTTGAACAGTGTACGTGGAAGAGTGTAATGACCTAATTTAGATGGGCCAAAGGTCATAGTAGGGCTAAATAAGTTATAGTGAAGCAACTGTTCTGTTTCCTGGCTTATCTTCCACTCTTATATATTCAGTACAGAGGCTTTCCCTCCATGGGAAGCCGTTTAAGAACCCCTATTAAATCACAGAGATGACACGGTTTAAAGCAAAAGTAGAATCTGCATGGTTATGATGCATGTACAGCATTTAGCACACACTTGCTCCATTTTCATTTCTGATTTTAAAACCCTACTACCCTTTTTGTCCATTATGGATAGAAATCGGTTTAATACGTTCCTGTGATCGTATTTGGATTAAGAACATGCTTTTTTTTTTTTTTTTTTTAACCACATGCAGTTTCATTCCTGTGTGGTTAAAGTGTAGTGCACCATTAATGGGATGAACGTATATGTCTCTCACTTTGTAAGCACGTCTGTCAACCCCCCCCACTTCTTTGTATCTCAGTTTGCTGCGACGTCTGGCCAGCCTTCTTTCCCAGCAAGCCACGCTCATGGCCTCCAACCAGGCCTTCCAGAAACAAGCAGAGAGCGCGAGCGACGCCGCCCGGAAGTACATGGAGGAGAACGAGAAGCTTCAGGAGGTAAGAATACACGCACTGACCCGTTCGCACAACTTCTCATCTGGCAGTGAACACAAGCAGTCGACGAATCGAACAATTATTAGTCTCTAAAAGTTACCGTTTTAAAAATGTACAAATTGACGCCATGAAGTTAACGTCCATTACAACGCGAATCCACAGCCTGGTGAATAAAAGGACTAAGTACTAACTCGGATGGAATAAGATATGTCTGTTAGGACGTCTGTAGTAATCGTGATGGATTTGCATGGGATAAGTAATGTATAAGTGTATAAATGGGAGTGTCTTCACAATGTACCCATGGTAGTAACACTAAAATTCCATGTGTACGCCCCTAAACCTCATTTTAATACAAACTGGGTTGAGCTTTTACTACACCCGCTTGTTGCACAGCATGGGCTCTGTAAATTGATGCACAATTAGTGTTTAATCTTTAGTAGGTCACATGACCATAACGTATGTAGGCTTTATCTGTGCTAGGAGCTCATTAACTTGCCTAAAATACCTAAATCCTTTTGAAATATTTCGCTTACTTAGAAAGTAAAATGATGTTTCTGTAATTAAACTGGATTCGTTAAGCAAAACATTTCACACGTTTTAAATATTGACTAATCGGTGATTTCATTTTATTTTCCGATGCCAGTTTTCCAAAGTACTCTATTACAGCATCGCTCAAAACGCCGGACACTGTTCCCACGCTCGTATTAAATAGCTGGAGGTAGAAGAGTTTGGATTGGAAGTGTCCGCGCTTCATTTTTAGTCATAATCATCGATTTGTGGTTCTCGTTGTTGTTGTTTCCTGACCAAACGTCTTCATCGTCAGTGTAACTTATAAATCAATTGGAAGGGGCCTGGATATGTGCGATGAAGGCTGGAAGGCCATCATGCTGCCCTGACGCAGCCGTTCCTGACCGACATCCATCCTCTTTCCAGTCTTTTGCATCTGATTTTCTGGTTTGCACATCAATTAAAATTCCTGTACACCACGAACCATTATTGCTAGATATTTATAGATTCAGTGGTGACTTATGATGCCCTTTTTGTAGCTGATCCGATCAAAATGTCATCGCCGTACTGCAGGATGACTCAATGGGAACAAGATTTAACGACCCCTGCAATTAGCCCTAGACATTTCCTACACGGTAGGAAGAAGAACACGGTAGCCGCGGGGCAGATGAGACCAGGTTGTACTGCCAAACCAAACAGTGTTGGTGTTTAGCTGTGGTGCGAGTATTGAAACCCTTTCGAGATATGTAAACAAGCGAAACAATTCGGGTCAGTTTAGCGAGAGTAATACTACGTTCCACAATAGCAGTGATGGGAGTGATGGTAGAGCAGAATGTATTCAGAGCAGAGTCATTTGTCGATTAGCATAATTGGAGAGTAATATAATTGCCACCGAGACTGCGGTTTCAGCATCCTTCATCAAATCAAGGGATGCTGATGTACTGGAGTGTGGATTGGCCTAGGGACTCTCGACGAGTCTGACGTTGAACAGAGTCGGGTGTTGTTTTGTTTTGCTACGTTGCAACCAAATTAAAACTGCAGCTCGGTTACACGGGGAGTTTTGATTAGGAATTCGAGAGATGAGAGAAACTGCAGCACGATCTCCGTAGAAATGTCAGGACAGAATATCCACGCCTAAAATGGTTTTTAACCGCATCACCGACCCACATACGTATGTACAGATACAAGGTAACGAGCATCACCTGCTCACAGGAATGTTAAAATGATGCTCAGCATCATAAGAAAGAGAGACGTGAGGTGAAGCCTGACTTCAGCACGTTCACTGTGAGATGGAGATCAATTTCTAAAAGGGAATTAAGATAACCATCAGCCGTACGTTACCTAAATCGCTTTCCCAATCCGGGACTCCTGCTTTTAAAAACAAACGTTGGCGTTAAATCAGTCATTCGCAGATTAGCACAGACAGTCGGTAAACTCCGCAGTAGGCTCACGACACTCTATAGACCTATACATCTGCATTCAGCTTGTGTATAAAATACCTTCTGTCCAATGTTAATATTTGGATATTTCGACAAGATTAATGAACGGATTTTCAGTTAAACGTTAAGAGATTGCGGAAAGTGTGGGTCAAATATCATTTCCCCTCTACTGCAATTAAACTTTCTATCCTCCCATATGTGGTGGTTGCAGGTGTTTGTGTTTGATGGATGTAATATCGGGCATTGCACCTAAGGAAACCTGTACAGGTATGACCCCGTTATAGAAAAAGATAGGCTTTATCTTTGTGCTCTGTACCTTTTTGATCTTTTGTTGTACCTACAGTTCTGGTGGTAAAATGTCAGCTCTCTGGGCTGAATCAGATCACACGCCGCGATCCTCAAGCGGATCTGTTTGTTATCGCAGCAGTACGTCGGCAACAAGGAATTTGCGAGCGTGTTAGTAAGAGCTAAGAGAATCCTCCTACCGCCTCTGAATTGCGTTCGGTTTACGCTTACTCTTATCTAGAGCACACTGAACGTACGGTTGAAGGATCTAGGGAATCTTTATGGATTCATACTTACCCTGATAGAGAACAAACGAGTGCTCGTGTGTATGAAACACCGCTAGAGTGAGCCAGGTTTTGACATAAAGACCGTTTCAAACTGACTAAGTGTATAACCAAAAGGCAGTTTCTTCTCAGTGCAACAGTCGGAATTGAAGCAGGAAGTGGCGTGGCGTTCACCCAGTGGAAGAGATGACGACGCTTCAAAATGAAGTACTGTGAGCCGTCTTGTGATTGAGCTCGCGGTGAAGACGACGTCGAGGGGGACTAACTCTACGTGAGCTAGGTTGAAGGATCCAATAGGGCGGATGATGCTGGACAGTGGTGATGCTGGTTTGGACCAGAGCGGTGTCAATCTTTGTAAACCTCTTCTAGCGTTTTCTGCACAGGAGTTTCCTGTCTGCACAGAAATTAAACACGAGGGGCGGACGTAAAACGTTTTGCACCAACGCAATATGAACACACTATTACTTTCTTCTCCATGGACTGACTAGAACAACCCTAGAAGTTCTTTGGTGTCTATGAGCTCAGTTAATGCTGCTGTGAGACGTTGCATGAGCAGAAGTTTAAAAAAAAAATGCTATGGCAGAACGACATATATGAGAATTTCTGTATTTAAGAAGCTTGGAAAAAAATAATGTGGGTAATATAATATAAACGAAATGTGGGTGAAATGCAGCTCCAAGGTGTAATATAATATGCTCTTGAACTGCTGCCCTTTTCCTCTGGTGTGTGTCGTGCTAGTTACACGCTCTAGAGGGCGATATCGTGCACTTGGTACATGTCAGTCAGTATGATCAACCTCAATATGACGTTTAATCAGTCTTCTGATGTTTTCATCTGTTCTGTGATTAAATACTTTTGAAATATTTAACGTTATAATGTTAAAAAATTAAAAAAAAAATTTTAAGGAAGGAAGGTATGACATTTTTGAGGAATTCGAGCGAGTACAATCAAAAGCCGGATGCTTCAGTCAAGGTCTTTTGATAAGGAAAGCATAAGATAACTGCTTTCCCTCGACGAACTCCGTGACCGCGCATTCCTGTACGAGGTTTGTGCAATAAACCTCAATCGCCTCCTCATGGTACAATTATTTCTACCGGGAATTCTGAAAAGCTTTGCATATTTGGTCATAAATGGCCGATACGGATCGTGCCTGAGATTATTGTGGGCAGCTCGTCTGGGTTTCGCCATGCCCTTGGTGAACGCTGCTGAATCTTGGTTAACACGCATTGCTCTCAGCATCGATTAATTCACGCATCAGCACAACGGGTCAAAGTTCATAAGGCGAAGAGCAATACAGTGATCCATAAATAAGATGTCCAGCTCCTCTAATGGAACGTGCCGTTTTTTTTTTTTTAGTTTGGTAAATGGCGATTTAAAAGTTTTATTTGTCCTGTACACTAATTAAAACCGTTAAATCTCTGAATGAAGACTTGATGTGTGTTGAGAGTGTGAGGATGTGTTTATCTGCTAGCAGTGCTGGGTGTTAACAACCTTGAGAGCTTGGCAGGATGTGATCTATGAAATGTTTTACATCTCTCTCTCTCTCACACACACACGTACGCATACACATGACAGGAAAGAGGTGCTGCTGTCAGTCAGACAGGTTATTATTGGTGCCCAGTTTGCTCTGGTTATCGTAAGTGCTGATTTCTAATTGAGCACAGGTTTATCGAATGACGGGAATTTTCAGTCGATTAAAAATAGTCAAAAACAGTTTAGACTATTAACGAAAATCAATGAAAAGATTAAACTAGCATGAGTAATTAAAAGCGTATTGCTTTGAGGTCTTCAGTAGCGCTTTGAATGCAATTAAAACGATTTTTCATGCGTGAGATAATGCTTACTCAGACTTGTGTGAAAACCCGAAGACATCGACGAGAGGAGAATGGGCAGATTGGTTTGAGCTGACAGTAAGTCTACTGTAACTCAAATAACCACTCTGCTATGATGGTGAGCAGAAAAGCATCTCATAACATGTCGAACCTCGAGGCAGATGATCTAAAAGAGTGGACGAGCCCGTCGGGTTTTTACCCCCGACGGCCAGGAACAGGGATCTGAGGTTACAGTGTGCACTTAAACGGCTCGTTCAAACTGGTTCTTGGCTGACGGGATTCGAACTTGATATCCCCGTTTTTCCTAAAAATAAACGACTTTCAAGACATGTAGTCAGAACAGAGGTGGTGAGGTCTGTTCTGTGAGAAAAGGAACGCTCGTTAATATTTTAATTACATACTCTTTCAAAGGAATCGCGAATTTATCATTGGGTCAGTAATTTTTTTTCTTTCCTTCTTTCCATTCTTTTTAAACGTGGGCGATCAAGAAGTTACTAAGCACCTCCTGGCTGTGACTTTAAAGCATGCCAGTTTCCGCTCTTCTCTTTGTTGCCTGGATTTGGGCTTTATGGTTCTTATCTTCTCAAAACATCAAAACCTACTTCATACAACACTCCCTGTCTTCCCTGGGAGCTCAACCCAACGCAGCCTGGTTCTGTTTGAAGTGATTTAAACAGTGCCCCGTTCTCCATGACCAGAGGGGTTTAGCTTTTAGTGTGCAGAGTGTGCCAATCCACAGTGGCCTTTATTTTTTTCAATAGGTACTAGAAACCAATCATAGTGATTATTGCGGTTATGTGCATATTGCTGATTATGAAGCAGAAGCTTTAATTGGGGAGTAGTGCGTATGAAGCGGACTCTATTGAGATTGTGTGTGTGTGTGTGTGTGCAGAAACTGAGGGATGCGGGAGTGGAGATCCCGGAGGTGGGAGGCAAGGCTAAGAGCAGCGCAGAGGAGGAGAGCAAGACCCTGAAGGAGGAGGTCAGGAGACTGAAGGATGAGCTTGAAGCCACCAAGAAAGGTATGAGTCAGCTTGCTGAAACACGTCTACACCCGGGGCTAAGAGGAATGAGAGAACGCACACGCGCACACAGTAATGAAGAGATGTGTGATGCAGATGGATTTAACGAAGTAAGGCGGTGTACACTCAGAACAGACAGGCAGTGCCTGGTGTGTTTTTGCTAACTGTCAGAACTGCTATCTTAATCTAATATTCGCCAAATCTACAGATTGTACTTTAAAGCTACAGTTGTTCAAACTGTTGCTTTTAAAAAAATCATTTATTTTATGTATTGATTTAATAATTTGCGATTATTCTGATGTTCTGTAAGGAATAATAACATGCCAGTTCCACACACACACAAAAAAAAGGAGAGAAATATAATAAATACGCGAATTAATTACGACTTGATTGGCTCTTATGTTTTATGACACAATAACATTTTGTTGCATGTTCAATACTGACTCAGAAATAAAAAGTGTATTATAAATGTGCAAACTGGTTACTTAAAGTAAGGAAAGCTTTCTTTAAAACAAACAAACAAACAAAAGGCTTAATGGGTGCTATAGAGTGTAAATAAAATCACCAAACTGTGTGCTCTGGTTATCCAGGAGTGGAACTTCTGACCCTAGGTTTAATCCCGGTCACACGTTGTTCACATTAAAAGCACACCCTTCATGATTTGTTTGTTGGTTTCCTGTGTACACCCTGATTTATGATTAGCATAAATGAAGAACTGAAGCTTACTCAGATCTGGCTGTTGAGCCGTAACAAGATTAAAGGTAACAAGCGGAGCTATTATAGTAATTATAAACAGAAATGATACACAGAAAAAATACTAGATTTGAACTTTTTGTTTTTCCCTTGCCTTGGATGGCTCAAAAGGACAGTGTGCATTATGGGGAATTTCTGTGTAAATATACCTCTGAGACAGACAGTCAGTGTCTGGTTTCTGACAATAACAAATTGTGCCGTGTTTCCGTATGCGGGTTTTTGTTGGTCTTCGCCGAAGATAATCTCGCTCATGTTCTTGATGTGTCCACTTTGAACTGCAACAGTATCAGTACTACTGTACATTGTGCTGAACCATATAAAATATAATTTTCAGCCAGATAAAGGACTTAGCATTTGTAGACAATGAACCATGCAATTCTTTCTGTTGTGTGGTACAGAATAGCTTATGGACTTTCAGTCAGTTCCTAGAATTTAGTCTGTTTTTGTCATTTTAATAAGACTGTTGCACAACTTATTCGAGTAAACACTACTATGATGGCGTCAGGATGTAGCTCCTGCTCGTAAATTATTTCTCAAGCCCCGTTGGGAGGTTGAAGGAAACCTGAGACACGTCATAACCGAGACCTTTTATCCGTTAGGCCAAGTCAGTGTGTCCCTGTCCCTGCATGAGCAAACTCATGAAATGGCAGCAGGTTTTGTGTACAGTCTAGCAGCAGCAGAGGCAGAAGTGTGTACGTGTAGATTAAGTTTGGAAGTCTGTCTCGAATCCATCCCCCACACGAACATTATAACTCCCAGTGCTACTGACTGATCGCCTTGTTCGCTGCCATGTTTTTCTCGCCGTCCTGGCTACAAAATTTGCCCCCACCCTTGGGAGTCCTGCCAGTTCCAGTGAATTTTTCAAATTCAAGGCCAATAAGGAGAAGAAGAAGAGGAAAAAAAAAAGGTGGCCTGTGGGTCGTAACGTGTTCCCGGTTTGTCATTGGTCCATCTTTTTTTTTTTTAAAGGTTATTTATTTATTTATTTTACAAATCAGCTAACCTAATTTCCCGTCATTAAGTGTTTTATTTTAGACTAGAACACCAAGTCCAGTCCTTTCAGACGTACCTGCAGGTGTTTGTGGTCTGTCTCCAGTGTGTTCACAAAAATTGAGGCCTACCTGTTCTTAATATAGATACACGGCCTCTCTCTGTGTGTGTGTGTTTGTGTGTGTGTGTAGGTGGTTGTGGTCGTTGTAATCAGGGTCAGGAGGCCTAATTTAAAGATGTATTCCGTTGTAGTTACAAAAGACTTCATGAAAAATGCCATCGGTAACGTAATCAAAGTATCACAATATGAAAGTAATGTAATCTGATCGTTTTTGGATGACTTCAAGGTCACGTATGTAAATAAAGTCAAGAGGAGAAAAGCAATACTATCTTAAAAAAAAAACAACAAAAACAAAAAACCCCACGATCTTCTGTTTATAGCTTAAAAACATGTTGAATGTTTGGATTTGTTTTAAGAAAATAAATGCATGTGTTGCTGGTGTGAGTCACGACTGGAAAGAGAGACCCAGAACTATAATCATGCAGCTGTCTATATTGTGTTCTGTCAAAAGCAGGGCTCCAGACAACAAAAATCTGTTAAGGAGCCGTTGACTCATATAAGAGGGGAAAAAAACAGGCTCCTATTTATTTATTTATTTATTTAGTTATTTATTTATTTAAAGTGCCATGTAGGAATTTGTGCCATTTTTGGAAAAAATTCGGCATTTCACTTTAAGCGAACTCTGCATTTTCATCCAAGGTCACTAAAGGTCACTAAGGTCGTTTCCAACTTGAGAACTATATACAGTACAGTCACAAAGAATTGTTCTTTCCTCAGAACCTGAGCCAGTGTCGCTGACCGTAATTATATCAGCGTCACTTGACCACTGACTGTAGTTTGGCCTCCTCTTCTTCCTCCTCTGTTGAAGAAAGCCAGCGTTTGACACCCGGTTCAGGATCAAACTGTTAGTGATGGGCCCTCTGTGTTGCTCCTGATCAAGTCTTAAAAGGTTGAATTGCGTACTTTTTTCGTTTTGATCACGTTTTTGAGCCGAAAAGCCACGTTCACACTGAGCAGCCGAAATTGGTAGGACTAGAAATCTCTCAACTAGATGCGTTCTGCTCAAAGCGCATGCTGTGTCATTGTCCAGTCCATTGTTCTTCGTTAGTGATACCTAAGAGGGAAATTTGGCGAAAGGCAGCTCTTCACATGCAGTCATATAAGCAGTGTTGAGTTTTATTTTTAGCTGCTTCCGTTCGGTCTCGTCATGTAGTCCACACGCCCGAGACGCTGCTTGTGCTAACGGGGTTTTTCTGCAATTACGTAGTCATGAGCTTTTTTATGCTTTTGACTATCGCCCTGTTTTCTCACAGTCTCTTTCTTGAAATAGTTCGTTGCGATAATGAAGTCCTGCAAAATTTTTTAGTTCATAACGTGTAAATTTTTATTGTCGCCAGTGGCGATCTCAGCAAAAATATCACTCGCAAATTAATATTTGTAGGTCCGTTTTAGGTGCGGTCTGGAGCCCTGTAAAAGTTTTTAATTTCTTTGGTTTTAGATGAAAAAAAAATCGTCATCTTGATAGTATTCCCATTTTTTTTTTTTTATTTCTTTTTTTACAAAATGTACCTGTAATCGGATTACTTGTTTTTTGACCTAACTGTAACGGATTACCATTAGTAGTTTTTTGTATCTTGATTAGATAACGCCGCTGCATGTATTCCACTACGCCCCAAGCCTGGTTGTAATTCGATATAAATACACGGCTTCTCTTTTTGACTTGTTTGTTTTTCTGTGTTTGTTCCTGCGCAGCTCATCAGAAGTCTGACGGTGATGTGAAGGCGATGAAAAAGCAGGCGGAGAATCTGACAGTGGAATACGATCGCCTGCTGGAGGAGCATGCCAAATTACAGGTTAACACACATCAACACACACACACACACATATACTTTCAGTGCATTTCAGTATTGCCAAAGCATCATTAAAAAAGAGAACTACTGTTATTAACAGAACACACAGGAATGGAGATTATAGAGCAAAACATTACGTATAACTGCAAGTGGCGATCTGTGGGGTCCAAGCACTCTTCTCGAATATTGCCTCCAGTGGCAGAAAATGGACCTAGACATAGAATAAAAAAATCCACTTCCAGGTTTTAGTACAGTGATACAGTACACCAGATTTGATCTCAAATGGACTCAAAGATCCTGAGAAACAGCTATTTGAATGTAACTCCTCCCCTATCATATATATATGACCGCACTCCAGAATTTGGAGACGTCCTCAGAATCTTGTCCTGAATCGTTCAAGTTTCATGCAACCAGTCACAAGTTGCACCTTTGAGTAGATTAGGCTCCACCTTGATTATTGAGGTTCACACCTCTGTTGAATATTTTGACACCAACACACACAGAGGGTGTCACTCAGAGCTAAGCCTACATATTTATCTTGATCACAGTCTACATCGACAAACGAAAAGATAAATATCTCATAAACGTAAGCCTGTGACCATCCTTTTATTTCTTTTTTTTCTAAGAAGAATCGGCTTCCGCGATCGTCATGTAGCCGAAGATGATTTTTAAAGATAAGATAAGCTGGTCTTGCTCGGTGTAAATCCATAGGAACGAACTTTAAAGGAGCAGTTTGTTGTTTTTAGAATCATCGTTACTGCAAGGAAAAACTTTGACCAGCCTTTGTGTCCCCCCCCCCCACACACACAAGCCACAGAGGTTGTCTTTAAAGAATCGAGCGTGTCTGTTCCAGCTGGAGGTGGAACTCATTTCAGGGCCAGAAACCTGTAAAAACAAGGAGCCTGACATGTATTAGCCAGATTCATTAAGATGGGATCTGTCTAGAGACCCTGCACCCTTGGGTGTGTCTTTGAGTGGTATATATAGACATGTTTTCGGTCATTACCTGAACCGGTTAACAAAATATGTGCACTAATATATAAATACCAATTAATTTATTTTTCATAAACAAAGCCTTCCATATATGGTCTCAAAGACACGCCCACATAACCCTCCATAGTGTTAAAGGCATGCACACGTAGAGCTGCTTTCAGTTCCTTGCACTTATTACAGTTTCATGTACATTCAGCAGACGGTCTTATTCAGAGCAACTTTAAAATGTGCGCTTTATTCTCTATCAAAAACATCCTCGTACTAGTAAAAAATTGTCCATGATCTAGGAATACCGTAAAGCGTAACCCTGTTAGAGAGGAGTTAGTATGAGTGTTAGTACAGCAAAGAAAACCGTACGAGACATGAAACGAAGGCTAGGTCCCCTCACCACTATCAGTTAGTCAAACAGCATTGTGGGTCATGTGGGTAAACCATTAACCAAATAGACCAAAATAATAATAGCAGAAGTTTAAACCATAAGCCAAAAACGTCAACTCGGAATTTAATTTCAGAATAAATCTTTGCATCCTCTCAGTAGGTCACATTAATTATGAATGTTCGTTTGCAAGCCATTTCAGTCAGCGATTCAGCCGTTCAAACAAGAGAACGAGAAGAGCCTTTAATGCATGCCTTTCTCGAAGGGAAAGTGGAGCAGAGTCTGATGAGTGTCTCCAGGCATCGCATTGTTGGCTTCGTAAGCAAGCATCAGAGTTTTAAATCGGACGCGATCGACTACGAAGGGCCGACGGAAAAAGAGCACGGCGATAGATCGGTCTGTACAGGAGTCATCATCGTTCTCTGTGTAGCTCTCACTAAACAGTGTCCTAGTCACCAGCCTGTTGAATATATTTCAAACTGAAAGTCAGGAAAAACTAGCCTGAGGCTTCATCAAACCACACCTGCATACAGGATTAGCATGACGTGTAATAGTGCTTGTAAGTACACGGCTGCTGTTCTTGAAGGTTAAGCCATGCAATTATTTTTCACGCATCGGTTCTCTCATCCCTCTGGATACGACTCGTGCTCGTCTGAAGCGCAGTGCCATGATCGCTCTATAAATCACCAGAGCTCTGCAAGGGAGTTTCACAGATCAGTAATCATGATGAGGAGTACGCTGGCCATGCTTGGAGCAGAGATGATTATTATAAATTACATGGAGAGTTGGAGCACAAGCATCACGTAGACCGTTTGATCATTTGTGCTTCAAACAGTTGGGCTTGTGTGTTTTGTTTTTTTGTTGTTGTTTTTTCTGCTGCAGGCGAACAAAATTATGTGAACATGCGTGCATTAAAGTAATTATTTATTTGGGGGGGGATTAAATTACATAATTTGTCCAGCCCAAATACAGTTACATCAGCCAAGACCTGGTTAGTGAATTGGCTTTTGCTTTCATATACAGTTCCATCTTGTAACTTGATCCAAACTGTGCTATGGAAATCCAAGATGGCCGCCCCACCATAACGTTCCAGTATTCAGTTACATGAAGTTTCATGTTTTATCAATTTTAGCAAGCCACGCTGTCCTAAACCACTTCACATAAAGAACTGGATGTGGTTTGAGAAAGCATTCTGTTACCCATTGGCTGAATTTCTCTCGTCGCCCCAGTGCTAAAATTTATGGAAAAAAACTTCAGATCCAAACATAATTGAGTACATTTGCAGTAAGTGGAATATTGTGTAAATTTGACTTTTCACATTTACTTATTTATTTTTTTTAACGCACAAATAGGAGAGTCAATATTTTGCATGGAAAATGTACATGTATGTTTACCGCTGTTAGTCAGCGCCATTGCCTTGGAGCTGTTTTATGAAGGCCACTATTGTTGCATAAACTGGCGTTGATCCCTGACTGAAGCTGTAGCCAGTAATGACCAGCGCTTCATGTATCAAGAGCGTGCTGTGAACTTCACTTTCAGTACTCGGCTTTTCCTTTAACTCGGTCCACCTACCCACGTGTTAATGTCTGACTTTCTGATGCACCTGGCTTTTTTTCTGTTTTGCTACACATGTGGCAATATAAAATTTTTGATAATGGCTTTTCAGAGTTATAGCTGCTGAATGTTTAGTTTTATGTGTAGAAATAATATGCATGTCATTACAGTGATTAATGGGGAGAAACTTCCAGTTCTTGGAGGTCTTGTGTACTTTTTAACTTACATAATGGCACATACAAAACTTTGCCCTTAACCTGTCACTCACTTGTCACTTTACCTGACAAGTTCCTGTCATTATTGAATAGTATTCGCATTTGCTTTTTGCAGCGCATGAAAGTTTTCCACATATAGTCAGGAATATCCTGTGGAAACCTAACCTTGTCAGATAAAAAAATCTGTAATTTCTTTCCTAATACTTAGTTCCGCCTCAGCTGCGTTCCTTTCTGGCGGAGATTTCACCAGTGTCTTGTGGTAGTTTCCCGTCAGTTTTAGTCACTCTCACACTGACTTGGTTGTGATTCAGCTAGAGTTCATGGGGTTTGTTTCCAAAGCTTCACCTGCTGTTACAGAACATTCTATGGGATTGAGATGTGGTGGGTTTCAGGCCAAAAAGGGGCTGTGCTTAAATGCTTGATGAAGAAGTCACACGCTGATTTGGCTCTACAGTTACTTTCCTGGAACGTAAGCGTGTCAGTTTTGGCGTTCCGCTTAGACGTGCACGAAAAACAGACCTCAAGTCACCAACAAACTGACCCGTGGCTTTTATGCTTCGAAACGTTTCCATTTTCAGTCGATTTAAAACATTCAGTAATGACAGCGTTCCAGTCGAAGCTCTTAACTAGGAATTTCCGACCTCCTACTAGGAAACAAACAAAAAGAAAGAAAGCTGAATTCCTGCACAAAAACCTTGAGTGCACTCTTCAACCCTGAGTTCAGCAAAAGACATCAAAACAAAATGGTGCCCACAGAATCAATAGTAAACTAAGTAGCACTTTTATTTATTTATTTATTTATTTATTTATTTATTACTTGTATGCGATATAATTAACATACAAGTTAGTTTGTTAAATCTATAACACTGACTGTACAGTTTGCTGTTTAGTGGAGATAAATATACTTTCACTCATCACTTAGCATGTTTTTTTTTTTTTTTTTCTCTTTCACCCCAATTTGTAGCTTGAACGCGTCAAGCTTGGAAATGACGTAATTCCGAGTTCATACTTCTGAGTTATGTCGATTGCAGCATTAACAGCATATAATGAAACCAAAGCTAATGAAACATTTTATCTCGAGTGTCTAAGCTGTACGTTTTTTCCCCCTCCCCGATTCTGCTGTCACGTAGTTGTGCGGCCAGTCATGTTTTCATCTACCGATTCGAGTCTGCAGCTGTGACCTTCCCAATTTGCCACAGCTGTGTGTTTTTTTTTGTTTTTTTAAAATTATTATTTATTTATTTATTATCCAGATTGAATCAGCGAGGAAAAAGCTGTTGAATTATTGAAAACCGACCTCACAGCTCCTGTACAGTTAACGGTGCTCCCTTGACCCCTCACTTGGGTGTTCTTTCACACACGTATACCACACACAATACCAATAAAGCTTTCACCATAGGCAGGAATAAACAAAATGAACATAATCGGACTGTTTCTGGCAGTGGATTTCCTAATCGACTCCGCTGAGTGTTTGTCTTTCTATATGATGCTCATTTCTTGGAAAAGGAAGTTGTAATGTTGCATAATTCAGGAGCTGTTCAGGTGAATTTGCCTCGTGAGGCTTTTTACTATTGAAATGTATTGTTTTTCAATATTTTTGGAGACCAGCAGCCATCTTTTACACTCCTGTCAGCTCACTGATGATGATTAATTTAGTTCTTGGTTGCCTCACACTGTTTTTTTTTTTTTTTTGTGTGTGTGTGTGTGTGTGTGTGTTATTTCCAGGCATTGTTCGACTCTCAGCATGACAAGAAGTCGGACTGATGAAGTTTACCCCACGCACCTGTCTGTCTGACCTCTTCCTCCTTCAAGTCTGGTCCACACATCACTTCCTGTTGCTGGATTGTACAGGATTTAGGAGCAATCCCATCCTGTATGCTTGCTCTAATAACGCTACGTTCAGTGTGTCGCAAATCCTGTTTATTCTTTGTTCTTTGTTTTTTTGGTTTTTTTGGGTATGTGAAAGTTAGACCATTTTCCCTCTTGAACGTAACCTATTTTTGTATCGTCATATTTTTGAGTGAGTGTGTGGTTTGATGGGAAAGGGGTAGAGGGTTGAACGGTGTCTCATTTTGTTTAGCATTTTACTAGATGGACTAAGAAATTCTTGTGGATTATGATGTTGGTAATCCTGTTCAGATGGTAAAATAATATAATTGTGTGATTGTTTGCCGAGAAAGTTATGTGGAATTGTTTTAAGGTATTCTCCAGTAGTTATTTTTGCCTTAAAAGGAGACGATTGAATGAGTGCTTGTGTTCTAACTAAACGGTGGCGAGTATGTGGTTTTTGGTGTCTGGTTTAGGCGTCGTTACACTATACACTTTGACTAAGCACTAAAGACTTCCTCTCAGTTTACTTTCACATGTTCCACCATTGTATCCTCCCTCCCCCCCCGTCCTTTCTCTTGTATCTCTTTCACCCTCCTCAAGCCTTCGCTGTAGGAAAATAATCACCTCCGCTGTAGTCTCTGAAGCGATGGCTCCGTCTCCTCCAGAGAAGTAATAAAAAGGCACAGCGGACTAGTTTATTCCAGTCCACGCTGGTTTCAGTTGCTCTCTGTGAAGCAGACAAAGCTGCGATCGCAGCGACAGTGGCAGCTCAGATCGTGTTTCCAAACATCGCCGCGTCTATCGAGGGTTTTCAAACGGCGTTAACCGCTGGAGGTTCGTGATATACAAGAGACAGAACGTTTAGCGTCATCTTCTTAATGGCTCCTAGTTTCAATTTCCAACTGACTGCTTGTTATTTAGAGTCAAAGATCAATAGCTGTTGTCTGGCTGGACGACTCTAAATGATGGCGAACGCAATGCTTGTAAATGGGGAAGAAAGAAAGAAAGAAAGAAAAAGCTCATCACGGCATGTCATCGAGTGTGTACGAGAACCTGTGCATGGGGTAGTCGCAGCTTAACCCAAACTATGCTTCTCTTGGGTTGAGAAATACTTTTTTGCATTAGCTCCGTTAGTTTCATGACATCATAGCAAATCATGATGCTACTCTTAAAGTAGAGCTGAGGGGGATCACAAAGGATTATGGGACATATATGTAAAGCGTAAGTAGTTCATAGCGGTGTCCTCGTGGTCTGTTTAACTACATGAAGCATATGAGGAACTTTATCTCCTCCATGACCACCAGATCATAGTTCAGTTTCTTCTAAGAATAGCTGCAGGTGAAACATTAACCTTACTGTACCAGGCACTTAATGTCCCTGTATGTTTAAAGACTCGAGGCTATATTTGAGGCCGGTTATCGTCGTTACGCTAGGGCTAGTAGGTTTCTATGGTGATGTTTTGGATTTTAATTGTGTGTTCATTTGATTGAATGACTTCTCGCCAATGTCAGTAAACTAGTTAATGAATAAATGGGTATCCAGCTCGAACCAGTTCAATTCCAGTGCTTTTTGTTTTCTGCTTTTGAAAAATGTTGCACTAGGACATGTAAGTCATTTTTTGTGTGTGTGTATGAAATCATACAAAATACTCTGCCTGATTTAGCAGCACATGATTTTTTTTATCGTGTTGTTCCTGATTTCCCAGCATGCTGCTTTTCGTCTGTATCGCCAGCTCACATGGTTTGGCACTGTGCTTCCACCAAAGTTGAAAAAGTGCATCTATTAAAGTCTTCATTAAGAATAATCGTCCTTTTTTTTTTTTTTTTTTTTTTTTTTTGTCCTGTTTCAATATCGTGCAAATGCGAGGCTTGATTACGTCGAATCTACGCAAATGGCACCGCTGCAGTTTCTCATTTGAGATTCATCGTGTATCAGAGTCAGGAATGGGCAGCGCTAGCGTGCGTGCGTGTGCAGTGTGGCTAACTAAACCAACTCTGCAAATCATCAAGCTCCTAATTTGAATCAGAGGAGTGAGGTCAAAGCAATAAACTTGTATAATGGACTGGAACTGCCTGTCTGTTATAGATTTTCTCCAAAAAATTGTTTTCTAACCTGATTGTTTGGCCAAAAATGAAATTTACACGATATTATCTCTTACCCTAAAATGGAGTTGAGATGCCTTTGGTGTTTGATGTGTTTTTTTTCTTCTTTCTTTTCTTTTTTTTTTTTCTTTCCCCACCTTAGATTTGTACTATTGCTACGATGTTAATATTGATATGTCAGGAAAGCCTATAGCTGTGAATAGCATCCTGCAAACTGCATGTCAAATCAAACTGTCTTGGACTGCGTGTGGCATCTGCACCACTTGGGAATCCTGTTATTTACGATTCGTGAAATACAAACCCCAGTAATTTATGGTCTGAAGAAACCAAACACGTTTAGCACAGCACAATCTTTAAGAGAGAAGAATAAAGAGACTGGTGAGAGAGCGACTATTTATAGTCACTATAACACGAGTCATAACAACACTTATCTCATGGACGTTCCACAACGTTAAACGTTACTAAAAACGGATAAAAAGTTTGCCAAGTTTGTGTTTTAGTTATAAAGGCTTCTACAGTCACACCCACAGATAGGAAAGAAGCAACAGCTGTCTTTCTAAATGTATTAATAACTGCAGCAGACAGATGCTGAGTCAGTACGATGGTCCAAAGTATTTTGAGAATCCAGCCCTTCAGGTGTAGTCATATTGACATATTGCCTTGAGCTTATGGATGATTTGAAATGGCTCTTCAGATGGTGGCAGGGCTTCCTCTAACAGGATATTGTTCCTGGATTGAGGTGAACCTTTCACAAAATCTGATCTAACTGCTCTCGGGCTCCATTAGTTGAAGGATTAGATCATAGTTCAAGGCTGTATGCAGGGAAGGAGACGCACGGCTGCCTGCTCGGGAAAACCAAAAGCGACGACCAAGCACTTTATACAAACAATGCTTGTGTGAGAAAGGACGTTGTATCGGTGACAGTGCTCCTAGCGTTACCCCGAGTGTAATAGATTATCGAGTGAAGCCAAGAAACGATCTGCTCGACACGACGAGCCAAACTCTGATTACGCTCGGCGCTGAAACACTGCATACCTTGCTGCTCGAAATGAGAAGTTTGTTCTGTTGATTTTGTAATGAAGAATGAGTACTCGGTGCTGGTTGTGCTCTGAAGTGAAACCGTTCCTGACGTGCTGAAAGTTTGCGAGGATATCTGGGCTGTTGAATAACCCCAGGGTAATAACGTTGTCGTCTATCCCTCGATTACTGTGGAGAAGTAAGTTTGTTTATTTAGTGGAGTTAGCACTTCCTGGTTTGTTTACTCACTTTAAAATCCCACGTTGTGAAATGTTAAACAATATTTTATCTCAAGCCTTAAACTTGGGTTCTCCGAGTGGTTCTCAGACACACTTTATTTATTTATTTATTTATTTATTTATTTCTCTCCTTTAACTAGGTCACTGCTTATCATACATACCAATCTGGTAAGGTGAAACTAATATGTATTTCCTTCCATACGTGCTTTTTTTTTTTTTTTGACATACTGCTCATATAACAGCATTTGATTTCTGAGCAGATTTTATAGGAGAACCTTTTACTGGGGTAATATATTCCAACGTACTAATCGACATAGCGATTGTGGGGGGAAAAATACCATTTTCCCAACCTGAGAGCAGGGTCAATTGAATTACACTCCTGCCACTGGCTAGCCCAGTTAAAGTGAATAACATTAGACAGTTGTGCCACTTGGAAACCCTAGTTCTTGTCCTGTTGTGTGAGTGATGGCTCAAAGGTTAAAGCATTATATTCTCCTGATTGTTAGGTCATAAATTCAGCATCACCAACCTGCCACAGTCGGGTCCTTGGGCAAGACGTCTTAACCCTTAATTTAAAGTATCTTGTCACTTTAGGATAAAAGCATCATCCAGTTGAGCAAATGAAATAAAAGGCTCAAGAGAATTCATTTCCTTGTCTGATGTTATTCCACCAGAAATGGAAAGAAGGAACCGACCTAAAGTGCAGGCTTTTTACTCCGCCAAGCCATCCATCATCATGCCGTCTAAAATGGAAAATTAATGGACTGATAAACTGTCTGAACACCACGAGTCGGCTTTCGACCTTGAGCGCATCATAGTGTTTTTATTTGTCGACCTGTTCGACACGAAAACACATTCTATCTTGTTCACTGAGCATAAAATGTTTCTAGAAGCTTATTGTCATTATATTTAGTGATGCAGGAAAGTGAGTCAACTCTCAAAAGCTTCAGTGAGTTGACTCGGAGATGGTATGAATGACAGAAAGGCCTCTGCTTAATATGTGAAAGGGGCAGTGTGAAGAGCACTGCATGGCAACTGTATTATTAAAAATAGCCATGCTGGTTACGGTGTAAGGAGAAAAATACGAGAAAGATGACACGAGATTCGGTTTGCTGGAGATAAGCTACATGGATTTATCTGAAATAACAGTTCAGCTAATACGATTCTCTAAGCCAGACTGTTTCCAGTTTAAAGGCGGCACTCTGGCTAATACTTTGCTCAAGTGAAAGATGTATTGGCCACTTTTGTTCCACCACTTTTGTTCAACCGAATCCTTACCCAACATGATATTTCCAGAAGACATCATTTTGATGAAACCCAATTCTTTTCATCTTATTTGGCTTATTCAGCCGCTGTGATCTCCGATTGTGTCGGGTTTTCCCCAGACAACCCTTACAGTACAGAAATCAAAGCTGGACTGGTTGACTCAACTCTTCCTATCCACCTCATTGGTGACGAAATCCTAACCATGATCCTTCAGGGGTTCTTTGGATGCTTACGGCTCACTGGAAAACTCCCTGCTGTCGGTTTCTTCCATAAATCAAACCATTAAAAGTTCCCCACAAGGGACAAACCAAAGAGCCGGGTTCTAGAGTTAACTGCTTTTTATTTATTTTTTTCTTTCTATGTGTACCTAGTCTTCATGCTAACTACTGTACAATATAGAGAGTACTTACTCTCTATATTATATAATAATAATATTATATTCACCACATCAAGCATGATGGTTCTAAGAGTATTTTTAGAGAGGCTTTAAAGATTGCCCTCTGACATTTACTTTCCCAACAGTGTTCACTGGACTGGACTGTCACACTGCCAAGATTTTAAATTCAGAGACTTTTTTTTTTGTTAGGACCAGGTTAAATCTAGAACCTTAAAGATATTTGGTTAGTTTCCTTTAAGGCAGGGGCTCCGAAACATTTTGGTCAGATGTACGTTATAAATTTTCTACGACCCCAAGCCTAGACCGAACTTTGTTATTCATGGTCACCCTTGTAAATCCATATTCAGTAAACATTATCATATTTTCATGTTCCAATAAATGTTTAAAGCAGAAGAGGAGAAAGTAAGTTTCCCCTGCTACCCTATTTGTACGACCCCACATCCTGTCAAGTGCCCTAATTTGGGAATCCCTGCTCTAGGGGGACGATCTGTTTAGGACCGTATAACATTGTTTCTCTTTCACTGACGGATCCAGAAGCCAAGAAGCCTTAACCGTCAACAGAACCCTTGAAGAAGCTTTTTTTTTTTCTTTTTTTCTTTTTCTTCTTCTTCTTTCCCCCACCCCAAAAGTCCACCACTCAATTACGAGCTGCTAATTGTTTTCCCAACACTTGCTGTACTGGAGACCTAACCCTCTGTACAGCTGCCACACTGATGATGAAACCGAATGCCACCAAAAGATTTGGCACAATCACGTCACATCACAAATGTATGGCCTTCTCTCTTTCAGCTTTCATTCCTCTCCATGATTGATTTCACAGCGTGTCTCTAATGGCAAATAAGTGAAGGCCCCCACCTAACCGCTTCATCTGTATTACACATTACTGCGGAATGCTGGAGAAGAACTCTTGACAGAGCCGTGTGCAAAATCTCAGCCTGGACGGGATTGAGTGTTTTTTTTTTGTTTTTTTTTTAAATTTAAGCCCAGATTAGCCTAATTTCTGTTCAAAAGCATTTTTAAAAGTAGCTGACGAACCACAACAATGCCACAACACACCAGTATGTGCTTAAGCACAGCCATGTTTGGCTTGCATGTTTCTGCTATCTGGCTTTCAGGGAGATTCTCAAGCTGGGCAGTGTGTGTGTGTATGCACCACACAGCACGTACGGTGTGGCGTTCGAATGGCAGAGATGGTGGAGTCGGCATCAACCCAGGGTTTCAGCTGCTTGTTCATGGATCCAGGAATAGAGCAGAGTGAGAAAGCTAAACATAGACTTTAGAGACTGTGTGACAGTGGGTCAGTGCCTGAGCTTAATATGGCAGCTGCTTTCCTCTTACAAACAGCCTTTATCAGGAAAAACCAGTTTAAACTGGGAACACTGTACAACCACCAGGCACATGTGTTGTGAAGGAAATTAATTCATTATGTGTGGGTGAATGATACTCAATATTTGTCGTTATTGCTTATACTAGAGGGCTTCTCCAGTTGATGCCTCCTCAATCCTTTAAACACACTGAGAAATAAATAGAGGAACAAAAATATGCTTTTTACAAAGGCTATCAAAAATCCACACAGCCTTGTTGAAATGGCAGGTTATTGTGATTTGTTTAAAAAAAAAAAAAAGAAAAGATGAAACCAAGATAAATCTTATCAGATCATTTTCCACATGTACTGTAATACAGCCACTAACAAAATTCAAGCAGAAACATTTTAACCTCTTTTACCGGTAGCCAAAATGGCATTTTTGTCTGTTTTGGGGGTACCTGTGTTCAGCATTGATTTGTCTTGTGATCTCACACACCACAGTAGTGGTTAATGGCTCATATGAAAGTAGACACTTAAGACTTTAAGAATTAGCAGCTATTTCAAGTATTTCTTCTTTTACCTAGCCTAACTGGGGCAATATATTCAGATTTTTTTTTATACTTTTAACACAAATGTTATATCTCCACAGCAAATGTTGACATCAACCCCATTCCTGGTCTCAAAGATGCCCCAAGTACTTGTCCATGAACACCCAAAATATGAGGACGTTATCTCAAACCACTAAAATTGTGTGTACGGTTATCCAAACACAGGTTAAAACCTCTCCAAAATGGCACCAAACCTCTCCAAATGACATAAAACCTCTCTAAATGGCACAAAGCTTATAAAAATGGCACAAAGCCTTTAAAAATTGCAGACTTCTAGAAATAGCAAACTTTTTTTTTTTTTAGAAAAGGCACAAAATAACCTCTCCAAAAGGCACCAAACGTCTTCAAATGGCACAAAATGAAAACAAATGGCAGTAGCATGAACTCTGTTACACAATGTGTCATTTCACACACACACAAAAAAGTCTGAAACATACTTATAAAATATAATGTTTATTAAACATAGTGCCAGAGCCCCAGGTGAAGGAGCACTTGCTCTCCGAATGACTCAAATGATAGATACACGAGTGACCCCTCTGACTTCTCGGGATTAGGGTAGGGTGGGGTGGGGTGGGGTTGGGGGTTGATAGAACCCCTCAACTCAATCCACATAGTCTTCCAACAAAAAAAAAAAAAAAAAAGAGCCACTCGGAAATAACTGCTCCCGAAGCTGTGACGCATTCAGGCTTTTTCGGGAGCGCGCCGCCGCTATAAGACGCCGATAAATCACACGCTGAGCGAAAACCAGCGATCAGAAAAAACTGCCAAACATGCAAAAACCTGCTGTATAAAGTTCTGCAGGAAGAGCGCTGGAGCGGAGCTGCCATTTCCTGATAGTGTCTCTGCACGGCCCTGTAGCGCGGCGCTGATTGGCCTGTACCGCTGACACACAACTCAAGACGCACGCGTAAAATGTTTGGTTGTGCTGATTACGCGTTTGATTTTCTCAGCCTCTGAGTGGTCAATCATGTCGAGTTTGGGCTTGTTTGAAAGCTAGAAGTATCTACAATTGGTCCATGTGGGTGTCAATCAAGTTAGACTGCCCGATTATAATTTAGGAGGCGGATTGTTCAGCATAGCCGAAGCAGATTAGTTTTTTTTTTTTTATACATGGTGTCTCAATTCAGTTTATGGCTAATTACTAAATTCCAGAGGGGTGGGATACCAAAACTCTTAATGCATTTTGAAGAGGACATTTGTGACTAAATATGGAGCATTGCATTTGTTTTCTTCAATAAAGCTGATGGACTTTATACCGATGGAAATGTGCATGATTTATAAAACCGCGAGCGAACTGGATTTTCGTCTATGTAGGTAGTGTAAGGTAGTAAACGTTTCTACAAGTCCGATCTTGGGTTTAAATGTTATAATTTTATTGTGGCAGTTGTATACGGTGTTTTACTATCAAAAAAGCTTTAGTCCTGCTCTCCGATTTATCTGTCTCAATGATTTCGTGGAGAGGTGTGAATTGTTTGCCCAGCAGGGAGCTCAAACTCCGCGCCTTTCCCATCCCCCTGCTCACCAGCAGTTAAGCACACAGTCATAAAACCGTACACACAGAAAGCCACAAGTGTCCTGACTAATCTTGTATCAGAACTGCGGCGATACAATAATTCATTTGTTTATACTAATTGAAAATGTCCGATAAATCGTTTTCCATTCCGCCGGCGGAAGGAACGCTAGTGTCGGGGCGAAAGGGGTTAAGGAAAAAAAAAACCCTAAAAGTACACACGCCTTAACGAATACTTTGTTAAAGCTCCTTTTGCTTGTAATAAAGCAGTCGGTCTTTTTCCGGTAAGAGTTTACTAACGACCTTCAACATCTTGATTAGGCCACAGTTTTGTGGTCGAATTTAGCTCTGGGCTCTGACCGAGCCGTTCTAAAACGTTGATCTTTTTCTTCTGAAGCCGTTACTTTGTTGACTTGGATTTGTGCTTTGGGCAGTTATCATACTGGAATGTGAATTTTTGCTTCAGCTTTAGTTGTCGAACATAGGCCTGCAGGTTTTCGTACCAAAACAGATGGAGTCATGGATAGCCCTGAATACATGTCTATCTTGACTAGAGCCCCAGTCCCAGCTGGAGAAGCAGCCCCATAGCATGATGCCGCCACCACCATTCTTCGCCGTGACTGTGGGTATGGTGTTTTTTTTTGGCGATGAGCACAAAACGTACAATTTCTTTTCGAATATGCCTTAAAGGTTCTACATTGGTCTGATCAGACCATCACATATTTGCCACATGGTTTTGGCAAAATTTAGGTTTTGCTTGGATTTTATTTTTTAATATGAGAGGGCTTTCATCTAGCCACCCTATCCCACAGCCCAGAAAAGTGAAGAATACAAAAGTTGATCACATGCATGCATTACTTGCCAGATATCCCTACAGCTCTTTCAATATTGAAGTCTTCCTGATAAATTTTCATCTTGTCCTTTCCTCAGCGTTGGGGGAAAGTTCTTCTCGTTCTTGGTAATGTCACTGTGGTGCCCCATTTCCTCCGCTTGTTGACGATGACATTCGTGTTGTTCCATATTTAACTTTTAAACAGTTTTATTTGATTTTTCAGAAAAACCTGCAATTTTAACAGGGCTGTGTGAACATTTATTATTATTTTTTCTGTATATAAAGGATGTAGAACTACATCAGGACACATGCGGCAGTTTGTAAAGGGTTCTTCGCTTCCTAAAGGGGTTCTCCTGAACAATCTTCTAGTGTTGGGTTCTACAAGCAAAAATTATGACGAGGGGGGGAAAAAATAAAGGAATTAAAATGATTTAAACTTTCCTTGAATATTTTTCTGTCCGTATTGATGCTTTTACAGGGGGGTCTGAAATGTTTTGTAAACCGGGACACCTTCCAGTGTATCAAAAAAATAATCTTCTCATGATCCCAACACACATTTATTTAATAAATGTAATCACTCGTATTAACCAGGTTAATTGGGTTGGTGTAATTTAAACCTAAATATCTTCAAAACAAGCGAGCTGTAAATAACTTGAAAACAATGAAAATGAATAGAAATGTGTTATTTAATGGAACGTTCCAGAACAATCCTAATATACAAACCTTATAACCATAACTCTGCTTTTATATTTATATATATATATATATATATATATATAGTGTGTGTGCGTATATGTGTATATATATGTGTGTGTGTGTGGGTGTGTGTGTGTGTGTGTGTGTGTGTGTATATATATATATATATATATATATACATACACATACATACATACACACACATAATCTCTACCAAGGGGTTTTGTTGAATATTATTGAATGAGAGAGCTCTATAGTCCTGTTACTATCTTCACTGATACGCGGACGAGCCAGGAGGAAAGACAGGACGCGAGTGTGTTGCCATGGAGTTAGTTCGTTTATTGCCGGTTGTTGCTTTGATATGGGTGAGTGGATCTTCAGCACACAGTCACAGTGGTATAAAGCATGAAGCCCTTCATACATCAACATCCTCAATGATCAGTGATCAACTCCTGCACGAGCAAATGACTTTTACAGCACGAGTCGTTATGTTATTACTACTTCAGCTTACGAATGGAAGACCGCGGTCACAGCTCACAGCATGTCACGAAGCACAACGATGAAACAGTTCATCACTACGTTAACTACGTTAATAAGAGAGCCTTCGAGACAGTAACCTGACCCAAAGCTTTAGCCTTTCAGTCTACCACCCATATAATATGTGCTCGAATATGTTTCTGAAGTCTTAAGAAATGAACCTTTTCATTAAAGAGTCTTGATTCGCACAAAAGAGCATCGTACACTATGAAAAAGAGTTCACAATTTGGAGGGGGTTTTCATTGCTGTTCCATTAGGAGTGTGTTTTTATTAAAAACAAAAAAATTACCTGGTTACTGCTGGTTAATTTAACTAGTGAAACATATAGATCAGACGATCATCCGATCGATTTTGATTACAGATTTACATTTAACAATTTATTCAATTTATAGAAGAGTAAAAGTTAGTTATTTAAGTTCGTTTAGAAATATAGATTCATTCATTGATATGTTTTTTTTAATCGATTTAATTTATTAATCAGTTTATTCAGTAGTGTAAACATTTGCTAATTAAACAGAACAACTCTTTATGTACTTTTTCTATATTCTCTAAAATCTTCCCTTTTCTAATTAACACTACTACATTAACTAGACCTAACTACAGTTCGTTTGCAGTGAGCAAGTCTTTGGGACGAAGCTACTGTCAAGAACAACTTTTCATTTTTTTTCTTTTCTTTTTTTTTTGCTTTTTTTTTTTGGTAATGTTCATGTTTATTCTTTACTTTTCGACATAAAATGACCAAACAACATTTTATCAGCTGACCATCCCAGGGCGCTATTGTGGATGAAGAGGAATTCATGAAACTGAAAAAAACAAAAACAAAAAAAAACAAACAAAAAGGGAATCTCATCAGACGCTAAGCCTGTGATCCGAGACCCTCACACAAGCAGTTTCGCTGGTTTTGGTTTCTGTGGTAATTTGAGAAATGAGAGCCAGCTCCTCAAATCACAAGTACCAGATGTTGCTTTTGGTTCTAATCAGAAATCCGATTGATTTCTATTTGGAATGAATGGACTCTATACTCACTGTTCACTTTATCAGGTACACCTGCGCGTTCACTGCATCGGCCAATCGTGTGGCAGCAGCGGTACTTAAGATAATGTAGCTAACAGGTCGAGGGGTTCAGTTCTGTGTGATCTTCACATTGGACATGTGTGTGTTTTTTAAACCGCTAATCTCTTCGGATCTTCACACACAGCAGTGTCTAGAGGTGCAACCCTTTTGTACGGCATCGCACATGATGAGCAGAAAAGCATCGCAGAGTCAGAACACACAACCACAACGGGCGGTCATTGACTGTATGTACATTTAAAAAAAGAAGAAGAAAAAAGGCGTTTTGGGGGGGGGGGGGGGGGGGGGGGGCGACTTTTCAAGCTGGTTGGTACCTTAAACATGTGACTCGGAACACTTTGGAGCGGTGACCATTACAGGCAGTTTCGCTGGTTTTGGTCTCACTAAATTAAGAGTGCTTGGGAAAATACTGCCTTGAAGGTGCTTTCTGCTGCAAGAGATTAATCAGATTAATCCAAGGTCACCGGTGTCTTATACTTTACAATACATTATTCTCACACATTGCTGACTTATACCTGGACAAGCTCGTAGCTCTGAATGTTGCGTAACGAGCTACGCTTGTGATCTGCGATTAGCTTTGCTGGTTTCAGTTTGGTTAAAAGTTCTCGTGTAATGAGCACCAAAGCCTCAGAAGCTGACTCGAGTCTGAGATTCTCCGACAGATTCGACTCTCAGATCGGATTAGACAGAGTGTATGCAATGCTGAAAGTAGTACAGTTAAGTGCAAAAGTTTGCACCCCCTGTGTTTTCTGGGTGGAAAAAGTCAAACGTACTTCTACTTGACAAAATCTTGTAAACTGGGGAAAAAGGAGGTTGGAGGCAGTTACACAATTTACCAAGGAATATCGCATTCACAAACTTTTGAATGGCTTGTTTTTGGGATTTTTGGACCGTACTAATATCTTAAACACTATTTGAGTATTTTTGTTACTTTAATTATGATAGGAACACCTATGAAGCCTAACACGCTTTTTTATTGACTAAGGGTGTACAAACCTTTGCACTCAGCTGACGGTCTGGACATGACACGTTTTCATTTTTAGGAATAAAACTACAGGTAGATGAGATGCTTGGATAATTAAACGGGAGGTATAAATCGGATTAATATCCGTTGTGTTTGGTCCCTGGGTGGTCAGCCGAAAACACTGAAATCTAACGCATAGCGCGCGCACACACACACGCACACACGCTTGATACCTATAACAAACAACGCAATGTGCTGTCTTAATGTTTCTCTCTGTAACGCCACTGAATCGTATCATTAATAACTCCCTTTCCACAGTCATATCTTTATCAAAAAATTCATCCTGCAGCAAACTTTTAAAATATACCTCACAGATATTCAATATGTATATTTATACTTCTATATATATCTATATATATATATATACGTATATACGTATAGACATATATCAGCAAAATAAAAACCTTCACAAAATAAATCTCTGATTTCTATCAAGTTATTTAAAACCAAAAACAAAAAAAGTTCAGATTAAAATTGAACATCTATTTTTTTTTTTTTTTTTAACATTCTAATGGTTTCTAGAGTTCGATGGTGTTAGAAAGGCTTAGAGTAAGGTACACTAGAGTAAGGAAAGAAGGGCAGAATTCCCACAGTGCAGTTTGACTCGATATACACTTAGATATTAATGGGCTCTTACGTTGAAACAAACAATAAAAGGCAAAGTTTGGCAACTGATTACCCGTCAAATCAGGCCGTACATCACTCCTGCACAGGCCTTACGCTAACGCTAACAACAGGAGTGCTATATCACCCCCTCTTTTAGTTAACATGCTACATCCGACGTTGGCGAAAAAAAACAACCTTTCATTCGCTTGCTGTGGTTTTCCCACTCGCAAACTGATCAAGACATTCAAATATCTCCATACCAACCAATCACTGATGCTATATAAAGCTTTATATTGTGATAAAATCGATTTGTTTATGATATTTAAGGAATACTCCAACGTTTTTCAACCTAATCACGATCCACCGCATCTGTATTGTATGTGTCGTTACTCATCCATCCGTTTTCCGTACCGCTTATCCGATACAATCCCAGGGAACAGGCGGGGGACACCCTGGACTGGGCGCCAACCCATCAGGGCACAATCACACACACGTTCACACACTACGGATAATTTGGACATGCCAGTCAACCTCCAACACACGTCTTTGGACTGGAGGAGGAAACCAGTGTCCCCGGAGGAAACCCCGGAAACACAGGGAGAACACGCAGACTCTGTGCACTGTAAGAGAATTCTGATTAAACAGGTCTTCTCGGCACAGGGAAATACGTTGGAATTCGTTTCCATGGTAACCGCACACGTACTACAGATACGGTACAAAAAGCTCAGGTTGAGAAAAAGCTGAAATACTCCTTTGAGTCCTCGTCCCTGCTGTCGTCACTTATCCTCCGAGTACGATATAGTGTTCGTCCGACATCACAGCCTTACTGTTCTGCTCTCATTTTCTCTGCTTTAAATTTAAACCGTATTTAGTGTTGAAAAATCTTACTATTTACAAAAAATCTGATATTTAAAAAAAAAAAACGTGCAATATGCAGAAGTGATGTTTTAGTTCGTCATCACCACATACTCTTACCTGCGTTACCAGATATTAGTCATTTACTTAAAGCACAACAAGAAAAAAAATAGAGAGAGTACAAATCCAACTTAACTAGGCAGGTGAAATCTGGATGTTTTATGGCAATGAGTCCTTCCTGTCTGAGAGAGACGAAGGAAGCATGTTGTTTGGCACGCAAAGTGAGTTGTGTTTTACAACAACAACAAAAAACTGTTGACATTTTGCAGATACATTCAATTAAAAAAACAAAAAAAACAACAAAAACTCTATAGACTGTGCAATAAAAGGAATTGCGTATGATCGGGTGGTCAGTAATTTAAAAAAACCTCAGTGGTCAGTAATTTAAAAAAAAAAAAAAAGACAAAATAGAAACGGTTTCTTTTCTATTTCAACGTTTTGCCTAACACTTCTCGTTATTCGATTGGTCTTTAATGAAATATACACAAATACGTTGGATTATAAGTAATACTATATAATGACAGACTAAAAGAAGGGAGAATGTAATCAATAATATTCAGAGATTTTGGCCCTTAGTTTTAAATACAGTGGACCCGGAGTCTATGTCTAAACGGGCGTTAATGAGCGTAGCTTCAAATGGACCGGCTGACACATATATAAGTATGTAATCCTCCTCATATCAAGTGCACACAAACAGGCTGAATGAGGAGGATTGTGGGAATTCTGCCCTGAGGAGGTGATGGAAAGAAATAGCTACACCAAGCTAGACGCCTTCTCATGCATTGCATCTCCCTCTGAACCAAGGACAAGCTAATAGTGTGCTGCTAAAACGTACAGAACTGCAGGAGTGAAATAGAAAGAGCAGCGATTTCAACCCGGGAGTTCTGCCCGACGACGCGAATGAGTCGTCGGCTTTTTGTAAACTCGTTCTCGAAGCTGTGTGTTGTAAAAGCACGGCTTTTTATTCAGACAAGTGTAAAACTGAACTGGAATACAGGCAGCGTCAGTATCAGCTTGTCTTCGGCTCCCGTGCGGATCCTCCGACTTCACGCCTACATGCCGCTCTCGAAGATGATGACCTTGTTGTCTTCGGTGCCCGGGGACAGTGACGACAGGCTTCTGGTGTCCGCGTCATGTGGCATGTACTCCAAATGATGCGCAGCCCACACGGGTTTGGTCAGACTCTCCCAGCGCTACGCATCAAGAAGAAAAAAACAAAACAAACTCAGAGGCTTGACCTATATGTACACTCGGTAACTGTTTAGCGCTCCAGATATTTGGATCTGTATTCGAACGCACCAGAAGTGGGCGTGGCCTCGTTTTTTTGTGGGGTTTTTTTAAACCACAAAACTGGAAAAATCCTTAAAGTAGAAATGCCAGCACTATCTTAGTTGGTTCTATTTCCCAAAATATAAACAAACCAGTAGTCTAATTAAACCATCGCAACCCTGACCAGGCAGTTACTAAGGATGCTGCAGTGTAAATGCATCACTCATGGTATGCCGAACTCTACCTGAATGATTATCATCCTAACGATCGTCCCCAGTGCGCATTCTGTCCTTGAAAAGCTCTTACTCAGCTATAAATTCGACTTTATCTCCAGGAAATGCTCCATAAATACACCAGGAATGAACGGAGAACAAGCAGGCGCGCACTGCATCCTGTATTTTTCCCCACTTGACATGTCAAATAGATGTCCTTTTATTGTTTGAGTTGTACTTTTCACCTACAGTACACAATTCAAATTCCTTTTCAGCCTACTTCTTGCCTATTCCTAATCTCTTG
This sequence comes from Ictalurus furcatus, assembly GCF_023375685.1. Classification (NCBI taxonomy): domain Eukaryota; kingdom Metazoa; phylum Chordata; class Actinopteri; order Siluriformes; family Ictaluridae; genus Ictalurus; species Ictalurus furcatus. Next base: position 29,563,127 of record NC_071259.1, on the reverse strand, counting down.
GGATCAGAGCTCATGAAAGATTCCTCCTCCCTCCATCTTTTCGAACTCGTGTAACGTCCAGATTTACACGCCCGAGCCGAGCTAGCGGTGCGCAATGTTCTGAATGTAAAAAAAAAAAAAGGAGAAACTTTAGACTGCTGCACCGCTCGGAAGCCTCGTCGAGGCCGTTTCCACGCAGAGTATTTACCTGACAATCTTTCCTGTGCATCGTTCTGTGTGCCTGGGCTGAAAACTCGTTCTCTTCTATTTCCAGTGCAAATCAATAGAAAGCCATTAGCCCATTTATCAGAATTAAACACGCTGCTTTCCATCTTATGGCACTCAGTCAGTAGGAAACTGCTGACCCAAATGCAAAACTCATCCTAATGGCTCGGTTACAGTCGTGGGTCTGTGAGCATTAGCGTACGTTAAGATCTGTGGGTTTGAGGTTTGACTTTGACTAAAGATATCTTTATTATTATTATTATTATTATTATTATTTACGACGACATCTTTACAATAATCGAATTCTCTTTTAACGAGGCCAGATTTCAACCAATGAAACGATTACACTCAAGTCACTGCTCTGTCCATGGAATGCCCTACTTTATTTCTGTTGTGTTGCTTAGCAACCAAAACTGGTCCTGGTAACAGATTATACTGCATGGGGGAAGAGCTGTTTATGGCGAATGTTATTAATAACAAAGCAAAAGATTTATTCACTAAACACTGGACGTGATCACAGTCACAGCTTCACGCTGTGCGTAAGAACGCCCTTACCCGTCGTAAAATCACTGGAACGCATGGCGTACGGTGGATTGCTTTATTTATTTTCATTTTTTGGGCTGTTTCATTACTATGAGTAACAGTAGAATCACACAATACCTAAGAAAAGCGGTTTGAATTGTGGCTTGTGTGTTTAAGTCCATTCACTTGTTTACCTGCGCTACAGCTCTAACAGCATTATACGAACCGGAAAGTCTTAAAGCGATGCTCCAGCCATGTTTCAACCTAATCTCTGTTCGAAATCTGATGAAAACCTTGATGTTTGTTTTCTTTCTGAATGTATTTCTGTGATAAAAAAAAACATGGATGAACAATAACTCTCTGTGCCGGAACAGCGGGAAAACCGAAGTCATGCTTATAGGCTCCCGTCATCAAATTCGCAAAGCTGCTCCACTGTCTCTGTTTGTTGATGGCTCTGTTCTAGAGACTCGACGTAAATGAGGAACCTCGGAGTCATTTTCGATACCAGCTTCACATTTGATTCTTTTGTTCAGAGCACTGTGAAGGCATCCTTTTGTCACCTCAGAAATATAGCTAGACTGCGCCTAATGCTAAACTTCTCTGTGACTGAAAAACTGATTAACTCCATTCGTCGTCACTCGGCTGGATTACTGCAACGCCGTTTTAGCCGGAGTTTCTCAATCCACAATCAACAAATTGCAGTATGTTCAAAACTCTGCCGCCAGAATCCTGACGGGAACCAGGACATGTGATCATATTACTCCTGTTTTGGAGTCCTTACACTGGCTCCCGGTCAGGTTCCGCGTCCATTTTAAGATCATGATGTTGACGTACAAGGCATTACATGGCTTGGCTCCGCAGGACTTATCTGCTTTATTAATTCCTTACACCCCAAATCGCAGACTGCGCTCCTCATAGTGCGATTTGTTAACTGTTCCACAAACCCGCCTAAAATCTATGGGTGACGGGGCTTTCTCTGTCTACGCTCCTTCACTTTGGAACTCTCTCAGACTTTTGGCATTTTTAAAGCTGTACTCAAGACACACTTTTTTAAACTTGCATTTGACTGCTGATGTCTTTTTTATGATTATTTAATTATTATTATTATTATTATTATTATTATTAACGTTGTTGTTGTTCTTATTAACTTTTATATGTTTTAGTTTTCTGTGTACTGCTTATTTTGTGTACAGCGCTTTGAGAAGCTGCTTTTAAAGGTGCTTTATAAAATAAAGCTTATTATTATTATTATTATTATTATTATTATTATTATTACATACACTATAATACAAGTCTAAGGATAGTGGTTGGAGTGTTTACAAAAAGTATGTTATGGGGTTTTTCTTGTAAACTTTTTTGTGAATTTTTCAGAATAAAAGTCTTTGCAAATGAAACTGGTCATGTGTTACCAAATGCTTGTGTTGGTCAGACGGCACACAAAGACCTCAAAATGTTTTCGTTTAAGAACTGAAGTTACGTAATCACTTATTCTGAACTTTTAGCTCAACGACTGCTGTTAGGATTTTCATTATAGTAAGGTTTGAGTGGATCGGGTTTCTGTTCTTTTCACGAAACAGGGAGAAGTGCTGAAATTCTTGCCCGTGATAATCACAAATACGACATAAATGCTGCTTGAACTGCTTAATGAAATCTTCACTAGAGTCTACTGTACTGTAAGAGTTTATTGAGATAATTCTAATAAATAAATAAAAAAGCAGAACTCTTGTGTGAGCCATACCTGTTTGAAGGATCCTTTGGCCCTGATGAGCTTGTAGGCGACGTTAAGGGGGATGCAGAGCATGGAGGAGAGAGCCATACACCATCCGATCATCTCCCCCCACCACGGGTACACGTACACATTGTTGTAGGTAAGAGGCTTGTAGTTCACCAGGTTGAACACGAATATTCCCTGAGACAGAGAGAGAGAGAGAGAGAGAGAGACACCACTCAGTTTCAGCCATCACATGGACCCGTATTGTGTGTGTGTGTGTGCGTGTGTGTGTGTGTGTGTGTGTGTGTGTGCATGCATGTGTGGCCTATTACTGACTGAGAGATCTCTCTGCACACTCAGTACATGAGCATGCTTTAATAATTGAACAAGCCAGCGTTACAGGTGTTACCCTTGTCCTTTACACACCTGATTGAACTCCTCTCATAATGATCAACCCTGTGAGGAGCAGCTTCAGGTGTGTTAAAGCAGGTGCTAACATGCTAACGGTTTTTGGACACAGGCATGACTGGCCTAAACAGAGAACGTCCTAAATTCTCAAAATTCATGTACAGTTCGTGTTATTACTAGAATTCCAGCCAATGCTAATATAAAATGCTGGAACGCGTGCAATCTGTTCTAACAAAACATTTCCGTAGTCTTTATTTTCTACTCGAGCTTTACGAGAAAAGATGAGTTAATCTTCAGAACGAACTCCCATGGCGCTGAATGAACTTTCCGGCGTACGATGTATGCGAGACGATCTGAGGATCGCACGTCTAAGACGACGACAGCGCTGTGGAGAATATTTATTCTGTTTTCTATGCCAATTCTGCAGTATTTGTGTAGGTTCAGAAGCAGAAAAAGAGTTTCTCTCACCATGCAAACACATGGAGTAAAAATCGACCAGCACCACTTCATCCAAGGGAAAGGCCGGTAACCGATCATACAGGCAATGTCATCCATAAACTTATCAGCACCTGCACACGCAGAACGTACACACTTTAATACACAGGACTCAGATGAACATGTATAGCCTTTGCTTTGGTGCACAAATTGTCGATAACGCGTGCGCGCGTGTGTGTGTGTGTGTGATGTCAGCTCTCATGATCGTGATAATTATGTAACAGATAAAACACAACAGGTGTGACGGCAGCCCGAAGTGAAGACCGTCCAGAAGTTGATTCTTTTCCACCCGGAAGTGTTTTTAAATCCTCTCACACGACAGCAACCTACCACTGACGGCGATGTTTTATTAAGTAAAGAACTACAGGTTGCACTTTTGATCCATTTACAGTTACAGTTCCCTCCACTAATATTGGCACCCTTGGTAAATATGACTTCATTTAGTTAGAAGTTAGTTCCTTAGTTAGTTATGACAGCTCTCGTTTTCTCTCTCTTGACGTTAATCAGACAAAAAAAAACAAAAAAAACAACGCAGCTTGTCATGTTACCGAGAAACTCTGACGCGCAAAGTTCTCAGAACTGAAGACTTTCCCTGAAGTCACCAAAATGTCACATCACACAGAAAACCTCACCATATCTACAATTTAATACGTTTCTAAACACGTGCATATATATATATATATATATATATATATATATATATGGAATATCTACCATGCTAAGCCCATGTGTAAGCTGTTACTATAGAAACGTTAACATATTAGAACGAGTGCATTCATTTGAATCTTGCAGCCAGAACTACTGTCAGAGCTACTGTTATAGAAAAGTACTGAGTAAAAAGAAACGAGTGTTAAACGAGTGTTATTATAATTTATGCGCTGTTGGTGAGACTTACCATAAACCCAGGCGACAACCACGCATTCCCAGAATGCCTGCCACAACAGGGTCATTCCACTGGCTGAATAATAGTCAAAAAGCTGGAAGACATACATCCCTCCCTATACACACACACAAATGAAAGAGTGAGGTCTACTGTAACAGACTGCAATAAAAAGCAAAAACCCCTGCACAGCTTTATCCCTGCCATGAAATGCATATTAGATACCTCCGTAAATGACTGTGATAATTTCCTCTAAGATGATCTGCAATAAGCGCAATAAGTGGTGAATGTTGTGAACTATGAATGTTGGCTAAAATATCTGCTTCAATCGACACACTTACCTGTGTAACCATGGAGAGATCTATAACAAAGCACAATAGGCAGCAGATCGCCACTGCGATTTCTCGCTTGTTAAACTTGTAAGGGAGCAGATCCAGGATGCCAGTTACAAAGCCTTCCACTCCAACAAACTGCACGAGGAGAAGCAACACACTGAAATGACACACTGTCCAGACTGACTGCTGGTGCGAACTCTGGCTCATTGAGCAAACGGGAGCACTTGATGCACGATTGGGTTCATAATCCAAGCAAATCAAACAGGCGAAACCGCCGATTCAAAAGAAAACACAGCTGGAAACGTCCAGCGCTGTGAATCTGGTGCACTGCATTAACCCTTGATGTTCTGTAATGGTCTTTATTTAAAGTGGAACAAACGTTATGGAATCCTTCTGTGTATTATTTACGCTCCCTAAGCATGGACTACCTTTTACCAAATACAGTGTATATGCACTCAGCGGCCACGTTATTAGGAACACCGGCACAATCAGCCAATCAGGTGGTAGCAGAGCAGTGCATACAATCACGCAGATACAGACGAAGAGTTTCAGTTCATTTTTACTGACAGGCGTAGAGCCCGATGTAATGATCTGCATTTGTAGGCCATTTAGGCAAAAACAAGCTTTTGACATTCTGAGATGCTTTTCTGCTCATCACGGTTGTAAAGAGTGGTTATTTGAGCTACCATGGACTTCCTGTCAACTCGAACCAGTCTGTCCTGTCACTTCTCACCTCTCTCATCAACATTTTTACCATTCTTATGTATGATGTGAACATTAAATGAAGCTCTTGACCTCTATCTGTATGATTTTGTGCTTCACGCTGCTGCCACATAATTGGCTGGTTGAACAGCTGTCCAGGTGTATTAAAATGGACACGGTATATGGTAAAATTTATGGTATATGGGAACATGTGCATTAAAATGTGAAGGACAAGGGGTACTCCAGGATCAGGGTTTTGAACCTGTGCATTAAAATGCAAGGGCAGGTGGTTCTCTGGGACCAGGGTTCGGAGCCAGTGCACCAAAATGTGCAGAGTCGGGATTAATCCAGGACCAGGTTTGGTAACCTGTGGCTTAGTGGTTTCGCTGAATGATCTCGCGCTGATTAAACTCATCAGTTATATTATTAAGCCTGAAAATGTCACACCCCTCTTCATCTCCCTCCACTGGCTTCCTGTAGCCACCCGTATCAATTTCAAGGCCTTGATGCTCACATACAAGACCTTGTCTGGAACTGCACCGCTAAATGAATCCAGATAAAATAGCTAAAAGACTGGCAAATTGCTAAACAGTGAACAGAACACCAGGGTGCTAATGAAGTGCCAGCTTCATGTTAAATTCCACCGCGTGACCCTGAGTGACTGACCTGACTGTCCAGCCCCAACAACAGCAGCATGAAGAAGAAGAGTGCGGCCCAGACTGGTGCCACGGGCATCATCGACACGGCTTTGGGGTACGCGATGAACGCCAGGCCCGGCCCTGCAAGCAGGAGAGCAGCATAAGACACATTCATGGCAACAGGCCAGGGGCAGGCCATGACACACACCAGCACACTTACACACACTTAAACACCAACTTCACAGAGACAGAGAGAGCAAGAGGGAGAGAGACTGAGAGGAAAAGAGAGATGAAGTTGCATCTGGATGAAAGTGTGTATGAAAGAAATCTCATGTAAATTTTTGTGGCTGAGGTTTTCTCTAGTGACAGCCGTGTTCACCTTCACATTCAGACAGATTATTCGCAGCGGTGTTTTACTATAGATTTTGGCAAGGGGACGGTGCGGACATGCGTTTGAGTTAGCACATAGCTATTAAACAGCGTTTAATTTAACAGGACTCTATTAGAAAGGAATGAAACCCTTCAGTGTGTGCAGTCACAGGAAAATAATCAGCGGCGGGTTGGTATTTTGTCGCACGACACCAAGCGGTTTCACCGTTAACCACGCCGAAGATGATCATTTCCCCGAAACAACACGCCCCAAAGTGTTTTATTCCTCTTATACCACAGCAATTTGCTAACAGTGACTTTATTCTTTTTACTAATTAACCAAACGTCATACTTTTGATCTATTTTTAGTTACATTTAACATTATGTGCAACTTTCGCAGTTAGCTTCTATTATCACTGACATTAGAGCAGCTATAAACTCTATACTATACGTGCTATTGAAGTTAATAAAACAAACAAATCTTATTAAAGCTTATCATGTTGGAGAGAACCGGAAATCACAAAGTCCTCTATCCTGAAGACTTTACTACTGTTACAAAGCACTGGCACTGGAGACTCCTTACATAAATGTCTCCTTGGAGAAAATTTCTCTGTTTATTGATAAAATAACATCATATTTTTAATCTGTTTATGGTTAGTTTTAGAATATGTGATGCGTTCACCATACAAGTCTCTGTGTATTTGCTGTAACTATAGGAACAAAAATGTATTTGAATAACAGCATGAATATAAACTTTACCTTGATTTACATTGTAGCTGAAAATGAATCAATATCTGACCAAAATGGCGCTGTGGTATAAGTGGGTTTAATTTGGCAGAGCCATTTAAAATGGACTAATTGTACTAGTTAGTTACCATTGATTACTCCAAGTCCACAGTTATTTTTAGTTGAAGGTCAGCCAAATTTAAACAGTTTGTACAACTTGTTTAAATTTGTAGAACATGAATGGGTTTTTCGAAGCTTGCTCACCAATTTCATGGCATTAGATCTTTAGATTCATTTGGTTCTAGTAAAATTCAGTGGGTATTAGGTCTAAAGAAATGCCTTCCCTGAAGATTTTGTTAAAGCAAAACTTCTGTTTTTCAATCTAATCTCCAGCTTCAACATCTGTAGTGAATATGTGATGAACATGAACAATCGTTTCTGCGCATTTTCCTGCACTGAGAAAAGAACTGACAACTTGTTTACTCGAAATTCCCTTATAATGGAAGTCTGAGGGCAGTTGCTGAGGCATTCTAGGAATGTCTGCACAAAGAGCTTTCATGAATTCTTCAGTCAATGTACACTATATGGCCAAAAGTATGTGGACACCTGACCATAACACCCATATGTAGTTCTTCCCTTTACTGGAACCAAGAGGAGAGGCACAGTGGCTTGCACGTTTGCCTCGCACCTCTGGTTTTAGGGGTTGGGATCCTGCCTTTGCCCTGTGTGCACTTTCCATATTTCCATGTTCACCCCGTGCCTCGAGGGTTGCCTCCCCCAGTCCGAAGACATGCGCTGTAGGATTATTGGCATTTCCAAATTGTCCATAGTGTGAGAATGTGTGTGAGATTGTCCAGGGTGTCCCACAGCTTGTGCCCCAAGTTTCCTGGGATAGGCTCCAGGCTTCCCCGTGACCTTGTGTAGGATAAGCGGTATGTCAAATGATGGATGGATGGAACTAAGAGGCCCAAACCTGTTCTAGCATGACAATGCCCCTGTGCCCAAAGTAAGCTCCATGAAGACATGTTTTACCAAGGTTGGAGTGGAAGAACTCGAGTGTCCTGCACAGAGCCCTGACCTCAACCCCACTGAACACCTTTGGGATGAACTGGAACACCTTCTGCACCTCAGGTCTCCTCATCCATACCTGACCTTACTAGCGTTCTTGTGGCTGAATGAACACAAATCCCCACAGCCACGATCCAAAAGCTAGTGGAAAGCCTTCCCAGAAGAGTGGAGCTTATTATAACAGCAAAGGGGGAATACATCTGGAATGGGATGTTCAACAAGCACATATGGGTGTGATAGTTTGGTGTCCGCATATTTTTTTTGGCCATATAGTGTATTTGTAGCTGAGGCTCTAATTCTGTGTTATTCATCCTTTCCTTCTTTGTCAGAGGGAATAATTTGTGGTGCTACCAACATACATACTTCTATGGGTCTAACCACACATGGTTACTACAAATCCTTAGCATAAAGGTACAATAACTGGAACTTACTTGACAGTATTGCTCCAGTGTTTTAAAGTTGGATCAGATAAGAATAGCTTTGGTAAAATATTCTTTCACATTTGTCTCATTTAGTCCTTCATCAGATGCTCTCATCCAGAGTAACTTACAAAACATGCACGCAGCTGAAGGTGCAGTGACTAAAAGCAAAATACTCAGAGAACATGTAAGGCCTGAACCTATAAGCTTTGCACAAGTGTTGGAAAAGAAAATCCTAGCAGTCAGAAAGAAAAAAGAATTTTACCATAAAAACCCTAGTTCATATGTTGGTGCACACGATAGCCCCTTGTTAACAGCATAAACGATAAATAGCACATTCTACCTCGAGCTTTTTACCAAACAGAGACCATGGCCTCGTCCTCTTTCTTTCTGTTGGTTCTCAAAATGGAGTTATGCGAATTCACAAGTTCACCTTGATAAAGGCAAAGCAAATGATTACGAGAAGCTAATGTGCAATTTTCACTTCCTTTCCCCTTCGGTGAATTTGCATTTCCAATCGGAGAATTTTGATCTGACTGCTGCTTTAGTTGAAACGGAGGAAAAGCGTAGTTTTCTATTGTCTCCCGTAGCGTTAAAAATGACACATGCTACGGCTAGTTTGTAGACATTGGCACCTCTGAAATACTTGTCCATGGTAATCACACATATCCTACAGATGCATTAAATAGAGATTACATTAAAAACCTCTGACGTATTACTTTTGGGTATTGTTGTTCTGACTTGGTTCAAGATGACAAATATTAACAGAAAAGATCTATCATTACAAACGGCACAATATTAGAACACATTTATAGCCTAAATGATATTTAAAAAAATCACTGATGAACTATCATTTACATTGAAACTCAACATGGGTCTCGCTACCTGGGTTTCGCTCAATGGTTAGCACTAGACATCATTAAAGTGTTGTTATTTAAATGGTGCTTGGGTTTAGAGAGGTTAGACTAGCTTGCCAGTACACAGTAGTTCGCATGCTTACATTGGGAATTTTATCTACTTTTGTTCTTGTTTGGATTTCCACGACCTGTATCAGAGGACAGCTCTACTACTGCTGGCATTTAGCTATGCTAGGCTAAGCTATTCTAACACTAAAGCTAATGCCAAGGCTGTGGCTGGCTGTGCTAGGCCAATGTGCACCCCACAGTAGTAACTAAGGCCTAACACATTAAGAGGTGTAAATGCTGACATTAGATATCAGAGGTTTACCTGCATCGGCAGTCAGCTCCAGGACCCCTCTTGAAATCGAGATGTGCACATCTCAAGAGGCAAAGCTCCTGGTTAAATAATCCTTAAATTAATACTTAAAGCCAAAATATAGATAATATAAAATTAATAGATATGAATAACAAGAAAGAGAACGGGCCTGAAGACAATCAAGGATAACTGGTTAAAGAATCAAAGGTATAATGGAAAGATCTGGAAGAAGTCTGTTTGAAAAAGGAAAAAAAAAAAAGAAAAGTTCCTGTCGTTTAGGTAGGATGCGTTTAGGTCTACACAATGATGACATTTTTCCTCCCTTGAGCACATTCACACAGAACAGCTCCACATGATGTTAATATAGGACAGTCACACTCAGGTTAGTCACCACAAGGACAGACAAGGTCTTACACACACACTCACACACACTCACACACACTCACACACACTCACACACACTCACACACACTCACACACACACACGCACACACACGCACACACACACACACACGCACACACACGCGCGCACACGCACACACACAGCCGGCCTCCATTTTGCAATCCAAATTTCATCAAACCTGTCCATGCTAGCATTCAATCAAGATCGATAGATAGACACGTTTTTTTTTGTGTTGCTATTTGTTTATCTGGCTGTCTTATGTGTTATTTGTTATTCATTACATGGTTCTGCTATTTTATTCCTCGTAACATTTTAATCGATGTACAGCACTTCGGTCAACTTGTTTTAAATGTGCTTTAGAAATAAAGCTTACTTGCATATCACATGTGCCATTTATTCTCTAATTGCACATGTTTATTAGCGAATTTGCCACGCTTACATGCTATTCATTTTTGCTATTTAAAGGTGAGCTCTGGAATATTCGCCGTGTTGCATTTCGCCAATCAGATAACGGCTTCGGGAAATCCAAGTCAATGTCATGGAAATGCCCAATAACGGCAAGCAGACAGACCATGCAGCGGCATGCATGTGCAAGCGGGCACGTACGCTAAGACAACCTTCTCATTCTATCTCTCTAGGCATTGAATGTAGAACGTGCTGTCCTTTCTTTAGACGCAACAAATTCTCGTGACCTGTTCAACACTGCTGCACGTCGAACCTCAATCTGGAACACTCAGTGCTCTTACAGCACGCAGGGAGGACGGACTGAGAGCGCCAAAACACCAAAATACACCTCAAGATCTAACAGGAATATAAGGGATTTACATTTGGATCTTTCTCCAATCACTTTTACCTAACGCTCATGAGGTGGGGACCAATCCAAGCACCAATCCGAGCAGACGCAAACAACAGTCTAAGCACTATGAAAAAGTCCGAAAAATCAGAGTTTTTCTTTTCAGTCAAATGGCCATTCATTAATTATTTGCTGGCAAGGGAATAATGATGGGAAAATGTATCATTATCATAATCATTACCTGTGTGATTTTCCCCATCATTATTGATCAATACTGTTATTGCTCATCTGTAATCTGTAAATATTATATTTATAATATTGAACTTTAATATTGACCTCCATAAATGCCTGTTTAACTGAAAATGGAATTAAAGTACTGTACAATTTCCCATCATTATTGTTTGCCACTTAAAAACGAACAATAAGTACTGAATGGCCATTTGATTGAAAACTAAAGGGTGCTCTCTGACTTCTTTCCCAGAATGTGTATGATGAAAGATCTGGATTTACTGCAATATAATATTTATTGATAATAGACAACGTTTTCTAACGTTTTCATTGGATCAGGGCATTTTGAATGGCCAATTAAAATCAGCTCATGCCACATCTGATTTGATTACCAAAACATTGCTTGCCTGGTGATCAAAAGCCAGATAAGAAGCATTTCCAAGTAGATGAATGCATCAGCGAGTTTCTCACGAAAAGGCAATATGACTTGATCTCTTCAACTAAAGCTTCTTATCCACTGTAGGGCTGAAAGGTTACCACGTGTGCCATCTTGTGTCAGCGCAGACTCTGTGTGAACGATTGTTTTTACTTTTCCCACATGTTATTAACGCTATTCTGTTCTGTTCTGATGAATGACAAGATGGAGGATTTAGAATCGTATGAGAGTTACGTGTTCCATGCTCTGAAAGAGGAAAGTAAAGGATTCGTGGAGTGAAACGAAACTAATCAAATGAAACTGATTTGCTACACTAAAATAATAAAGTGTAATAAGGTGAGATACACAAGACAATTGCAATACCTGTCAAATTGTTATTGCTATTGCTATAATGTATGTCAGTAGTTTTGTTCATAACCAGCAGAGTTTACCCCCTCAAGCAGTCTACTCGCAAATGGAAGGTCAAATGTGTCGCAGATATTTCATTTTTTTCCATATAAAATGTATATATGCATAAACATACACACAGCCTGCTAAAGATTAAATATGATAGGATGTATTGCAGGGTCTTATATTTCTATACTGTACTATTGTACACTACACTATACTATACTATATTATGCTGTACTAAACTATAGTATGCTTTACTATGCTTTATTATATTATATTATGCTATAATAAACTATACTATTCTATACTATACAATATTATGCTATACTAAACTATACTATACTATGCTATACTATATTATGCTATACTAAACTATACTATACTATATTATGCTATACTAAGCTATACTATCCTATACTATGCTATCCTATACTGTGCTATACTATATTATACTATATTATGCTATACTAAACTATACTATACTATATTATACTATATTATGCTATACTAAGCTATACTATCCTATACTATGCTATCCTATACTATGCTATACTATATTATACTATATTATGCTATACTAAACTATACTATGCTATACTATGCTATACTATATTATACTATATTATGCTATACTAAACTATACTATGCTATACTATGCTATACTATATTATGCTATACTAAACTATACTATGCTATACTATGCTATACTATATTGTATTATACTATACTAAACTATACTATGCTATACTATATTACATTATTATTATTATTATTATTGTGAGTGAACATTTTAAGATGTTCCTCCACCTCCACCAAACCTAAACACTGCGAAAGTTCTCACTAGTTTAAGTAAGGAATAAAACACAACAGGATGAGCTGTTATAGGAAAATAATCAGTGACATGGTGGTGTGATGAACTGCCACCTCAAATCTGATTACTTTACAAAAAACACGGCACATCCCAAAGCGTTTCGTTCCTCTTGTGTACTGCAGCTATTCCAAAATTTTACTAAAAAACTAAAGGACAGCATCATAATTGTTTTTAATTATCAGTTTATAGTTGTGGAACATCTGCAAAAGTTCAAACGTTCCTGTTAGCACGTACACTATACAGTAGCAGCTATAAATTTATTAATGAGACAAAAAAATAACTTCTGGTGAAAAATGGGCTTAATCTGCAAACCTGATGTGTCCATTGTATTTTATGACATGTAATAGAGTTGTTCAAGGTTTGATCTCTCTTTTGTACGAGTTTTGGATATGACTGTCCTCTCCATCTTCTGAAAGTAAAACCACCCCCCGCCCACGAGACATTTATTTCAGTCCAGATGCACACTAACTTGCACACCATGACAGTGCTGCTCTCTGCATCAAAACATTGCCAGATGTGGCTTTTCTATTTTTATTTTCTCACTGATGTTATGTGGATATAGGGCATACATATGAGTATCTGAATACTGGCACTTCAAATAGAATATACACTCCTGTTTATAATCAGCATGTAGTTTGGGATGTGTGCCGAGTGCAGGACTTCCTATATACTCTGATCTGGCTGCATAAAGACAAACATAAAGATCCACTTATGCCTATGAGACAGTACACACACACACACACACACACACACACACACGCACACGCACACACACACAGTTTCACATTCACCTTCACACACATTTCTCTCAAATATTCACACAAAACATCTTCTAATGTCGCTTTCAGACACAAACACAGACAATACATTCAAAAACAAAAAGGACAAAATTCTATATCATGCACCACGGACATATTAAAAAGTGAACTCTTTACTAAAACGTTCAATTATTTCACTTATATTTTGGATTTGCAATATATTCCATTTTCGAATTGGTTAAAATAACTCCGATTCAGTCAGATTCATCCTTATTCACTTATTAACACACCTAGGCACAGACTCAGACACACCTACACAGTACTCTTTCAGTATGATAATTCTGTCGATCATTTGTCATTGAACACATTACATACAAAATACAATAAACTTTAATATAATTAAAGAATAATCACATACTTAACGGTAAATGTGTCACGAAGAATTTCAATAAAATAAAATCAACCTCAGGACTTCATTACTCATTCCTCAAATGTTTCTATGTCCAGAGACTTTGCTTGATCTTTCTGGAGAGTGAAAATAACTTTTATAGGTAGCACAGTGCAAATAGTTACAACCTCTGATTTTCCTTCAGCTCAATTCGTTAACAATTTTACACATATGTAAGACAGGGACACTAGCGTAAACTTTTCCCTGATACAATACACAAACATCCGGAAACTCCAGAGTAAAGCCTGTACACACTTAATAAGCATGCGTTGAAAACACTAACACTTGATGGAGTCTTACCTGACTCTGCCACTTTTGAGATTTCCACACCCTGCTCAGCAGCCATGAAGCCCAGAATGGAGAAAACCACAAAGCCGGCGAAGAAACTGGTGCCGCTGTTTATCAGTGCCAACACAAACGTATCCCTGAGGACGACGAGACAAACAAAAGTCAGTCAGAGTCTGTCACAGACAGCACATTCAAATTCTTTTGATTTCATAAACAAGTTGAGTCAATCCTGTCTTATACGCAAATTACCACAAGATGACATTGTATATAAAAGCTTAGCCGTGTAATCTGCATGCGAGGCTAGCTAGCTGACGTAAAAATTAACTTAAATACTGAACAAAATGTTGGTTGTTATAGTATATTTTTTGTCTACTTGTTGAATAAACCACCAACACTATGAAAATATAAATCCAGACTTAAACATGTCTAGCTCTGATAAATGTGAGCTAGTTTCCGAGCAATTAATGTGTGAGTTAGCTAACTTACCTAATGCTAGCCATTTAAAAAAAGAAAAAAAAACTAGCTGTAATGGCATGTATAAATTCTTGAGAATATAACAATGCTATTTAATACCCACATATTGAAATCACACTTGTGTCTACCTGTGGCAAATGTGAGTTTAACTAGCAGTTGACTAGCCGGCTGGCCAAGTTAGCAAATATTATGATATTAGGCTATGGGATGGCAAGAAAAATAATCATTTATGTATCGTGGCACTTTTATAATAAAAGCAAAGGGGTCAAGATGTGCCATTTTAGTAGTTTCTTGGGCATTATAAAAGAACATATTATACACTTAATTAGTCTAATTATCTAATTATTTTTAAGGTTTTAAATGATGTCATTTAGGAGTAATTAACGCAACAGTGATAACCTTACGCTTACCAAACTTTCCCTGAAACGATGCCTTTTCTTTTTAACCTTCATGACCATTACGTGACAGTCCTTCAGTTTGTTAGAACCCAAATTCTGATAATGGAAAGTAATGCTACAAACAAGCAGAGACTGGGAAGCCACAGACAAAACAAACATAGAAAGAGAGAAAACAAATGCAGTGTCCTAACAAAAGAGGACCTTACCTATAGCAGTTGTTGTTGAATCGGTTATAACTGCCGAGAGCAGTCAGGGCTCCGAGTCCGATGGCGTAAGAAAAGAACACTTGAGTGCCGGCATCAATCCAGACCTGAATGATGGAGAGAGCGAGAGAGAGAGAGAAGAAGGAGAAGAAGTAATGAGAATAAATGACAGCAACTGTAAAAATCCTACTGGATTTCAGTTTACTGAAATCAATCCGATCCGAAGTGTTCCGACAGACCTGAAAACTAAATGGGGCGCAGCTTAAAAGGCCTTGGAACGTTCACTGCTTTACAAATAACACACTCTTCATATGGAAGCAGTGTTCATTTTAAGGAGTATTACCGTTTGAGGCTAATCAAAGTAAATCATAAGAAATGAACACTTTTTTCCTTCAAACAATGCTGAGTAGGTGCAGACTTCTGTTACGCATTATTTAATGAAATATCCTGTTAACTGTTATCTGGCTAGCATTAGCAGTGATTTTATAAATACTTAAAGATCCTTTTAGTAATCCTGTCAGGTTAGCTCATGTCATCTAGCCACTGAGCTTGTGAGCTTATCAGTGAAGATTATTAACATTTATAATGAACATTAGTAATCCTGTCAGGTTAGCATAGATAGATGCTGTGCTGTGAATATTATGTACATTTATAAACACTTAAAGATCCTCTTAGTAATCCTCCCAGGTAAACTCATGTTAGCTGGCTAGCATTAGCAGTGAAGATTACAGATCTCTATAAACACTTAAAGATCCTCTTAGTAATCCTCCCAGGTAAACTCATGTTAGCTGGCTAGCATTAGCAGTGAGGATTATGGACATTTATAAACACTCAACGTTCCTCTTAGTAATCTTGTCAGGTTAGCTCGTGTTATTTGGTAGCGTTAGCAGTGAAGGTTACAGATCTCTATAAACACTTAATGTTCCTCTTAGTAATCCTGTCAGGTTAGCTACTGTTATTTATGTGGATATCATTAGCAGTGAGCATTATGAACATCTATAAGCACTAACTGTTCCTTTTAGTAACCCTGTCATGCTAGCTTATGCTATCTAGCTGACAAGCTACAGCTGTGAAGATTATGAACATTTAAAAATACTTAAAGGTCCTATTAGTAATTCTGTCAGGGTATCTAAGTGGATAGTTTTTGCAGTGAAGATGAACATTTAATCGTCTCAGAAATCTTGCTAACAGAAGGTTAGCAGTGACTACATGTGGGCTCTCTGAAAAACTGCATACATTAGATTAGATAAATGTCTTTATGAGCAGATTTTTTTTTTAATTTTTTTTTTTACAGACCCATTCCTTCAGTGCTCACCTGTGCTTCTTTAAGCTTTGACCAGTCAGGTTTGAGATAGTACATGATACCATCGGAGGCCCCAGGTAGGGTCACACCTCTCACCAGGAGAATGACCAGGACAACGTAGGGGAACATAGCAGTGAAATACACAATCTGCAACACACACAGTTATGAATATTATAAGCAGGGGATCTGCTGAATATTGAATATTTTTTGTTCATGTCCATGGAACACATTTGAGAATGTCTTAGAAATTCCCGTTTCTAATCAGCTGGCCGGTCATTCATTTTTCCCTCCTGCAAAGCCAATGGCAATCTTTGGCTATTGAAAACATAATTCATCTGACCAGGCCACCTTCTTCCATTGCTCCATGGTCCAGTTCTGATGCTCACGTCCCCATTGTAGACACTTTCACCGGTGAACAGGGTTCAGCACTGTGTGTTCTGACACCTTTCTATCATAGACAGCATGAACTTTTTCAGCAATTTGTGCTACAGTAGCTCTTCTGTGGGATCGCACCAGACGGGCTAGCCTCCGCTCCCCACAGGCATCCGTGAGCCCCTGGCGCCCATGACCCTGTCGCCGGTTCACAGGTTGTCTTTCCTTGGAGCACTTTTGGTAGGTACTAACCACTGCATACTGGGAACACCCCACAACACCTTCTGTTTTGGAGATGCTCTGACCCAGTCGTCTAGCCATCACAATTTGGCCTTTGTCAAAATCGCTTAGATCCTTACACTTGCCCATTTTTTTCCTGCACTTGCTGTCTAATTTATCCCACCCCCGACAGGTGCCACTGTAACGAGATAATCAATGTGTTTCACTTCACCTGTAAGTTGTTCTAATGTTATGGCTGTATCTATCTATCTATCTATCTATCTATATATATCTATATCTATATACATATATATATATATACATACATGCATACATACATATATATATATATATATATATATATATATATATATATATATATAGATAGATAGATAGATAGATATAGATAAGTGTATATTTAAGTCTGCATTCTTTGTCTTCTTTCTTTCTTTAAGATATCAGTTATAATTTTTGCTATTCTACACTAAAGTGTCTTTAGAAAATCTCCCTGCTTCATGTTAGATGTTTTGTTAGTTTGAAGCAAATAAGTTTATGACGTCATCTGGTGACTTCTAGGGACTTTCTGACCACACATTTATCCTGAAAAGATGTGGCAACACTGTTGATATGACACACTTTGGCTGTGAAACATCCACGATTGTTCTACTTTTACTGCAATGACCGGGTCAGGCACTCATAGGAAGGACATAACATATTTTAAGACAAAGTATAGAGGAGGAGCCTGGCATTCTTTCAGTACAGTGCATCGGGCAAAGTTCTGAATGATGTTTCCTTTTTTTTCTTCCTCTAATACGTTCTGCTGTGGCGGCTCTGTTTATGACCTCACCAGGCAACAGCCCCCTCACAGACTCCTGCTCTCGCTCCAAATACACATCACGGTATGCGGCGTCACATGGTCATGATGAAATGATTCACACACCCTGTGCCTGTCCTTGGACACAGAAAGTTCAGGCTGGGTTGAGCATTTCTCAGCGTCCCTTGGGGATGATGAACTCGACTATAATGGCACAATGTAGCCCAGAGACAGGGTCGCTATTCAGGACAGATACTTCTCACACTGAACCCACCAGGTCCCCTCTCACCTTCTGTGAATAAGTCCCTGTGTGATATGGGCCTTGTGTTCTTGCTTTTTCATGTGATCATAGTACAGAGACGGGCTTTGAGCCATGCTGCCTTCTCGGCCTTTATACGGTGTAGAGGTGGAACAATGAATCAACAGAGATGTGATTATGTGTCTGTTCCATCAGACAAGAGAACTTCAATAAGTCTCTCCGAGAAGAAAAGAAAAAAAAAAAATCAAATAAGGACTAAACGGAAAATACAGCATTTGTATCAGAAGGTGAAAATGATGTCTTTCATAAAAAAAGAAGAAGGCTTTACTGTTTCAGATTCGTTTTTAGTTATTCACCCACAGCTGTCACTGATACAGCTTGACCTTTAACTAGGCTTTACACGCTAAATACTTTTATTACAGCGTCTCCAATGCACAGTTAGTCTGAATCCTAATTTTCTTTGAATTAATCGGTCTGGGAAAACCCATCAGATGTTGCTGCTCTGAATTCTAGCAAGCCGGGGAAATAAACAGCCGGTTTATTTTAAATAAACGCTTGTCAAGTCAATGTAATATTAAATGACATTAAGATAAATCTTACTTGAGATATAATAAAGCAATGACACCAGAGGTTTTAAGGGCGCTTAAAAACAGTCCATGATGTGAATGTAACGATTTCTACGATTATTAAACTTTACTTTGCTATTATGTGTATAAAATGCATATTATTATTAAACATGTTTAAAATCCTAAATGCGCAGGATCTTTACATGCAATTTTCTCCCCTTTCACATGTTTTAATGTCACCTGACAATGTTTATTCTTTCTATTTTGACTAAGATTAAAATATCCACCCCTTCGGTGTCTGACATTTGTCTGACCCCTAACTGCAGCTAAATAGGTTTAGTCAGGAAGTGGTAAACTTTTATTCACGTCTCAATGTGTTAATGGATTCCTAGGAATCGTTTCTGCATTATAACTCTTGTTCACTGCCGTAGCACAGGCCACACCACTGGGGTTTGAGTTAATGACAAAAGACACAAAAGCTAAGTAATGCCATTTAGACTATATTTCCAAATGTTTGTGGACACCCATTCCCATTCCAGGCTTAGTCTCCCTTTGTTGTTATAATAACCCCCAGTCTTCTGGGAAGGCTTTCTACTAGGGTTTGGAGTGTGGTTGTGGGGATTTGTGTTCATTCAGTTACAAGAGCATTAGTGACGCCAGGCACTGATGTCAGGTGAGGGTGAGGAGACCAGGCACACAGTCAGGTGTTTAGTGGGGTTGAAGGAGTTCAGTTTGTGCACATGGGGAATGTCATGCTGGAACACATTTGGGCCTCTTAGTTCCAATGGAATTGTAATGCTACAGCATACAAAGACATCCTATACTGTTGTGTGCTTCCAACTATGTTGCGACAGTTTGAGGAAGAATCACACATGGGTGTGAAGGTCAAGTGTCCACATACTTTTGGCCTTATAGTGTACTTTGAGGGTTGCGATAACTACAAATACTCCTCAGCACTTTGGTAAACAGTAAACAGACCCTATTTTCTGTCCCACCTGATCTGTGAGATGTAGGCTAATCGGGTGCTTTGTTTCAGCCCCTCGTATTATTTAATCAGATTCTGGAAAAAGCCAATTAGCTCACTGGGACACTCGCTTATGTCATGGGAATACAGGCCCGGTGAGCTCAGACTACTTCTTTTAAAGTGACAAATAGGAGAAAAAGGAGGTTGGCACCTATTTTAGAATTTAGATTTTAAATGGCAATTTCCATTCCTTAAGTGGAAAATTTTAACCGTCTGTTTTCTTTGTTAAGGCTGATTTGAAGCCAGTGGTATGTGAAACATAAGCAAGTGGTTGTAAAATGCGTGGGGGAGGGAACGTGGCTGCATGAGACACCAGAAATAAACTCCAGTCATTCTGACGGTGAGGATTCATGTGATCTCACCCTCCCCACACTGGTCCGTTCAGAAGAGAGAGAGAGAGACAGAGAGAGCAAAAGAGAGAGAGAGAGATGTTGGCTTGTGGCCATGCGCACGAGAGCCTGGTCACGTCCCACTGCAGAAAATCTCCCCCTAACCGACCAACCATGCTGCAGATTTCTAACAGGACGCCCTGATATGTGCAAAACCACTCCCCCATTGCCAGATGACGTTGCCATAACAACCTCTCTGTCTCACTAGTGCGCTGATGTGGAGAGCCAGCAGTGGGAGGGGCTATGCAAATCAAGGCAAGAGGAGAAAGTCACATTGAGCTCTGGTTTGGTGACGAAACCAGGATGTGTTTGAAAAGCTATACGACGTATTAATGAGTTTACTCAGTGCGTCATTAAATATAATACCGCGGAGAGTAAAAAAAAGAAATGGTTTCCAGTGAGGTTTGATCTTTATTAGGCATTTTGTGTTGAAGGATTTTCATCCATTCAGATGTAGATCTAGCGAGATAGAGATAGAGCGAGAGAAAGAAAGAGGGGCCAGGAACACAGTGAGGGCTGCTTTTAATCAGCTTGTCACTGTCTCCACGTGACTGCTCGGCTTTTACCTGGAGTCATAACTACAGCAGGGATCAGCGGTCTCGCTAAGCCGAGCACGTGCGAGTACGTGTGTGTGTGTGTGTGTGTGTGTGTGTGTGTGTGTGTGTGTGTGAGAGAGAGAGAGAGAGAGAGAGAGAGAGAGACAGACAGACTTTATAGAGGTGTGTACCTTTCCTGTTGACTTTACTCCCTTCCATGCGCAGAAGTAAACCAACACCCAGACAGCCATCAGACACAAAGTCATCTCCCAGTTGATCTGGCCCGGACTGTCCAGGCCTTCGGAGATACGCAGTACCTTATTCCTGCAGAATGTGGGATAGAGAACACTGCCTGAAACAATGCAAGACACACACTCACACATCCTGAATAAAAAGTTCAAGAGAGTTCACACCTGTGTAATCCTGTTTCCTGAAAAAATATAAGATAGAAATCTGCTCCAATCAGCTCTTTTTAAAACTTCCGAACTCTCCCCTATAACACTACAGCTACACTACATGTGTTTTCATGTTGCTGGGTAGGTAGTTTTACTTTTTGTACCTTTAACATGTATCTTTCACCTAGAAATAACAAGTCAAAGGTACATAATTGGACCCGGATGCTTTAAAAAGGTACTGCCTCCACCTTTCTAGGTAAAAGATACATACTAAAGATACAAGAATCTGTACACTTGATTAGGGCTGCAACTAATGATCATTTTCATAATCGATTACTTGGCCGATTATTTTTTTTTTTTTTTCCGATTAATCGGATGGGCGGGGCAACTCTCAGTACCATTTTTTCCCGTTTATTTAAAATAAAATCCACAAACTGAGTGTTACAAATATAAACTTCAGACTAAAACTTTACACAACTGTTTGTCCAATTATATAAGACTAAAAAGAAACCAATACACACAGATACACACCAGAATATATGTTACTCATTTAGGACTATAGTTTAATTCAGTGCTTTTTGTGCATCCATAAAAAATAATGTGGAATTACTTATATTATATATATATATATATATATATATATATATATATATATATATATATATATATATATATATATATATATATATAAAATATAAACTACTATATAAGTTTATATTATATAATAGTATTCATGCATTACTTTTTTATAAAAGGTAACATTGACATAAACAGTAAACTGAAGAAAGTCATTGTCGGTGACTCTGGGTATTAGGCTAAAGTTAGCGGCGTCACATTATGTGCGTATGATGTCATGCGCCGTCGACTAGGAAGCATCTTGTACTTCCGGTTAGTAAAAAAAAAACCGCTATTGTTCCTTTTCAGACAATATTACCTTTCTAAAATTCATCTACTAGACGGTAGAGTATATAGTGCATAGTGTAAGTGTACAGTACGTCATTTGGGACACAACTTTAGTATTTACTCTCCGAAGCATGTTTTCGGAACAGAAGTAATGTACTTAGTAAACGCACCACACAGACCAACTAATTGATAATGAGATTCGTTGACAACTATGTTCATTATCGATTACTATCGATTCGTTGTTGCAGCTCTACACTTGACAACCCAGTGACCTTTTTGCTGGCCTTTTTTTTCTGAATGTGAGAACTAACACGTGCTTCCTCTGAGACACATGAAGCTACTGCATGTGTTCCAAATTTAGCTCACGCTCCATCACAGTGTTGCTTTACAGAGTTCAATATAAATTTTATTTGTGTAGCGCTTTTAACAACTGAGAATGTCACGAAGCAGCTGCACAGTGAGCCAGTAAAAAAAAAAAAAAAACAGTGCCATATTCAAGATACTTGAATTTAATGTCTATAAACTATCATACAGAAAAGCAGGGATAGTTAAACATTCAGATTTTTAAATGTTTAGATTTTGGTCCAGGTTATAAAAGTGCTGGTGATACCAATGATTATGATGAGTTTTGTAATATTATATCACCTACCCCAACCAATATCTTCACAAACTTCTACAGAAAAGTTCTTATCAAGTAAAATGATCCCTGTGTCTGAAACAGTTCCTTAGATCCCACAGTACTCTATACGTTATAATTGATCTAATTCAGCTAAATAGATTTAGCAGCAAAAGCAAGCAGTTGTCATCATTCATTTGATTTGCCCTTACTTAATTTGGATGTGGAATTTCAACTTATCATCACGGCACAAACAAACGGAGGCAACTCGCTGGGTGGCATCCATCCAGAAGCCACAGAAATGTTATTACACTGCCGGCTCTTGCTATTTGTTTATTCTGTTTGAGGAACATTTTCACACATTTGCCAGGAAACTTGAGTGATTTTAGAAACTTGTCTTCAGTTCAGCGACTCGTCTTTTGCTGTTTAAAGAAGTCAAACACTTTCACCTTTAAAAACAACCGCTGCTTCGTGCGAACACATACCAGTGAGATCAACTGTGTTTCTGAAATACGCTGATTCCTACCAACATCACAAAACCTGGTTCTTGCTCTCTGTAGAAAATTTTTTGACAGTGGAAACTGATGTGGGGTTCTACATAGGAGTTTTAGGGTGCTAGATTTAGCCCCCCTCCCCCCTTTTTATTATCATTAAATCATAGCTTTCTGCAGGGAATCTACTCAGAATCCTAACTGATAACTCTATTGTAGTGTTCTACATAAAGGATTAGCACCTAAAGACACTTAAAGGCACTTAAAGGTTCTAGATTTAACCACTTTTTAGAGTGTAACCTCCTAAAAGGGGCCTACTTGGAACCCTCTGGGAGGAAAACTCTCTGTTGTAGAGAGTAGAACCTTTACTCAGAGGGTACTCATCAACCACAGAACTCCTAAGAGTTCTAGATTTAACCTCTTTTTTTTTGTAAAGTGTAGCTTTCTGAAAGGGACCTATACAGAACCCACATTTACAGGGAGGTTCTCTGCTCTACATTCAGTTCTACATAGAATCTTTACAGGTTTCCCCCAAGGGAACAAACCCAGGACTCTTTTCAGTTTTAAACTGTAACCTTTAAGGACTAGCATCCTAAAGTGGACCTACATGGAACCCTTTCTCAGAGGAAAACTCTCTATTGTAGAGTCCAACATAGAAGATTTATGGATTTTACGGTTAGTTTACGTGAGGGATACTTTGTCTCACAGACCATTTAAATAACTCTATCGTCATTGATGCATTACAAATACATGCTGACCTAAAATACAAACTGAAAGGAATAAACTTACTCCCAAAACTCAATGATAGGAGAAGTGGCGTTCTCCAACTCCTCACAGGTCTTGTTCATGAAGGTGTAGTTGCTGATGGTGCCGTTCTTGCAGGCGTCATGGCGGAAGGTCTCGATGCAGCTCGCAGTGTTCCAGTCGTTTGTGCAGGTGGACCAGGGCAGTATGGAGGTGAAGGAATTGATGAGGTAATAGAAAGCCCACGCCAGGACCATGATGTAGTAGGTGTTGCAGAAGAACACTATAACCGTGGAAGCATAGCCGAGTCCTGACACACACGGTATAAAAATGCATTAGGGAGAGGTTTTGAGAGACAGCATACCAATGTCTGTATTGGTAAAGATATTAGTAGGACTGGGCGATATGGCAAAAAATATTACATCATGATATGTGATATTTTTCAATATACAATATGCATCCTGATATTTAGCGCTGCTACCAATATGCATGGCCTGTGTTTTTACTATAAATAAAGGACGCATGGCCTGTGTCTTTACTATTAATACAGGAGGCATAGCTTGTGTCATTACTACTAATAAAGAATGCATGGACTGTGTCTTTACTACTAATGAAGGAGGCATGGCCTGTGTTTTTACTACTTATAAATGAGATATGGCCTGTGTTGTAGCCCTAATTAAAGAGGCATGGCTTGTGTTTTAAGTCCTAATGAAGGAGGCATGGCCTGTGTTTATAGCCCTGATTAAAGAGGCATGGCCTGTGTTTTTAGCCCTGATTAAGGAGGCATGACCTGTGTTTTTAGTTCTAATGAAGGGGGTATTGCCTGTGTTTTAGCCCTAATGAAGGAGGCATGGCTTGTGTTTTAAGTCCTAATACATTAGATGTGGCCTGTGTTTTAGCCTCAATTAAAGAGGCATGGCCTGTGTTTTAAGTCCTAATGAAGAAGGCATGGCCTGTGTTTATAGCCCTGATTAAACAGGCATTGGCTTGTGTTTTTAGCCCTGATTAAAGAGGTATTGCCTGTGTTTTAGTCCTAATGAAAGAGGTATGGTTTTACTACTAATGAAGGGGGTGTGGCCTGTGTTTTTACATGAAATTTAAATGTAAAGGTTAAATATTAAGTATTATGTATAACTTTTTGTAATAACAATTAAACATCGTTAAATCATCTTGTTTTCAATAATAGGCTTCTTTATCACTTAAAGTCCCAGTTTATTATTCATTTGCTCGTCTTGCGTATTATTCATTAACTACTATAAAGTATTCAACGAGTACAGTGAAACTAACAGGAAATGTGTGCAATTGAAGTAAATACTGCAAATTTAAAGAGTTAAATTGATATATAGTGTGTGTGTGTATATATATATATATATATATATATATATATATATATATATATATATATATATACACATACACACACACACACATACACTGTATCACTTATTGAAGCATGTAGGAGAATATTAAAATACACCTATATTGTATTGTGTCTGTTATAACCTGGATAACGCTTCAGATAGAATTGGGTCTCTAATCAACTCAGGAGACAACTCCTACTTCTGCAAGCTAAAATGGAGGTCATACCTTTAAAGAGTGGAGCGATGTTCCACACAGCGATGCTTCCAGCCTTCATGAACTGGCCGAGAGCAATTTCCAAGAAGAAGATAGGAATTCCACCGAAGAATATAAACAACATGTAGGGAATGAGAAAGACTCCTGTGCAGGAAAAAAAAAGAAAAAAAAAAGAGAGAGAAATAGACAGATTTGAATTATTTCAGTTCGTAGACTTATTCTTAATAAACAACATTGATTGTTGGAATCTGATTGGTCTGACTGAAAGTGGTGATTAATTTTCCATCGCAACGTCTCAGACAGTAGCTCCGGCTAAATTAATGCACTGGTTCTAATACGTTATCGTTTCTATAATACCGATTTACACAGGGACGTGTATGGCAGATATGGCACATAATCTGAGACTCATAAACAGACTCAAAACGTGTTGTTATTTAACAAAGAAAAACATTACTGAATTGGGGATTTTTCTGATTAGGAGAAATGTACTGAACATTTTTGGAAGGAGTCTCCAGTGTCAGGAAACAATCTCATTTAAAAGATAACAGGGACTAAATTGTCTTGTAGATGTTCAACAATATTACATGTATCCAGCTAGAATGGATAACGGATAAAAACGTATGATAAGCTGTTCTCTAATACTTGTATAAAAGGAACAAAACATTTTCAGAGGTGCTGTTATTGGAAAATAATCAACTTCAGAGTGGTAACAGCGTCAGGCCACATCATACCGGTTGTTGATTATTCTCCTGTAAAAGCAGGTACCCAAGTGATCTAATCCTTATATAAAAGCAAGTCTTATACAATTCACTTACATAACTTGTTTTATACGCTTCACTTTTTCATAACCGCATGTAAATATTGTAAATACATGTAAATACATGTAAATACATGTAAAAGTACTAAATGCATAAATAGTGATTGAAGATGGGTACTGGGGGGGATTAAGAATGACACATCATAAGCATACATGCTTTTTTTTTTTGCTTTTCAATGCACAATTCTCAAGGACACCATTTTCCTTTTAGTGCTGTGCATTTTAGAGCTTTCAATTTCAGGTCAGAGCAGTGACGCACCACAACCAGGCGACGAGGCAGCAGCAAAAACCGCCTCCAGTCGAGAGATCTGAGAATGACAGCAGCAGCTGAAGCTAAGCCTGTCTATTTTTTATTTATTTATTTATTTATTCAAGGGTGGGGGGTGGGGCAAAAGATGAACGAGAGGGGGGAAAAAAGGGGATGGGCTTTGGACCAACCAGCTGCAGCGACAGAAGCCCTAATTCAGACTGACAAACAAATGATAAGCTGGACTGAATGAACGTCCTGCTGAGAGAGAGAGAGAGAGGCAAACCGCGACATGAAAAAAAGAGCGAGACAGAGAGCGAGAGTGAGAGAGAGAGAGAGAGGGAGAGAGAGAGGACTGCGCCAAGTAGTGTAACATCCTTGTGTAACATAGTCAGGCTCTGCAGACTCATAGGAACTGCAGATCGCTCCCTATCACATAAAGACATGCATTCCTTTTTCAAAATGGCTGCTGCAGTCATCAGAGTACTACAGTGAATTAGCATCGGCATGTTTTCCTAAATACAAAGTCAGAATCAAGGCTGCGTAGAACAAATAGAATGTACACAGGAACAGGGGAGGTTGTGAATGAGCAGGCGGCTTTGCTTTTCAGAAATGCGAGCGCTATTGTTTGGGACAGAGCCCTTTTGATAAGCAGACGAGACAGAGGCTGAGAGCAGCAAACATGCTGCGCAGTCATAATGATGACAGAGTGTGACGTCGGGAACTCCGGTGTGTGACGTTAGGACTGCTGCACTGAGCAAATGCAGCTCAGGAAATATGCAGTTGTGGGCTCAGAGAGAGAGAGAGAGAGAGAGAGAGAGAGAGAGAGAAAGAGAGAGAGAGAGAGGCTGATTTGCAAACAAAGAGCGTGTCAATGAAACGACTGCCAGTGGATGATGTATGAGTACGTGACTTGCGGCCTGCGCTAACACACTCATATGACACACACACACCCACACCAAGCCTCTCTCTCTCTCTCTCTCTCGCGCGTGCTCTCTCTCTCTCTCGCGCCCGTGTGCTCTCTCTCTCTCTCTCATTCACACGTCTGCACACTGCAGAGGCTGCGTCGTGACTGCTCGGAAGATGACTGGATTAAAAAATGAGGGGAAAAAATAATCAATTCATGAACAATTCTGCATCAGTGATGAAGGGTTTCTTTTCATTGAAAAAAAGTCAACAGCACCAAATATTTCTGATGAAAAAAAAAATGCTATAGAGCATGTCAAATTCCTTTTTAAAGCTGCATTTGATCTTTAATTATTTAAAACATTGAGCAGTCAAAAGGCATTTCCGTGCTGTTGGAAATGAACTAATCACATACATCTAGTTTCACAATTCCATCAAATCATTTATTACGGAATGTAGGTCTAAGACTTTAAAACCTCAGATGTATCCAGTTGCATAGATAATTAGTAAAGATTGCAGTATCAGGAATTGAAATGAAATCGAATGACAAGGTCCCTAGAGATTCTCAGCCCTAAATTCTAAATTGAGGACAGAACTGTGTGAACTGTTCTCGTTTTCACTCTCTCTCTCTCTCTCTCTCTAGCCAAGGTGATCCACAGCACTGGCCATCTGGCTGCTAATGGCGTCTTCTGTCGCAGTCATTTTACTGAAGGCATTAAAGCTAAGCGTTTATGCGTTTATGACACAGAAAGAGACGAGACGAACTCGCATGCAGGATTCCGTCTGTAAATAATCTTCGCGTTTTTGAGGAATTAGCTAATAGCTTTTTGTGACATGCGATTCATGCAGGAACATGATCGTGTCCTCAGTGAGAGGGACTCAAGCGATACAAGCAGTCCATGAATTTTACATGATGTCAACGCTGTCGTCGGAGTGACCTTTCCCCATGGAGGTTGCACTCCTTGTGTGCCATTAAGCTTTGCCTATAATTAGCGTGGCAACTGCTGCGCAGGTAATACACGACCCCCCCTCCAAAAAAAAAAAAAAAACCAACCCAGATAAGCACATCCTCAGCTTTTGATTATTATGTTAGAGCATGCTATAGAACGATCAAGTCCAGATCAACCGTGTCCGGTCTGGTAATCACAAGAACTGAGAACAAGCTGTGAAACAGGTGCGAAAACGCAGTCACACTCCAATCTCAGCAGTCAGGTGACGATAGGAGGCTATAAATACCCACTGCGGCTCCGTCCTCGCTCTTATAGCAAATGCAAATTGGCACACAATCATCACGTTCAGTCCTGGGAGTCCTGGTGGGATTTGTAATTACTCGTCCCTTGGCAAAAAAACCTGATCTACTGGCTTGGTTACATGCAGCAGATCGCAACAGCTGGTCCTCTCTGGATGGTCTGGAGGCCAGCAAACGAATTGGAAAAATCTCTCGTGGGATTATCATTCAAGAGGATTATTCAAAGACAGTTTAGCACGAACTGCTTTTACCGAATTGTAATTAATTCCAGCACAGTTTCAACCAGACACTATAAAATAAACGGTGATTCCATTATTGCAGTGTGATTTAGCCTTGCAACTCTTAAAACTACTTTAAAGAAAAAATGTTTTCCTCAGTGAATCTAAGAACACATAGAGTTAACCCAAAACATGCATTACATGTGAAAGCGGTGTCTAAAAGTTCGCTTTTGAATCCTGTAATTATTCATGTGTCAACGTCGCATGACTTCTCTGTAAGATCAATAATACTGCTATCGATGCTATCACAGTATGGCTGGAAGACAAAATATAGTCCCAATGTCAATGTGAATAAATGCGCATGCCATATACTCTGCTCGTGTTCATCCACACGCGGTGGCGTTTGTACCCTCAGATCAGTGTCTTTAGTTTTTATACTGTGATTATATAATTGTAAACGTTGCTGGCACAAGATCCCAAGAGTCATGTGGTGGAGAGCGTGGTTGAATGAAAGGTGTGGCAACTGAAAGCAACGTGTGTTTGTGCACGTACCACCTACACATTTAACTATAGCAGGTAGGGCAAAGATCATTGGAAAATGTGTTCACGATTAAGGTGTGTCCTGGCACTGATCTGTTCATAAGGAAATTTACAGCATTTAAAAACCACGTAGAGAAATGAAGACATGGAGAACTGAACCAAAATAACAGCAACAGGTTTTGCTGCCAGTATTGCTGCTATACTTGTGCTGCTACGTTACACAATAACTTACAGTTACAGTCCATGTTCTGTATTGTCCTGTGTAGTTACTGTCCTGTGTATTTACTGTATTGTTCAGTATATTTATCGTTTTGCACTCGTCTCTCACTGTCGTGTATTTGCACATTGTGTAATCTTGTGTACTGTTCTGTGTTGCACCATGGTCCTGAAGAAACCTCATTTCGTTCCAATGTATACAAGTTATATAGAGGAATGACAATAAAAACCCACTTGACTTGAACAGTTAAAATGATCGCTTCATCACAGGTACGCTCTCAATAGACTGTGCTAAATCGTTTTGAAGGAAGAGTAAACAATCCGCAAGTAAACAAATACGAAAGTTATTTAGCAAGCTACAAAATTTAATAACAGATGCCTGATAGTTTCATAGCACATCGAAAAGCTACAGTATATGTACAATATTCTGGCAAAAAATAAATAAAAAATACAAAGCACTAACAGGTGACGTGAAAAACATTGATTATTTCGTTACAATGGCACCGGTGAAGGGGTAGGATATATTTTGCAGCAAGTGAACAGTCAGTTCTCAAAGTTGATGTGTTGGAAGCAAGAAAAATGGGCAAGTGTAAGGATCTGAGCAACTTTGACAAGGGCCAAATTGTGATGGCTAGACGACTGGGTCGGAGCATATCCAAAATGGCAGGTCTTGTGGGGTTCCTGGTACGCAGTAAGTGGTACAAGGAAAGACATCTGGTGAACCGGCGACAGGGTCATGTGTGCCCAAGGCTCACTGATGCATGTGGGGAGCGAGGACTAGCCTGTCTGGTCCGATCGCACAGATGAGCTACTGTAGCACAAATTGCTGAAAAACGTAAAGCTGGCATTGATAGAAAGTTGCGAGAACACATAGTGCATTGAAGCTGGATGTGTACGGGGCTTGTGTAGCCCATGCTGACCCCTGTCCACAACCAAAAGCGTCTACAATGGGGACGTGAGCATCAGAACTGGACCATGGATCAATGGAAGAAAGTGTCCTGGTCTGATGAATCATGTTTTCTTTTACGTCATGTGGCTGGCCGGGTGCGTGTACGTCATTTACCTGGGGAAGAGATGATACCAGGATGTACTATGGGAAGACGGCAGAGTGATGCTCTGGGCAATGTTCTGCTGGGAAACCTTGGGTCCTAGCATTCATGTGGATGTTACTTTGACACGTACCACCTACCTAAATATTGTTCCAGACCAAGTACACCCCTTCATGGCAACGGTATTCCCTAATGGCACTGGCCTTTTTCGGCAGGATAATGTGGCCTGCTGCCACACTGCAAAAATGGTTCAGGAATGGTTTGAGGAAGATGACAAAATGATCAAAAAGTTGACTTGGCCTTCAAATTCCCCAAGTCCGGTCCATGAGGCCCCACCTCACGACTTACAGGACTTAAAGGATCTGCTGCATACGTTTTGGTGCCAGATACCACAGTGCACCTTCAGAGGTCTTGTGGAGTCCACGCATCGACGGATCAGAGCTGTTTTGTCAACACAAGAAGCGCCTACACAATGTTAGGCAGGTGGTTTTAATGCTATGGCTGATCAGTGTATATATATATATATAAACAAGCACTAGTTAGCACGTAAGGCAGGTTCTTTGTAAAAAATAGTTCAGTATTTAAATAGTGATATAGGCTCTACATAATTCCAGGATGAACACTTATTTAATGCGCACCTATTATGGTTTTGAAACGTGCCTAATTTTGTTTTCAAGGTCTCATGCAAAAGGTTTACATGCATCAGAGGTCAAAAAACACTTTAATGTGCTCATAATTTAAATTGAAGCACTACCTTTTTTCCCCCCAATGTCACAAACGACTCGTTAAATGATTCGTTCTAAAGGATTCATTCTAAACGCCTCCTTTCAGAGAGCATACTCTGCTCTGATTGGTCAGATGTCCCAGTCTGTTGTGATTGGTCTACTTCTGTCAGCGTGTGTCGAAAAGGAAACGCCCACTACCGTAACGAGTTTCAGCTCCGTCTGTCAGCAAGCAGCCGATGAAGACCAGAGGCGGGGCTTTTTGTTACAAACCTACGTAGGTTAGTACAGGAAGTAAGTGGAATCACCAACGACTCGTTTCATCTGTTCAGAATCGGTTCCTTCTTTTGGGAGTCGATACCTCGGTTTGTCGTGCACTTTGATTTTTGAAACTTTGCAGACTTTTCACATTCACAAACAGCTCTATATATAACACACTGCATGAAAGGTAATATTTGAAAAACCATAATAGGTGCACTTTAAGTTGTTAAAGCTTGTTAAGGCACATAAAACGGAAAATTCTGGAATAAAACTACAATTTAATATGGTATTTGCCGTGGTATGTAGTATTCTGTTGCACGGGACTGTCTCGCTTACTGTCCACAAATGAGCAGAATTCATGATTTTATATCGTTTCCTACAATGCCCAGAATGCAGTACGATAATACGTCATTCAAGCATAGGGAATCCCTCCTGTGATCGAGTAATCAGGAATTTGACGTCTCTCTGTGACGCGCCATTCCAGGAAGAAAAACGACGCAGTCTGTTGTAAGCATCAAGCAGCTTTCATTCATTTCTCTCTAGTATAAACGCTAGCTTTCAGCAACAACTAGTCAGATCATTGCAGGCTAGACCGCCTTAGCATCGTTTAGCCACTGACAGGATGCCAAGCCATAAGAATCTTCTACAGTCACACCATTTGGAAGTGTTAGTACAGCTGAATAGCATTTCCTGTTTTTTAGTGCTAGTCCATGATAACAAGTGGATAACATTTTAGAAAGCTCGCTGCTTAAGTTGTTGTTAACTTTATATCTTTGGCTCGGTGCCACTTGCTCTCTGTTTACCTCCTGTTGTTCTTGTTGCTGGTTCAGTTCTTTTGCATATTGTGGCTTGAACACGATTGGTTGGATGTCACTATCTGTGTAACACTATCTCAAACAAAAATCCTCCTCCATTGAATCATTTCTGTCATTTGAGTAATCCATTCACTCCACTGCAATAATTTAATTCCAAAGCAAAGTGACTGCTTATTATCAGTATCCGGCGAGCTATCGGCATCCCTGAACATACCATTTGCTAGTGAGCACCGCTCCCCATTTCCCTTTTCCACACATTCCCCTCCCACCAAAATATCCACCATAACCGTAGCTTTTCAAAGTTTGTGTATATCATCAGGAGGGGTTTCCCCAGTATTTAAACCAGGAAGTCTCACTGCAGAGCCTGCTGTGTCTTCACTGCAAGACATGTGTAGGCATGTTTACAACCACTGTATCAATGGTTAAAGTTTACATTTTGTATGAGGTGTCCCTTTGAGCCAAACGATATCAGATACGTATTGTGAAATTATTTTAAACATAAACCATAATACAAAATTGTTATGATGTATTACAGTTAGCCTTTTATTCAGTAACAGCTATGAATTATTCAGTAACTACAGTGATACTAATAGAATAGGGATTTCTATTATCAATGAGGAGTTAAGTCTGGACCCACTGATGAGTCGTGGAAGTTTTCAAGGTTTAACTGGACCTACGTGCTAAAAATTTTAACGTTTTTTTTTTAAAGGTTGGAGAGTGTAGTACACGGAGAAATGGTTCCATAAATCGAGTCTATAAGTTCAGTTCTTCCCTTCCTGATCCCTAAATCATCCTGAGTCAAGCGCTGGTCAAAAAAGGGATTAAAAGATTAACAGATGCTATTCTAAATGATGGCATTTGGAGCAAAGTGCCAGAGTTAACCTCACTGTGGTTCACAGTGTCCGGTAGCTAGGCTATATCACAGGACACAGCAATGTTTTCTCTAAAAATAATCTCTGTGTTGTAACTACTGTACGTTAACTTGCACAATGCATTACTAACAGTTCATATTTTGGATTTTTTTGGAAACCCATATTTGTTTTAGCAAACATAACTCATTACATTTACAGCATTTGGTAGACAGCCTTATCCGAAGTGACTTCCATTTGTCTCAGTTACACAGCTGAGTGATTGAGGGTTAAGGGCCTTGCTCAAGGGCCCACCAGCACCAGTTTGGTGCTGCTGGGATGTGAACTCATGAGCTTCCGATAAATCAGTCAGTATTTAATATGTCTAAAATAGTTTCCATTTGTACCAAAGAAAGCAACTAAACTTTCAAGCAGAACTGAGATATATTATTAATAGCTACATATAACCTCGTACTGTAAATCATTTATTTATTAACTCTCTTTTGACCATGTTAATAGGTGACTCAAGTGTTTGTAAAGGTGGCACGCCCTTACAAAAGGATTTCAATTGAAAATGGATTAATTCGAGTGCCAGGTAGAATTAGGTCTACCAAAAACATAAGAATTTAAAACAGGATAACTCATAAGTCACCAGTTACATGAAATAAAAAAAAAGTAAAGTCATGGAATTCATTCACAAAAAAACATCTCTATATTGTTCTTTTAACAAAAAAAACCAAACAAATTGTTTGCGATCTCTAAACTTGACGGGAGTAGATTTTTCCCCAAAGAACGTGTCACTTCATATCTTTTCACTGATGACGAGGGAAAAAATAGCAGTATCTACAAAGCTATCGCAAATAAGTAGTGTTACATAAGAGGTTTTTTTTTTGTCTGCAAATGACAAATCATGATAAAGTTTACCTGTTGATTTAATGGCTATTACGGATCATTAGAGATAAACTGTTTATGTTAATATCACACAGAATGATATTGGCCATTACATAAGTAAGGAATCAAATAGTAACAAAATAAAACAATAATAAAATACCTTCCTGTTGTTACTTCAATTAAATTATAGCAGCTATAAAACATTGTTTCCTCGCTATTCCCTTGAAGTTATTGAGACAGCAATAATGCGGCTGGTTATCGAGAAAGCATAAAGAAATCAGAAATGCCTCCATTGTTAACAGAAAACGTAAACTTACATCTGTACTTCTGACTGTTACGAAGCGCTGACACTGGAGACTCCTTCCAAAAATGCTATATAAACATCTCCTCACAGGAAAATTCACATCAACTATACAGTATATTTCCTAATAACACGTTTTGAATCTGCTTATCGTTTTCAAGTTCCTGTGAATGAGTTGTTACTATAGCAACAGCAACGTACCGGAACGATTCATATTATCCGTTATCATGTTTGCGGTACAGAAATCGGCAAAAACGGATCAGTGTTCTAAACAAGCTACGAGCTGCCTGGAGTTAGCGTGTCATGGACTTCAGGCTGCGGATATCCGAAAACTCAGCCCTGTATGTGTGTATTGTACAAAATGCGGCTAATCTAAGGACAGTCGGATGGTTTCCTCTGCAGAGACTGTAAATTTACTGATGCGCAGGATGAAGAGCGAGCAGTCTTCCTCCAGGCTAAAGGGTAGAGAGACGGTGGCTGCATTTCACAGCTGACCTCGCGGCTAGATGGAACTTTCGACAGTGGGTCGGTGAGATTTATGAGTTTGTTATATAAGCGCAGAACGGGGACAGGTTGATGTGTAATGACTAAAGCATCTCAAAGCGTAATGGTAAGGATGCTGTCTGGACAAGGCACTCTAATGTCTTTGTGGTGACGAAGGCAGCTTTTACAGCTATTTCTCTTGACCCTAATGTACTTCTTATTAATTAGATTTCAGATTATAAGGAAGAGTAACATCACTTACAGTACAGTATGTGGCCTAACATCCACCTGAGGCCGCGTGATTTCCTACAGAGGGCAGGAAACTGTGCTGACCCCACAGGGTGTATAAGGGTACAAACATACTTGCTAAATAGAAGATTATGGTCAGGTAATGTAATTGATTTTAATGTTTTAAAGCAACAGTTGTATCTCGCTATATCCATGTGTCAATCCATCCACCCATCTATTTTCTGTACAGTTTATTTCACACAGGGTCGTGTAGATAAAATAAAAATAAACAGCTTAAACAGCATTAAAACATGTCTGAAAAATGACCAAAGATATAAAAGCCCTTTCTTCTGTTCCTTATAGTGGCAAAGCAGCCTGGCGGTCTTGGACAGAGAACTGTCAATCAAGTGTGCTCATTAGAATATTAGGCCACACCTACATGGATCTCAGAACAGTTTGATCAGTGTTTTAGCTTATTTCTACCTTGCTTTGTTTGCCTTGATACACTCTTTAAAAAGGTTCCTCAGGGGCTCTCTTTAGAGGTTTTATTTGGTACTTTTTTGTGAAAGGGAAACCATCGGTTTTAGGGTTCTACATTGAAGCTGTGAGGGATGTAGTACTAAAATCAACCCAAGGACCCAAAATCGCCCTAAGTTGAACCCCTTTCTTTTGCTGATCCCTACAGGGGACCTACATAGAACCCTGTCTATTTTGTTGTAGTATTCAGAGAATCTTTAACAGTTCATGCAGAGGTACAAACGGAATTAAAATCTTTTAGGGTCCTAGATTGAACCCCTTTTGAGGATGGCTTCCTAAACTGTTCAATTGGGTACGCTTTTCTGATAGGGAAGCACTCTATCAGAAAAGTAGGGTTCTATAGGGTTCTATATTTTCTTAGACGGACAACCAAATGTATTAAAGACTTAAACCTTTTCAAGAGTGTACTTTACCCAGGTCAAACATTTTATATATTTAACAAAAATAAAGTATGTAAATAAATATGTCATGGAAACATATCTTCTCATTTGATCTTTTAATATTGGACAAAGTGTAAGCCATCTGTATGCATTCTTGAAACACACAGAGGGATCGATTTGCAAATCAACTCTGCCAACAGGCCATAGCCACAAGAACTACACATGAACATGAACACGGACTCTGACACGGAACCATAACGAGGTCCATGGAAACACATTCTGACCGTGAAGTGTCATGAAACAGACACGACTATTGAAAGCAGGCTTTTATATCCCACAGGTTTACATTAGAACGGATCACTAAGATGAATGAGCTGTTATTAAACCCTTTAATGTCCCCAGTTAGTACAGTTTACTGTACTAAAGGTCTACAGAGAACTGCTAATGGCTATAGGTGGCAACGGAGCATCTCTGAGGAGCAAAAGAATTCAATTAAACCCAGAGACACATGAGGACACAGAAATGAGCAACAGTATGACTGGAAAACTGATTTGTCCCGGGAGAACAATACCTGTAAATATTATTCTGTAGACTGCCGTTCTATCTAAAATTGAATATTTATCATGCTCCTGAAAACACAATGGGTGCCCAAGTGATAATGTCCAAACGATGCAGCCTTGATTTGTTTATCGTCCTTAATGCACTTTGAAGGTTATAGGAATGAGGGATTAGGGCACCATTTCCAATGAATAGTCATCATGCAGTTAATGATTATGTTAGTTTTCTAGCTCGAACTCATCCATTAATTAAGACTGGAATCGAATCAGTGATAGAAACTGCTTGTATACATTAACAGCAACACTTTTTAACCAACAAATTAATTAAACCTATTGCGTGAGAATTGGCCATTTGGTGTATGAAAAACAAACCAGTTGGCAAATACAGTACACTCAATGTAAACTCTACAAGTTTCATCAGGCCAAATGTGAGGAGTGTGTGAGAGCTGTCCTATTTAAACAAGGAGGCTACCTGGGAGACTTCATTTGCGATGGTAGGATGTTTTGAAAAGCCTGTCAGGATTGTACATGTCCTGAAAAACAGCTGCACCAAATTTGGCAAACTGAATAAGGACAAACACACAGCGGTAACCTTAGCACTCCTCGTTGGGGGTAAAGCAAGTATTTGTGGAGAGACATTTCAGCCGATCGGACAATTCACAGTGCACGTTATCAAGCATCTCTCTTTTCTCTATCTGGCAGGTCCCTGTTGAATCACTTATTGTTTTGGGAGAATTGATGCTCTCCTTGCTATTTTCCCACCAGCTTGCTCTCTGTGCCCTTTGTGCCCACTGTAGGGGGCAAACCAAGCCAGATCACTTCCCAACTATCCAAAGTGCCATGAGGCAACGAAAGCAAATCATCCCATTCCATGCTAAAAGGAATGGAAACCTGAGTAATAGGACAACATTTGGTGCCTTGACCTTTCAGTCTCTGCAGGATAACACCAAAGGACCATACAGAGGTCTAGTAAGTAGGCCGGCACAGGATCCTGTGACATTTGGTATAAAAATGTCCATGGGGTCAAGATATCATTGTTCAGTTTTGTCTATGTAAAGAAGCATAATCAAATCAGAGAGCAAAACCATGAGCAATTAGACTAAATGTTACAAATGAAATACAGGAAAACAATATTTTGTCTCCTGTCAGTCATGTCACTGGAGCTGAGATTTTAGTATTGGACATCGAACTCCATTCACTCAGATTTGATTTGGTAGTCAAAAAAACATGTGAGTAGGATATGTGGTGTAGGAAAATCAGCCAATGCCCACCGCATTTTCATCATCTTCTAGTTCCCAATCCTGGTTGACTGTAGTGTATATTTTCATATTTTCCTTGTTTACACGCCTGATTTAACTTATCAGCTAATTAACAAGCATTTCCTAAGGTTAGAATGTGTGTGTATGAGGAGAGAAAATAAATGAGAATGATTAGAAATGTTTCATGTAGACTATTTTCCACTGAACTTGAAATGATCACTAAAGCCATGCCACACATTAATATGCTCATTTGAACCTTTGTTACCTTTAAAGTAAGGTAAAGGAAGCAGCAGTGACAATGACTCAGTGATACAGAGTGTTGTGTTTCCCTTTCAGATGCACCAAATTCCCTATTCTAACACACCAATTAGATTAAACAAAATTAAATCAAATGAAACTGTTGAATTTTGTAATGCTATAGCCATCCAGGACTGGAATATAATCGAATACCATGGAAAGGGGAAAAAAACTAAAAGCTAATCGCACTACGGTACTAAACTGTAAACATGTCTGATTTTTGTTTAAGTGTAAAACACATTGCCTAACGTAGAGTCCCCTCTTAAAGTATTGGAACAGCTAGGCCAATTCTATTGATTTCGCTGTACACTGAAGACACGGGTTTGCGATCAGAAAATGAATACGAGACAATAGATTCGAATTTCAGCTTTCAAAACAAACAACAGCTGAAAGAAGCTGTGGTACAAGCCCTGGAAAAGCATCACAAAAGAAGAATGCAACAGTTTGGTGAAGTCAGTGATTCACCAGCTCGATGCAGTTATTGCATGCAAGGGATATACAACCGAATATTAAGTGTTATTTACTTTCATTTACTCTACGACTGTTCCTATACTTTTGCTCACCTAAAAAATTGTGTGGTCTTCCACCAAAGGTGCCATGTTTAACACCTCTAGATGTAATATCAGGAAATAAAAGCTGAAATTCTGACCTACTGGCTCATATTCATCTTTTTTTTTATCTCAAACCCAAATGTCTTCAGTGTATAGCAAAAACAAGAGAA
Organism: Ictalurus furcatus; assembly: GCF_023375685.1. Classification (NCBI taxonomy): domain Eukaryota; kingdom Metazoa; phylum Chordata; class Actinopteri; order Siluriformes; family Ictaluridae; genus Ictalurus; species Ictalurus furcatus. The sequence goes on along the minus strand of NC_071259.1, from coordinate 29,523,997 downwards.
CAGGTTGTAGAACAGACTGTATACCAGATGCTATTGTTAGAATATATTTCATGAATGACTTTTTAGATCAAGTAAACATTGTCACTAAAGACCATTTTCATCCTTTCTAGCACTGAACAAATCACTGCTAACAAATCACTATTGTCATTTTAGGACTAACAATTTCACATTCGCAGTGCACTATACACCTCATATAAACATATAAACTGACATCCTTTTAGCGCAACGCTAACTTTATTGTCTTATTATCTCATATATAGATGCACTGGGTTATATAAATTCATTTGGTTAGGGAGCTTTGGCATCATTCCAAGTAACACATTCCATGTAACATCAGTAATTTCTAACGGAGGTGTGTGACAGAATGTTTGTCGAAAAACTTTTCATGCAGCCATATCGTGACAATGATTCATAAATAACAGGTCACTGAGTCAATGAGGAGAATGCTTTAACGATAATCTGACACTACAAGACAATAGGCTCCAGATAAAGAAAACACCAAAATGTAGGTGGAGAAGGAATAAAACCTGACAGGGCATGCTGTTAAAGGAAATATATCCATGACGGGTGTGTGATATGGTTGCACAAAATGTAGATTCATTGTTATAAAACCTAATGTTTACATTTACACCATTTGGCAGATGCCCTAATCTAGAGCGACTTACAATTATTTCATTTATCTCAAGGCCCTTAACATAACTGAGTTAAGAGCCTTGCTCAAGTGCCTATATATATATATATATATATATATATATATATATATATATATATATATATATATATATATATATGGTATGTACATGATAATTACATAATTCAAACTTTACACAATGTCCTTTTCTTTCAGGAAAAAAAAATCTCTCAAAAACAGAATGCGCCTGCACTAATTTTCCGTTTTCATGGTGCACATGTATTACGCCATGTCCTTTACATGAAAGAATTAAATAAAAATAAAAATCTTGTGAACCTGTGCCAAAAAAACATACGTACTAAAAAAATGTTTGTCAGAACAGAAAATTATCTTGTGCGCATGCAATAGTATTCTGTTTTGACATTTTTTTTTTAGTATAAATGTTTTTTTGTTTTTTGATTTGCTTTGTTTTGCAAATGTCCCTTCACACTCTGTATTTGAGCATACATATTCAGTAACAGCAGCTTGTCCTGGACTGAACTGGTGGAACCTGAATCACTTTCGTAATTTTACTTTGCCTTTTGAAAGAAAATCTGATATTCAATTTTGCAACACTATGTTTTTGATTTGTTTAGACAATTCACAGGTACTGTACTATTTGTACTAAATTCTATACTGTACTAAATTCCAAATTCCAGCAAATGTCAGGGGTTAAAATATCATAGGTTTTATATATATATATATATATATATATATATATATATTATATTGTGTGTATGTGTATATATATATTATATTTTATATATTATATTATATTGTATGTATGTGTATATATATATATATATATATATATATATATATATATATATATATATTTTTTTTTTTTTTTTGAGAGAGAGATTTTTTTTTTCCTGAAAGAAAAGGACATTGTGTAAAGTATATATACACATACGTACATACAAACAAAGGTGAGTCAACATCAGATGTCAGCAAATGTCATAGATTATATAAATGTCATAGGTTTTATATATATATATATATATATATATATATATATATATATATATATATATATATATATATATGTATATGATTCTATCAGATAAACATTTGATACGTTTGAAACTTTATATATTGAGTCTGTTATTCAGGTTCAGGTTTATAGATGTGTCTAAAACAGTAAATTATTTTTTAGATGTGCTTTTAAAAACCCTGCTCTGTGTGAAAAATGTCCATACAAATCCTTTGGTTTCTATTACGTCCTTTACTGTAACCCCTAACAGGCCAATGTTTATACTACTTATCTAGCTATGAAGTAACACACTTACATGAATAACAGGATTAGAACTGTTGATTCCCTGTTGATGTCCTTTTTATAACATTTCACACATAATGTGAAGCCATGATGGCATTATTGATTAGTCATTAACACCTTAAACACACCAGCAGCCTTGATGTAATAACTGATTGGCCATTTTGATGTAATTACTGATTAGCCATTAACGCCTTAAACTCATCAGCGGGCCCTGACTCACGTTCCTCACTCTAGTAATTATTTCTATGACGACGTTTGACTTTTTTAGTGAAACGTGACAAGGAATGGTACATTTTAGGTATCAGTACCTTTTCTTCTGGAAGTGTAAAGGGTTTGACTGTCTCTACCCTGGTCCCTGGACCAAATGCAACTACGTAGCTAATTAACATTACATTACAGCGTTTGGCAGACGCCCCTATCTAGAGTGACTTACAACAATCTCATTTTTGGGTTGGATCAAGTGTGTTAGAGAACGGGAACCGTGAATCAAGCACAGTATGTAGTCCAGGACCAGGGTTGGGAACACATGCCTTACACAATACTTCTTGTTAATCCAAACAAAATTACTCTTGAAGACACACTGAATTACTCCTAAAGAGTAAACTGAAAGGCTTTCTCATAACATCTTTGAATGTGTCATGTTTCTAGATTTTGTGAAACGAATGCACTCTGTCTTGTCTTGTCTTGCCATGTCTTGTCAATGGGGTGATGTGCTATGCGTCCTTTACCTACAAAATTATGTAAATGTAGGTATACATTTTGGTATGCATCCCTTTTACCTAGAACTTTTTGAGTGTGTGGTTTAAGTCAACTCACACACACACACACACACACACAAGTGAATGCTTGTACTACAACACCAGCATCTTAATCATGGACAACTGTTTGCTTTACACCTGTTTTCCACAGCGGATTATGTGACAGCTGGAAACTGATGTGGAAGTAAAAGGGGGGCAGCTGGAGAATGAGATCGGCCTGCTCTAACACACCTGACTCAAGTCATCAGGACTTCCTGACGTTAAAACTGGAAATGCACTGAAGGACTGAAGAACTGAGGAGACACCACATGGCCTAAAGTGTCTTCAGGCATAAATGAACCTCAAGTAAGAGGATTCCCCTGACTGTATGTGACGTAGGCTGGGATCACTGGGATATTACTCTTCAGTGAAATGCACTGATTATAGGCTATATATGTATGTTCTTTGTTTGTTTGTTTGTTTGTTTGGTTTAAACTTACCTCCACCATTTTTGTAGCAGAGGTAAGGGAAGCGCCACACGTTCCCCAGACCGACCGCGAAGCCCACGCAGGACATGATGAAGTCCATCTGCCGGCTCCATGTCTCTCTCGCCGGCTGCACGCGCATGTTCTCGCCGATCAGAGCGCCGTTCACGGCCTGGTGGTTCCCGTTGGGAATGAGGTGGCCTTTCTTCTCCTCCGCCATCACCACCCCGCAGCATTCTGTCCCCATATCCTCCACGCAACAGTCCGCTCCGAGTGCGGTCTTCTCGCTCTTCTCCATCCTAAACACACGTGTATATGCACACACACTCACACACACACACACTCAAAGAGCCCTAACAAGACTGGGACAAAATAAAAAAGAGAGGGAAAATCCAAAAAAAAAAAAAAAATCAAATCAAATAAATAACCCAGTCAATGCCCCTGGGATTGGAAATAATCCCAAATCTCTTTGTTCCTTTTTAATTTCTATGACTCGAGTCAGTTTCCTTTATTGACACCCAAATGTCTTTCTGTTCTTCTTCTCTCTGCTTAAACCTGTTAAAGGGCCAACAGGATCTGGTCCTCTGTCCTTTCTTTCTTTTGTTTTTATTTAAGGCTTTTTTTTTCTCTCAATATAAAGAAATTATTTAGTTATTTCAAAAATAGCCTCAATTCTTTTTTTTTTTTGTTTGTTTGTTTTTGTTTTTTTTTTTGCCTCAGGGGAGGTGTTTGTCCAAAAAAAAAAATAATTTATATTTCGTCCGCAGAAATAACCGTAAATATGATGTGGAAGAGGGTCGCGCGAAAAACGAAAGAAAAAAATTATCACCGAATTGAAAGGGCACCTTCAAAAACAATCCACGAAACACTTGAAGGTGAGTCTGAAGAATCGCATCGGCACGTATCTCTCGAAGAGGAGGCGGCTGTCGGGACGGTAAAACCGGGCGCCGCTCGCGCGCTCACCAACCGGCCAGTGTAAAGGAATTACTATGACCAGTTGACGCGGACAAAACAAAAAAAAATCTGCCTTCGTCTACACCAGTCCAATCTACGTTCCTCTCCGACTGCAGAAATAACAGGTGTAACGGTGCTGTGTGTATCTATGGGCGGTGCTGAAGCTCCTCGCTGCGTCTCTCTTGCCGTCTCTAGTCCGTTGTCCGCAGGCGCTCGCGGCTTTAAGTGGGATTGTTGTCGTAGGACGCGTCATGGTGACGTCATAGTGATGTCACGTGCTCATGCGGGTAGGAAAGGGAGGGGACCTTTCCTACCAGCATGAGGACGCACACATCACTATGGAAGGCCAAATGGACCAGAAACGCGGTGAGATTTGTAGCATTGATGCCATTTCATAACACGCTGGAAAGCGTTTTACAATCAGTGCGTTTACATGGACAAGAATAATCCGATATTTACACAATTAAGACAATACTCATGTAAACAGTGATTATTGATGACCTTAATGCGACTCGAGTGATACTTGAAGTAAACACAAATCGAATTAGGACATGTGGAGTATTTCCTATTTTAGTCGCGTTACAGACATGTAAACACCTTAATCCCACTGTTAACATCGCGTGAGAGTTTTCACCGCATTTTGCAACAGGACACGTACCCACACGGCAGCGCTTGACCGTTTGACGGCAAACAAGAGAGCACGGCTGCGTCCGAAACCGCGTACTTACCTGCTATATAGAAGGTAGCACGTGTCACTATATCGTACTATATAGTAGGTAAGTACGCGGTTTGGGATGCAGCCCACGGCTTCAAGCGGTCGTCTATTTGCATATATAGCATGACGGATAACTAAGTGCACTTGAAGCTTTCGTAAAATTAAAAATGAAACACCTAAAACTGTATACGGTCCCATAACGAAGACGAACTGTATGTCGATACGTGAAATTCTGTTTCGACCCCACACTCTTCATAGTGCATTTTACTCCTTAGGCAGCTAATAACAGGAGAAAAAAATTGAAGACATGTTCACGTTTCACAATAGACTGTGTGTCACTAACTGTCTGTTTCGCTAAATATTTTCCCAGCAATCATTACTTACTTTATTTGAAGAATTCTATTTGAGGAATGTTCCTATAATCGATTCAGAATATGTGCATATGTCACTTAAAATACTGAAGCGTTATAGATACTGATTCAACACATGATTATTAAGTGCCAGTGAGTGCCAAAGCATGGTTAACTCTTTATTGCTCATAGCAGATCCTCTTTAGGAGAAATGTCCCACCCCACAGCTGATCTGGAAGTTTTGATTGGTTTTTCAACCGAGTCAGACCATTGCCTGAAGTGCTGGGTCACCGGCCCAGTAGTTTGAAAAGTGCCGGGTCAAATGCCAGCTTGGCCGTGTTGCTCTGGAGGCCCTGCATGTGATCGTTTTCCGTTTTCGAGAGATTTTTTTTCTTACAGAAAACGAGATAGTAAGTGGTATGTACATGATAATTACATAATTCAAACTTTACACAATGTCATTTTCTTTCAGGAAAAAAAAAATCTCTCAAAAACAGAATGCGCCTGCACTAATTTTCCGTTTTCATGGTGCACATGTATTACACCATGTCCTTTACATGAAAGAATTAAATAAAAATAAAAATCTTGTGAACCTGTGCCAAAAAAACATACGTACTAAAAAAATGTTTGTCAGAACAGAAAATTATCTTGTGCGCATGCAATAGTATTCTGTTTTGACATTTTTTTTAGTATAAATGTTTTTTTGTTTTTTGATTTGCTTTGTTTTGCAAATGTCCCTTCACACTCTGTATTTGAGCATACATATTCAGTAACAGCAGCTTGTCCTGGACCGAACTGGTGGAACCTGAATCACTTTCGTAATTTTACTTTGCCTTTTGAAAAATCTTTTGAATATTCAATTTTGCAACACTATGTTTTTGATTTGTTTAGACAATTCACAGGTACTGTACTATTTGACTGTACTATTTGAACTGCACATCAGCCACAAATTCCAAATTCCAGCAAATGTCATAGGTTTTATATTAAAAAATATAATATATTTTATATATTATATTATATTGTGTATTATATATATATATATATATATATATATGTATGTATGTATATATACACACACACACACAAACAAAGGTGAGACAAAATTGCGTACCAGTACCACTGTCATTCAAATCACAGGTTTGTATTAATGTGCTCATTTGTTTCTATAGCAACAGCCCATTCACAGGGAACTGTATGCCGGATGAGCTACATAATCTAAGGCTAATAATAAACAGATTTTAAAAAATATATTATGCATCAAAGAAAAACACTTAATCATTGATATGATATGATATGATATTTGACATATATGGAAGGAATATCAGGTTTGTAACAATAAGGTTTCAGACAAAGGACAGTCTTCAGGACGGAGGACTTTGTGCTTTGCGGTTTCCCAGTAACATGACAAACTGCATTATTAACTTTTATTATTAATAAAAAATACTATTATTAACAAGAGAGAGAAAAAAAGAGATGCTGGTGAGGGAATAACTTTTTATAGCTGCTATGACATAAGTGATAACAGGAACTAACGTATCTCACAGATGTTCCACAATACTAAATGTAACTATAAATGGATAAAAAAAAGTATAACCTTATTCATTAATAAAATAAAAATGGTATTTATTGGGAAATTGTTCTGGTATATAAAGAATAAAACACTATTCCTATAACAGCATGCTATGAAATGTTTTATTCCTTAAAGAGTTCATCATACAGCTAGCTAATCACATGTTTTTCAGATAGTGTATGACTATACAATATGATTACCAACATATCTAACTGATTCAACACAGTATTATTAGTTTGCCAGTGAAGCAAAGTACATTTCACAGATTTTTTTCACTGGTTCTATAGTCTTTCATTCCAATCTTCAGGCTATTCATTTAGACATTGAAAAGTAAATATATTTTGCACTTGAAATACCTGACCAGTGCCCTTGATTTTCAAAATGTTCCCTAAGGCAGAGACGTATGCGACAGAATCTGTGCTAAACTGCAAATTATATGGCTTTATGCATATCCTGGACACAGCGTCATAAGGGTAGTTAATCATAAGCTAATGCACTGCTTTTTCCAGTACCATGACACAATGGTCTATGGACAAAACTTGGGAGTTCCTTGTGGAAAACAGTCAAGTACAATCATTTGAGGACTAGACGTAGTGTCTGTCACTATGCCAAGTATACAAAAAACAACTATTGTTAATAATATACACTCCCATCCAAAAGTATTGGAACAGCAAGGCCAATTCTTTCTGGGTTTGAGACTAAAAGATGAATATGAAACGATAGATCCGAGATTCAGCTTTCATTTTCTGATATTTACACCTAGATGTGTTTTCTAAGAACATTAGAAAATGTGACCTTTTGTTTGAGCCCACCCATTTTTCAAATGATCAAAAATATTGGAACACGTGACTGATGGGTGTTTCTTGTTGCCCAGGTGTGCCCTGTTAGCCTGATTATTTAAACAATTAATAGCTCTGAATGTTTACTCTTGGTATGAGCCCTGGGTATCGTTGGTCAACACTGCATTTGTTGTTAAAAAGGATAAACCAACATGAAGACCAGAGGGCTACTGTATCTGTGGGAGAAAAGCAAGCTGAGAAAAAGAGGAAAAATCAATCAGAGGCATTGAACAAGCACTGGGCATAGCCAATGCGACAATTTGGAATGTCCTGAAGAAGAAAGAAACCACTGGTGTGCTAACAACCAGACATTGTCACAACATTGCGAGAGCTATGAAGGAGACCCCAAAAACAAAAGTCAGTGACATCACCAACAGTTTCCACAGGGCAGGGAAGAAGGTCTCACAATCCACTGTTTGAAAAAGACTTTGAGAGCAGAAATCTAGAGGCCTTACCACAAGATGCAAACCACGCATCAACAGTAAGAATCAGAAAGCCAGATTAGAATTTGCAAAAAAATACAGAGATGAGCCACAAAAGTTCTGGAACCAAGACTAATCTCTACCAAAGTGATGGAAAGGCCAAAGTGTGGAGAAAGAAAGGATCTGCTCATGATCCAAAACATACAAGCTCATTGGTCAAGCATGGTCGAGGTGGTGTCACGGCTTGGGCTTGCATGGCTGCTTCTGGAACAGGCTCACTAATATTTCTTGATGATGTAACTCATGATGGTGGCAACAGAATGAAATGAGAAGTCTACAGGAACATGCTGTCTGCTAATTTGCAGAGAAATGCATACAATAATTGGGAGGAACTTGAAAAGTGAAAGGTTTTAGACTGGCCAAGTCAATCACCAGACCTTAACCCAATTGAGATGCATTTCACCTCCTGAAGAAGACACTGAAGGGAGAAACCCCCGGAAACAAACAACAACTGAAAGAAGCTGAGGTCTACCTAAAAGTTGTGTTGTCTGCCGCCAAAGGTGCCATGCTCTAAGTTGTCTAACACATCTAGAATTAAATATCAGGAAATGAAATCTGAAATTCTGATCCATGGTCTCATATTCACCTTCCAACATTCAACACAAATGTCTTCAGCGTATAGTAAAAAACTACAAAACTGTACTTGTCATTCCAATACTTCCGACGGGGTCTGTATGTAATGATACTGTATGAAGCCATTTTCATGAATAATTGCAATTTTGCAAACAATCTTGAATGAAAATATAAATGTTAGACTATCAGTAATCAACATGTAAAGATTACTTGTAATATCTACTTTTCTTACTCATATGTTCAGTAGTGCCATTCCTTCAGCCATGCGGCAGCAGCACAATGCATAAGATCATTGAGATACAGGCCAAGAGCGTCAGTTAATGTTCACATCAGACATCAGAATGGTGGAAAATGTGATTTCAGTGACCATGGCATGGTTTGAGTATTTCGGAAGCTGCTGATCTCCTGAGATTTTCACACACAAGAGTCTCTAAAGATTTCATAGAATGGTGCAAAAAACAAAAAACATCCAGTGAACTTGTCCAGTGAGCATCCAGGTTAGCATGTTTGCCTCACCTCCGGGGTTGGGGATTTGGATCCCACCTCCGCCCTGCATGCACAGAGTTTCATTGTTCTCCCAGTGCTTCGAGTGTTTCCTTGGGGTTCTCACACAAAAATCACTCACATTGAAAATATAACAAAAATCAATACTAAAAATCTTTATATGTAAACATTTGCAGTTCCAAAAAAAATCATTTCAAACCCAATTTCAATCTTCTCCATTTGTTACAGGATCGGATCAACTGCATTCTATTTAGTCCAATATCCGATCCACCATTTTGTTGCCGGTCTCGGTCCGATACGGATCGTAGGTATCGGATCAAAGCCGTTTCTGCTAATTAGTCTTAACACTAAATAAATGCATTGCGTCTTGTGGCTGTTACCAGATTTGTAAACACTAAATGACAGTCATCCGTAAATATTCATTTTAGTGTGCCTCTGACTCACAGGTCATGAGCAACTGAGTACATGTTCTGCTCGACCCGTATCACTGACTCCAACGCAGTGCATCACTTTAGACTATAAATAAACCTTCGTACTGGCAACGTCTGCAACTGTACTCTATTTATTTATATATTTTACCATAATAGGTCGTTTTTTCTCCTCTGGTCAGGGAGTATATAGACTTAAAATTGAGTGAGATGTATACGGCATTTTAAAAATGTTATTTTAAGATGAAATTTGTGATGGACATGTGCCATTTCAAGGATGTCTTGTCGCAAAAGTCTCCATACACAGGGATAATGAGCACTTTTTAACACAATGTCTTCCAAAATAAAGACATTTTTTTTGTATTGTCTTTAAGAACGCGTTTGGCAACAGAACTTATTCTCATGGCTCGATGGGGAAACTGTCGCAAGGTTGCGATGGACATGCAATTAGTGGGAGAGATGATTCAGTGTGTGTGTTTACGAAGAGATGGCAATCATGTAGAGGATGTTTTGTCATCTCTCCCACTCACGATGAACATCTGGTGTTATGCATGTAATTGCATGCCCATCAAAACTCTGCGACAGTGTCCTGATCCAGCCATGAGAATGATTTCAATACTTTCTCCTTTTGTCAAAGGGATTCTTAAAGGCTATCTGAAAAAAAAGTATATATGTATATATACAGTGCTGTGAAAAAGTATTTGCCCCCACCCTGGTTTCTTCTGTTTTTGTGTATATCTCATACTAAATAGTTTTAGATTTTCAAATGAAATACAACATAAAACAAAGACAACCTGAGTAAACAGACAATACATTTTTTTTTTAATTATTGATGCAAAAAAGGTTATCCAACACTTAATACCCATGTGAAAAACTAATTGCCCCCTTAAACTTAAAATCTGTTTGTGCAACCTTTAGCAGCAATAACTGCAACCACACGCTTCTGATAACTGGAGATCATTCTTTCATAGCACTGGAGGAATTTTGGCCCACTCTTCTTTGCAGAACTGCTTTAGTTCAGCCACACTGGAGGGTTTTCAAGCATTAACTGCCCGATTAAGGTCCTGCCACAGTATCTCAATTAGTTCAAGTCAGGATTTTGACTAGTCCACTCCAAAACTTACATGTTGCTTTTTTGAGCCATTCACAGGTGGATTTACTCCTATGTTTTGGATCATTGTCTTGCTGCATAATCCAGTTGTGCTTGAGTTTTAACTTGCGGACTGAAGATCGGACATTCTCCTTTAGGATTTTCTGGTAGAGAGCATAATTCATGTTTCCTTCAAATACTGCAAGTTGCCCAGGCCTTGAAGCAGCAAAGCATCCCCACACCATCACACCGCCACCACCATGCTTGACCGTAAGTATGATGTTCTTTTTGTAGAATTCTGTGTTTGGTTTATGCCAGATATGACAGTCTTCTGCTTTCGACTCATCAGTCCACAGAACATTCTCACAAAAGGTTTGAGGATCATCAAGGTGTGTTTTGGCAAAAAAAAAAAGCAGTGGTTTTCACCTCACCACTCTTCCATGGATGCCATTTTTGCCCAGTGTCTTTCTGATAGTGGAGTCATGAACAGTGACCTTTATTGATGCAAGAGAGGCCTGTAGGTCCTTTTTGATGTTGTCCTTGGCTCTTTTGTGACTTCCTGGATGAATAGTTGCTGTGCTGTTTGGGGAATTTTGGAAGGTCGGCCACTTTTTTGAAGGTTTACTACTGTGCCGAGTTTTTCCATTTGGAGATAATGGTCTCTCATTGTAGTTCTTTGGAGTCCCAGAGCATTTGAAATAGCTTTGTAACCCTTCCCAGTCTGATGTATTTAAACCACCTTCTTGGTCGTCATTTCTGGAATTTCTTTCAACTTTCTGGGGACTTAGTAACTATGGGGGCAAATACATTTTCACACAGGCCCAGTTGGTATTGGATAACTTTTTTTGCTTCAATAAATAACATTTATCATTTATGAGTATATATATCCATCCATGGATGTATGTGTATATATATATATATATATATACATATATATATATAAATATATATATATACAATGGCACCTGTCAAGGGGTTGGATATATATTATACAGTAAGTGAACAGTCAGTTCTTGAAGTTGATGTGTTGGAAGCAGAAAAAATTCGCAGGCATAAAGATCTGAGCGACTTTGACGAGGGCCAATTTGTGATGGCTAGACGACTGGGTCAGAGCATCTCCGAAACAGCAGGTCTGTGGAGTGTTCCGAGTATGCAGTGGTTAGTACCTTCCAAAAGTGGTCCACAGAAGGAAAACCCGTGAATCGTCGACAGGGTCATGGGCACCCAAGACTCACTGATGCCTGTGGGGAGCGGAGGTTAGCCCGTCTGGTCTGATCCCACAGAAGAGCTACTGTAGCACAAATTGATAAAGTTAATGCTGGCTATGATAGAAAGGTGTCAGAACACACAATGCATTGCTGCTTGCTGCATATGGGGACATGTAGCTGCAGACCAGTCAAACCCCATGTTGACCCCTGTCCACCACCGAAAGCGACTACAGTGGGCACGTGAGCATCAGAACTGGACCATGGAGCAATAGAAGAAGGTGGCCTGGTCAGATAAATCACGTTTTCTTTTACATCATGTGGATGGCCTGGTGCGTGTGCGTCGCTTACCTGGGGAAGAGATGGCACCAGGATGCACTATGGGAAGAAGGCAAGCTGGCAGAGGAAGTGTAATGCTCTGGGCAACATTCTGCTGGGAAACCTTGCGTCCCGGCATTCATGTGGATGTTACTTTGATACGTACCACCTACTTAAATATTACTGCAGACCAAGTACATCCCTTCATGGCAACGGTATACCCTAATGGCACTGGCCTCTTTCAGCAGAATAATGCTCCCTGCAACACTGAAAAAACTATTCAAGAATGATTTGAGGAACATGACAAAGAGGTCAAATGTTGATTCTGCCTCCAAATTCCCCGGATCTCAATCTGATCGAGCATCTGTGGGATGTGCCGGACAAACAAGTCTGATCCACAGCGGCTCCACCTCACAACTTACAGGACGTAAAGGATCTGCTGCTAATGTCTTGTAGGCAGATACCACAGCACACCTTCAGAGGTCTTGTGGAGTCCATGTCTTGATGGGTCAGAGCTGTTTTGGTGGCACGTACACAAATGGGGGATTTACACAAAATTAGGCGGGTGGTTTTATGTTATGGCTGATTGTTTTGTGTATGTGCGTGTGTGTGTGTGTGTGTGTGTGTGTGTGTGTGTGTGTGTGGAGGGGGGGTGTATATGAAAACTTTGGAGATATTTTGGAAGCTATTTTGCTAAAAAGTGTTAATTTTCATGTGTGTGCGGAGTTTGCATGTTCTCCCCGTGCTGCGGGGGTTTCCTCTGGGTACTCCAGTTTCCTCCCCCAGCTCAAAGACATGCATGGTAGGCTGGTTGGCATGTCGGAAAAAGTGGCCATAGTGTATGAATGGGTGTGTGAGTGCGTATGTGTTTGTGTGCCCTGCAATAGATTGGCACCCTGTCCAGGGTGTACCCTGCCTTGTGCCCGATACTCCCTGGGATAGGCTCCAGGTTCCCCGTGACCCTGAGAAAGGATAAAGCGGATGAAGATGAGTGAGTGAGTGTGTTAATTTCCCCTGTGTATGACAACTTTTGGGACAACCTGTATAACTAAACAAACACTGACCCCCCTTTCTTTGTATTGACTTTACTTCATGGAATAATGAAATGAATCCTATGCCAGTTTGCTTACATTCACAGGACTGGCTGCGTTTATCTAGAATTGAATTTCAAAATAAAAGCCACAGGTTCCCAGAAACTGGATGCCATAAAAATCTGAAACCACTAAAAGTGAATGAACCCTTGAAGAAATACCATGAATCACATGCAACCCTGGTGATTTATAAAGTCTGTAATTCCAAGAACCACAACAGATGGTCAGCGAATCAGTGTAATGAAGATGATACTCAATTAAACACACCCTCAATTTAAAAAGTAAATATATTTGGGCATACTCTACTAATCCAAACGTGTAGGTATTCTGTAATAAAGAACAAGCCTATGAGTAGGTTATCCATATTGAACTGTTTGTGCCATTCACTCGCCTGCTGACTGCTCATGCCATTTACTTACTTGATGCTTGATGATCACAAATATAGCTTTCATTCAGTGAATAAAAACCCTGTCCAGTTGATCTACGTGTCTCCTGTCCTGTTTGTGACAATATCTTGTAATTTCTTGCACTCTTATGAACTTTTTTTTCCTGTAAAAGTGCTTCCTTGGTAATCGATTCATTGACAATTGAAAAAGTGTCAAATGGAAATTTCTAGTTGTGAAGAAGAATCTTATAATTTTATGTTTAACAGTTTAACCTTATAATCTTATTGTTTAACAGATGCAGCAAAAAAGGAAAGAAAGAAAAAAAAAATGTTTTCTTAAAAAAACTTATTTTGAAGCTCTCTGATTCAGATGCTTCTCATGGAGTCTCAGTACCAAACACCTCACATACTGGCCTTACAAGAAAATTTAATGGAAAAGACAATCTAATTACATTTCCATCCATCCATCTTCTACCACTTACTCCTTTTCAGGGTCATGGGGAACCTGGAGCCTATCCCAGGGAGCATCGGGCACAAGGCGGGGTACACCCTGGACAGGGTACCAATCCATCGCAGGGCACAATCACATACACACTCACACACCCATTCATACACTACGGACACTTTAGACAAGCCAATCAGCCTACCATGCATGTCTTTGGACTGGGGCAGGAAACCGGAGTACCCGGAGGAAGCCCCCGCAGCATGGGGAGAACATGCAAACTCCGCACACACATGGCCCCGGCGGGACTCGAACCCCGGACCCTGGAGGTGTGAGGTGAACGTGCTAACCACTAATTACATTTATTTATTATTATTTTTTAACGTATCACTTATGACTAATGTGCCAGGTGCTATTACACAGCCTAGAATATGAAAAAGGTGTTTGAAATACATTTCTTCATGATAGCTCTAATCACAGGTGTATCCAGAACACAATATATATGAATGGAGCGTCTTGGCCTTTGAAAACATATCACATAAAAAGTCAAAAGAAAGGTTTGTGAAGAGAAAAATAACCTGATTTGAGAAATTATTATTATTATCTAATTTTTAAAAAATTTGTTTTACAAATTTACTCTTTGTAACTTTTCATATGAATTAAGATGAACAAATGGGTACAAATTTGCAAGTGAGAGGTTGGTTGAAAAAGGTTCCCATAGCTTCTGTCAGCTAAAATCCTTTTAACCTTCACGACCCTGGAGCAAGCGAGACAAAAACATAGCTATCATTAAAAATTATAATATGTTCAAATATCACAACTTATTATATTAAATTGAGTCTGCCCTTTCTATAAATATATTCATTTGATCAACACAAAAAAATGGTAAATCAACACGTTTTTTTTGTTGGACAAAGCGTACTTGATGTATTTACTTATGGTTTATGATTAACAATAAATAAGTAAATAAATAAATAAATAAAAATCATCTGAGTGCCCATGTTTGAGCTCTGAGCCTTTCTTCCATATGTCACTTTGAGGGCCTGAAATAGTCTGATTTCTGAATTGTGTGTATCCAAGTGGTATTGTTTTGTCCGAGGACTGATTGGCACAACTGAATGAAAGCTCCAAAGCTATCGATGAATTAATGATGTTTGGGAATCTGTTCAGCTTTGAGTTCTTTAAGATGCTACATGCTTGATATATTTCCAGTGAAGCATGGAAACGAGGATCTAATATCTCTTCTCTTCCTACTGCTACTGCCATAATTATAAATAATACATTCAGGGTTTTTTTTCCCGCTGCTGTTGAAGATGACGTCCACCATTTCCCCTACACGTTACAGGTACTGCATTACTGCAAAAATAAATCAGTCAATCAATTCTCAGCGCCCCTTCTGTAAATAAGGTCCAAAATGGATAAGCCTCTATTGCTGTAAAATATTCACCACATACTACAGAATTAGAATTTAAATGGCCAAAATAATAATAATAAACATCTAACCATAGAAACGTCTGGTGTAAACATGCCTAGTCGACTCTTCAGTGTTGATGCACTGATGTCAAGAGCAAACTTTTTCTACAAACCTTTAAATACCGGAGAAACACATTCCTGATGAGTTCTGAAGAACTACAATGATACAGAAGAGCTCTTCTTGAAGTTTCCCCATACATATTCTGATAAACTCTGCCTACAGGTGGCTAGTAGTTCCTTTCGAGCACTATACCACTAATGAGTAACTGATTATTTTGCTATACCAGCACATCTTCATGTAGGACATGCTCCTCTTATACTACAGCAATTGGCCAATGATTGTGATTCTTTGTTTATGAAAGAAAGACACACTTTAAAAAAACCCAAAAAAACATTATTATAGTTACATTAAATATTATTGAATGTCCATGAAACAGGTTAGTTTGTGCTGTAGCAGCTATGAATGTTATCATTTTAACTGGTCACTAACCAGTTGTAATTAACAGTTAGTAGTTACGTTGATGCTTTCTAGTGAAGTATGTGCTAATAAGTAACATACAAGCATTTGTTACTCCAGGTTTTATCAGTGGTTTTTGATATAAGGGTTAAACTAACAACCTTAAATAACCTGAAAAGCTGATTTTTTCAAACTCACAGAGCAGGCCATATTGTACCCCAGACACAGATCAAGGTTGGTCAGTGTGAGGGATCTGTATTACGCTCTAAAGGGTGAATCCATTACAAATCCTCTTGAAGGACACATGCTACAATGCTATATGTCTGGAATAGTAGTACTGATGTAATCTGCCTCTTTGACCTCAGACTAGAAGGAGAGCCTCGTATGCTTGTGCTTTCACATTTCCATCTCCAAGTTTAGGCTGGTGTAGTCCTCGTGACTTTGCAGCTGTCTTGCTAAGGTTAACCATCTTCTTTTTTTTTTTTTAGCGCTTCTGAAATAGCTACTCCCATCCTCTCAAAGTGCTCGTTGATGGAATTACAAAGGAACTCTTAAGATACAAGTTGTTTACATAGATGCATTACGTAGTGCCGTGCTTAATGCCAGACAGGCATTTATACAAATTTGGCTGCAGGTCACATGACATGCAGGCTGTTGTTCTGCTCAATGACCTGCCAAGCAAATAAACAATATGCATGACAATTTTATTGGTGAGCAAAGGTAACATTATATCTGCACTAGGTAAACAATTCCAGGCATTGTTCTGTAGCTCAGGTGCAAGTTATGACATCACTTTTTCAAATGATCCAAGCTGCTTTGACAGACATAATGTCTGCATGCTGCAGATGCCATCATAAATAATGTAAACGACTTTCTATTTCAGCGGGGGTCAGGTAGCAGTTGTGTGGCCGTGCCTGCATTTGGCAGCGGTGTGGTCAAAGGTTAAACGGGTTTGTAATTACCTTTAAAAATAAAATAAAATAAATCAAATCAAATCAAATTAATTCCACGGTCCCTCTCAGTACAGATTTATGAAGATTATCCGACTACAGTTACCATCAACTTTATTAGTTAATGTCTATACAATGCCTATACAACATTCACGCGGTTAAACAGTCAGGAAATCACATGGTAGCAGTGCAATGTATAAAATCATGCAGACACAGGTCAATGTTCAAAGATCAGAATGGAGAAAAATGTGACCTCAGTGACTTTTTTTTCCTCAGTGGCTGACTTTCACACACTTTGGACAGAACGGTATGAAAAACAAAAACCATCCAGTGAGCGGCAGGTCTTCACGTGGAAACGCCTTGTTGAGGTCATAGCAGAACGGCCACATCGATATGAGCTTACAGGAAAGCTACAGTTACTCAAATAGCTACACTTTACAATGCTCTGATGAGCAGAAAAGCATCTCTGAACACACAGCATGTCGAATCTTGAATGAGCTCCAACTCTCCACTCTTGTCTGCCAAGAACAAGAAGCTGAAGATTGGAAAAACATCACCTGGTCTTTTTCCCAATCTTAAAATGTCCAGTTTGGGTGATCCAGTGTCCAATGTAGCCTCAGATTCCTGTTCTTGCCTGACACGAGTGGAAGTGGAACCAGATCTTCTTCTGTTGTACCCCATCCACCTCAGGGTTTCGACATATGCTCTCTGAGATGCTTTTCTGTTCGCTGTGGCTGTAAAGAGTGGTTATTCGAGTTACTCTAGCCATTCACCTCTGAATTCTTTTATTTTTAAGATGTTTCTTTTATTTTAAAAGGTTTCTTTGTTCTTCGCACCATTCTGTGTAAACTCTAGAGATTGCTCTGCTTGAAAATCCCAAGAGGTCAACAGTTTCCGAAATACCCAGTCCAGTCCATCAGACACCCACGTCTCAAAATCCGATTAGACCACTAGCTGTAAAGACCTAGCATATACTGCACCAATATCCAAACCCAAGACAATTTCATAGAAGGTGTAACATTAACCAGACTTCACTCACATGATAGATGAACATAAGATTAAGCTGTAGGAAAAGATTTCATTCACATTAAGCTCACGAATAGTGTGCTTAACCTAATTCTTCATCCATTAGTGTCGGCTGAGATCTGAAACGTCATTAATCAGATGAATAGTAATACTCTCTTTGGTATTTGGTGCTCTTCTGCAAGTTATATTAGGTCAGGTATGCGAACGCTCACTGAACGTCCTGTTTATTAGGTCTACTAGAAATGTATCACTAGTCAATAGAAATGTATCAATGTATCTCTAATGCATAAGGTAGTACTCCAATAGTTTTCAGCCTAATCCTTATCTACTGCATCAACAGTTGCAATCAAAATGATTTTCAGCTGTTTGCAATGAACAGATCAAACGAAAGCGATTGAAAGAGTTCAACATGACGAATGCTTGTATTAGTTCTTCAATCTTCAATTGAAAATATCTTAATTATCCTTATGTCATTTAAAAAAAAAAAAAGTCATAAAATCTTAGGCCAGCATGGATATAAATCACAGACCATAATATTTAGAAGCACATTCCTAAAGTGCTTACCCTGCCCTAAGACATCTCACATCTCACACGCATCTCTCATTCTAAAGGGAGACCTGAAGTATCCTGCCTACAACGTCTAAAAATGGTGTGTGTGTGTGTGTGTGTATGATGTGTGTGTTTTACAGTTTTACATGCAATGAGTGCATGTAGTACTGACAGCTGATCATGTTTGTCAGGCATGGACCTCAAGGCAGGAAGTGTTAGGTGGCATGAAGGATCATATGATCATTTTCTGGAACCCAGAGCATGAAACATACAGTAATCAGAACACTAAGTAACCCAGGGGTTCCCAAACCAAGGGTTGTGGGGTTACTTGATTTACAAATTGTGATGTCAGGGAAACTCACAATCTTTATATAGAATAAAATAAAAGTCTTTTATTTTGAATTGATGTTACTCCAACTTCGTGCCACAGTCAAGCAAGCCACAATTAAATGAAAAGTGTACATGATACGATCCTGACACACTGCACCAGTGCAGGAGTTCAGCAATAAAATTGGACAAATCTCAGAGTCCATCTACGGTCGTTAGTTTCTCGACAACATCGAATGCCTCTGACTCTGTGGGATCATCAGACAGGGGCGGATTTAGTGATTTGAGTGCCTTAGGCAAAATATAGGAATGGGCCCTCATTTCGGTGTTTTAACATCGATATTTAAATGATCAGCATATGTTATTTAGCATTAATAGCAATAATCAGGGGTGGACTGGGGTCAAAAAGTGGCCCTGGACTTTGTGGCCCTGAGCGGACCACCTTACCCGGCTCATTAATGTTTAGACCAGATGGTTAGGCACCACTTACTAGAATAAAAATGCTGTGAGAGAGAGAGAGAGAGAGAGAGAGAGAATGAACCATGCTGTGAAAGAGGGAGAGAGAGAATAAACCATGCTGTGAGAGAGAGACAGAGAGAGAGAGAGAGAGCGAGAGAGAGAGAGAATGAACCATGCTGTGAGAGACAGAGAGAGAGAGAGAGAGAGAGAGAGAGAGAATGAACCATGCTGTGAGAGACAGAGAGAGAGAGAGAGAGAGAGAGAGAATGAACCATGCTGTTAAAAAGTGTGTGAGAGAGAGATATATAATGAACCATGCTGTGAAAAAGAGGGAGAGAGAGAGAATGAACCATGCTGTGAGAGAGAGACAGAGAAAGAGAGAGAGAATTAACCATGCTGTGAAAGAGAAAGAGAGGGCGACAGAGAAAGAATTAACCATGTTGTGAAAGAGAGAGAGAGAGAGAGAGAGAGAGAGAGAAAGAGAGATAATGAACCATGCTGTTAAAAAGTGAGAGAGAGAGAGAGAGAGAGAGAGAGAGAGAATAAACCATGCTGTGAAAGGGAGAGAGAGAGAGAGAGAGAGAATGATCCCTGCTGCCTGTCTCAACTTTGCTGTTCTTTGGCTGTAATTCTAGGGCCTTGCCTTCACACCAAAGGCTAAATCTGTTCATTAAAACATTTCACAGGTTTTGAAAAAAACTTTTTGCTTTCCTCCAGTTTTCTCCTTTTTCAGCACCGCTGCTTCTATTCATTTTTTGCTATGTCTCTATACTACATGTGACGTCACAGACGTTTGCACAAGTTGGTTCCTTTCTTCCTGAATCATTTCTGCAGATGAGCAGTAAAATTGTGGAATAGTCATATGTAGTGGCTACATAATCATACATTTATGCAACGTTTTGGGGGCCCTTGGTAGCTCAGGGCCCTTGGTAGCTCGGGCCTTTGGTAGTTCGGGCCCTTGGTAGATCGGGGCCCTTGGTAGCTCAGGGCCCTTGGTAGATCGGGGCCCTTGGTAGCTCAGGGCCCTTGGTAGCTCAGGGCCCTTGGTAGATCGGGGCCCTTGGTGGCTTGGGGCCCTTGGTGGCTCGGGGCCCTTGGTGGCTCAGGCCTTGGTAGCTCGGGCCCTTAGTAGCTCAGGGCCTTTGGTAGATCGGGGCCCTTGGTAGCTCGGAGCCCTTGGTAGCTCGGGGCCCTTGGTAGCTCAGGTCTTGGTAGCTCGGGCCCTTGGTAGCTCGGGCCTTTGGTAGATCGGGACCCTTGGTAGCTCAGGCCTTTGGTAGATCGGGGCCCTTGGTAGCCCAGAGCCCTTGGTAGATCGGGGCCCTTGGTAGCTCGGGGCCCTTGGTAGCTCGGGCCCTTGGTAGCTGTTTGGCAGCAATTGCCAAGGCAATTGGTGACATTTGCCTAATGGTAAAGTCCACCCCTGTCATCAGAAGTCAGAAAAAACAAACATAAATACGAAACCTTTACTGTACTAATGTACAAGTGCTACATTATAAATCCAGAACTTCTAAAACTATAAACTTCTGGAACCCCTGAAGTAACCTTTTATTAACAGTGAGCAAGGACAAGAACCCTTTCTCTAATCTAGAGCTGTATCGTATGCTGCTGCAGGCCTACTCATGCTCTCTGTGCTAAAGGTCAGGGACACCTGACAGTATTGCTCAACTCTACCATTCACAGAATGCCAGTATTGTGCAAAAATTTTAAGCACCCTATTTTATTTTTTTTTAAGTAAAAACTTTGTTACAGATTTTTTTTTTGTATTTTATGACGTCAACTTTATCGAGTCAGTACAAAAACATGATAGATTCCCAAACATTAGTTTTCCAGCACTAAATTAAATGTTACAGAAAAATGTTTGTACGTCAGTAAAGAAAGCAGGATATTACATAAGAGACACTTTTCAGGTACAAAAAAAGACACAATGAAGGCTGCTGGATTTTGCAACAAAAATAAGAAGCGAGTGCGACAGTCAAAGTCTCCAGAAGAACCGTATCTGGTTCTGCAAGACGCTCAATAGAACTTACAGCTCATTTCCTTATAAAACTGCACTAATTCTACATGAGATGACTATTTTTATTTGTTTGTCACACTAAATATTGACTTTGTTTCATTTACTACTGTTTACTGCTCTTTACGGTATTTTTTTTTTTTTTTTAAATGTAGAAACTTTTAATTTCATTATTTTGAAGGCATCTTTGCTCCAGAGCATTTCTTTGCATGCACCTAAAACGTTTGTATAGTACTGTGTGTCCAGATTCAGACTGTGATTAGATCATTTATTTATTTATTTTACTAAATCCTCTGGATTGTTAGAGATAACGTTTATTTATTTGCTGGTGGAGGGTTGATGTTAAACATTGATGCCATCTAGTGGTCATATTTGTGCATTGCATTTCAATAATGATTCACACTCTGGTTCACAAAAATGATCTGCAGCTAAAATGGCTTTCTGCTTGGAATTTTGCCATTTGTGAGGTTTCTATTGTGTAGAATCTTCCAGTCTAGTTCTGTGGATGCCAAATTTGTATAAATTCAATGTAGTATACCTCAGAATGACTTCGGACTGCAGTAATTTCATAGATAATTAAATGCATTCATATTTGATGTAAAATTATGCAATTAAAATGTTGGAGTAAGGTTTTAGGAAATCATAACTTCAGGAATTAAAGAGCTTTTGTCAAGGATTTTAATGTATTAATATATGATTAAAAGTTCTGAATAGATTTTCCTCTCTTCACATTTTGAGGACACTATAAACAGTATTCAGCTGATAAAGTCCATTCCATTTTCCATACCGCGTATCCTGCATAGGGCTACGTGGAAACCTGGAGCCCATCCCAGGGAATTTGGGGCACAAGGCAGGAGGCACCCTGGACAGGGGGCTAACAGGGCACAATCACACACATTCATTTTGTAAAAGCCAATCAGCCTACAATGCATGTCATTGGACTGGGGGAGGAAAGCGGCATACCCAGAGGAAACCCCAGAACATGCAAACTCCGTGCAAACAGAGCGGAGGTGGGATTCGAACCCTTAACTCCAGAGGTGCGAGGTGCTAACCACTAAGCCACCATACCCCCCTCAACTGATAATTTTTTGCTGTTGTTGGAATTCCGTTGTCAGGTCATGTCGATGACTGCAATAATCTGTTATGTAGGCCTACTCAGTTCATTCTATACGATTCTTCACTTACATCAGAATTCAAGCTTTCTACTGAACATATGCTATGCTTAGAGATAACATTTACAGTATTTACTCACCCTCAAGTGGATTGGCACCCTGTCCAGGGTGTACCCCGCCTTGTGCCCCATGCTCCCTGGGATAATCTCCAGGTTCCCCACGACCCAGCAGGATAAGCGGTATAGAAGATGGATGGATGGACTTACCCTCAAGTAATTGGGTTATAGTACTGGTGTAGAATTTTTAGAATTGACGCTAAAGCCCCCTAGTGGTCATATCTGTGTACAGCATTTTTATAATTATTAATACAATTAAATAATATAATAATATTTTGGATGTCTACATCCTTTAATCGTGATTATGCTCCAACTTGAGATACTAGACATAAAAAAAATCAACTACTAGAGTTAAAAAAAAGAAAAAAAAGAAGAAAAAAAGCATACAACCTTCTTTTCAACTATTAAGATTGTGTCAAATATTTGATATTAAAATAAAAATATTTGCTAATGGGCATCCAGGACTGGAAAGAGTACAGAGAAAATTCTACACGTTTACGCATAAAAATCTACATTTAAGCATACCAAAAATTATAAAATATTGTACAAATAATTTACAAAACCAACTAGCTAGCTAAGTTAACAAACTAATGTGCAAAAAGTAATGAATTTTACTAGCTAAATTACAATTTATTTATTTTTATTGGCTAATTTACTAAACTTAAAGTTCAGTCAACATATGTCTTTAGATTTGATGGTGAATTTAAAGGATCATTTTTATGAAATGTTAATTACCTTACAGTGCATATCTTTGGAGTGGTGGACTGTGCACCAGTGTGGAGGGAGAATTTGAACCCCCAACCCCAGGGGTGCAAGGTAAATGTGCTAACCACTAAGCCATTGTGTCCTAAAAGACAATATTCAAGATACACTTTTCACATGCTTCAATAATTAAAAAAAACACCAACCCACTTATGTGTAATTCATGAGCCCAGAAATAAGCAGACAGGGTTCTTTAGCCTGGACTCTAGGTTATACTGGATATAGTTATCTGGATATACAGATGGCTTAAAGGCCATCTGTATATCCAGCTTTTAAGCTAATTAACACACATTACCTGGACATTTC
Source organism: Ictalurus furcatus (assembly GCF_023375685.1). Classification (NCBI taxonomy): domain Eukaryota; kingdom Metazoa; phylum Chordata; class Actinopteri; order Siluriformes; family Ictaluridae; genus Ictalurus; species Ictalurus furcatus. The sequence continues at coordinate 29,500,332 of NC_071259.1, read as the reverse complement.
TTTTTTAAAAGCATTTAGTCATTATCCTGATGCCACACCACTGCACTTCTGAACCCCTACAGCAACCCTGGCTCCTGAAAGAAAGGATGGAATAATTCATTGGTACTAACTACAGCATCTCTGATTTTTTTTTTTTTAAATAGTGTTACGAAACAGGACAGTGGGCAGGAAGTAAGCACAGAAGCGCTGTCTTTATTCATAAACAAACAAACAAAAACCAAACACAGGGAGTGCGGTCTATACGGGACTAGTGAGTAAACACAAAACTAGAATCGAGGCAGGAAACGGGACATGACAACAAAGACCGCTTAGCATGCTAAACCTAGACGCTACACCCTCAATACTGGTGACTCTCACTCTCAGGTATCTAGCTACAAATAATAATATCGCGCGACGTGCACATCCACCAGAGGGGTTTAAATACCCAACATAATTAATACTAAACATGGACACCTCGGGCAAATTAACGACAACTCAAACATGAAGCGAACAAACCAAAACAAACGTCACGTGTCCACTTCACCCAGTTCAGTCTCTAGTAAGCAGCGCCACAGTGCCATCTGCTGGCCGTGGCGTAACATAACCCCCCTCCAAAGGCGTCCCTCCCGGAGCGCCAACAACCTCCCTCCAACGGGGGTCCTGGGCCCCTGGGAAAGCTGTCTCTCGCTGTCACAGAAAACGAGGCGGCCTCCGCCGGGCAGCAGACTGGCCGGAGCACCACCCCCGGTGGCACGAGAACGCTGGGCGCCGCCCTTGACGGCACTGGGACGCTGGGCGAAGTCTTCAGCAAGGCTGGAAGGCTGGGCGGAGTCCCCAGCGGGGCTGGAACTTGAAGGGACTGGAACTGGACTGGAACTTGGAGGGACTGGAACTGGACTGGAACTTGAAGAGACTGGAACTGGACTGGAGCTCAGGACAGCCTCCTCGGCCGGACATGGCAGCGGGACGGTCTCCTCGACCGCTGAGCTGGACAGCAGGTCAGCTTCCTCGGCTGTGCAGGGCAGCGGGACGGCCTCCTCAGCCGGGCTGGACAGCGGGACGGCTTCTTCGGTGGGCAGGAGCTCCACAGCCGAGACCTCGCCGTGGGCCTCTGGCTGGAGCTCCGAGGTCGCCCGGTTGACCTCCGTGGGGAGCTCCACAGCCGAGACCTCGCCATGGGCCTCAGGCTGGAGCTCCGAGGTCGCCGGGTTGACCACCGTGGGGAGCTCCACAGCCGAGACCTCGCCGTGGGCCTCTGGCTGGAGCTCTGAGGTCGCCGGGTTGACCTCCGTGGGGAGCTCCACAGACGAGACCTCGCCGTGGGCCTCAGGCTGGAGCTCCGAGGTCGCTGGGTTGACCTCCGGGGGGAGCTCCACAGCCGAGACCTCGCCGTAGGCCTCAGGCTGGAGCTCTGCTGTCCCCATTGCCCCCCCAAAAAAAGTTCTGGGCTAGCCTTCAGTTCCGGACTGGGCAGCATGACTGGATCTTCCACAGGGCAGCAAGGTGGAGCGTTGTTCTGCTCCACGGGACGGGGTTGAAGCGATAAGTTACGGAGTAGCTGATTTACTTCTTCCTCCAACCGCTTCATCTGCTGCCTCCATTGCGCAGCTTCATACTCCACCTGCTGTCTCCTGACCGCAGCTTGGTGCTCCTCCTGCTGCTTGCGCTGCCAGGCATAGTACTCCTCCAGTGTTGGGAAGTTCCAGTAATAAAGAAATTTCCTGACTCGGGGTTCTCCTGCTACTTCCATTGCTTGGGCGCGATATTCTGTTACGAAACAGGACAGTGGGCAGGAAGTAAGCGCAGGAGCGCTGTCTTTATTCATAAACAAACAAACAAAAACCAAACACAGGGAGCGCGGTCTATACGGGACTAGTGAGTAAACATGAAACTAGAATCGAGGCAGGAAACGGGACATGACAACAAAGACCGCTTAGCATGCTAAATTTAGATGCTACACCCTCAATACTGGTGACGGTGACGGTCACGCTCACGGTCACGCTCACGGTCACGGTCATGCTCACGGTCACGCTCACTCTCAGGTATCTAGCTACAAATAATAATATCGCGTGACGTGCGCATCCACCAGAGGGGTTTAAATACCCAACATAATTAATACTAAACATGGTCACCTGGGGCAAATTAACGACAACTTTAAGCAAACAAAACCAAGACAAACGTCACGTGTCCACTTCACCCAGTTCAGTCTCTAGTAAGCAGCGCCACAGTGCCATCTGCTGGCCATGGCGTAACAAAGCCTAATAAAATGACAGTTTATCACTAACCTGAACCACCAGCAACCCAGGACTTCTTTTCATAGCTGTTTTGTTAAAAAAAAAAAAAAGTTCTATTCCAAGAAAAAGTGATGGATTGTGAGAAACATAAGAAGGTTTTAGGTGTAATTCTGTCCAGTGTTTAGGGGAGAGTTAATGACACCAAAAAACAGTGTTTTATTCGTCTTATTCCATAGCAACTTGTCATCCCTAACAATCTTTTTTATTTATTGAAAAATGACGTATTTTTTGGAGTTTGCATGCTCCCCCTGTGCTTCGGGGGTTTCCTCCCTCGACCAAAGACATGCGTTGTAGGCTGATTGGCATCTCCAAATTTTCTGTAGTGTGTATTTCTTTTTCATTCTTTCTTATTTTCTTTCTTTCTTTCTTTCATTCTTTCTTTCATTTGTTGGTCATTTGTTCATTTGTTCTCTCATGTCTCGTTCTTTTTGTTAGTTTCTTTTCTTCTTGTTAGTGATTTTGTAATCTATCTTTACCCGGTCGTTCTTTCTTTCTTTTTCTTTTTCAAGTTTTATTTATTAAAAATGATGTTTTTTGGAGTTTGCATGCTTTCCTCGTGCTTCAGGGGTTTCCTCTGGGTTCTCTGGTTTTCTTGCTCAGTTCAAAGACATACGTTGTAGGTTGATTGGCATCTCCAAATTGTCCAAATTGTGTGTGAGTGTGTGTGCGATTGTACCCTATGATGGATTGCCACCCCGTCCAAGGTGTCCCCCACCTTGTGGCTGAGTTCCGTGGGATTGGCTCCAGGCTCCCCTGCGACCCTGTGTAGGATAAGCCGTATGGAAAAGGTATGGATGTTGTGTTTTTATGCATCGATCATTACTTGTATTTATTTATTTATTTATTTTGAGAACATCCATCCATCTTCTATACCGCTTATCCTTCAGGGTCTTGGGGAACCTGGAGCCTATCCCAGGGAGCATCGAGCACAAAGCGGGGTACACCCTGGAGAGGGTGCCAATCCATCCTACCATGCATGTCTTTGGACTGGTGGAGGAAACCAGAGTACCCAGAGGAAACCCCACAGCACGAGGAGAGCATGCAAACTCTGCACACACAGGACAGAGGCGGGAATCGATCCCCCAACCCTGGCGGACCACTAAACCACCACACGCCCATATCATGGAGCATACGTGAAAAAAAAGTTAACACTTACTTATGTTATAACTGCTATAAGCATGGCATCCTAACACACTTGGAGGAAGGTACTATCTGCCCTCTTCTACATTCATGAGCTAACAGATGCCCATGACTGGCCAGTGTCACTGTGATTGACAGAGAAGAGACAGTATGCTCCTCCCACACAGACACCACAACCAATTTTGCTCCCTTGTCTCCTGGCCACGGATGTCTCTGCATTCAACCTCGCATTCTCCAAACCATAGTGTGAACGCTTTTCTGTTCCCTTTAAACCACGGCATGTCCAGGACTAGAACTGCAGCATGTACTCCAGATCTATAGATTTACGAATCTCTCTCTTTCACTCTCTCTCTCTCTCTCTCTCACCTTTCACTCTGTCACCTCCAAATCCAAACCTTTGTATTCTTGAGACAATTTTAATGAAGGCTTAACCTAAGTACACCTCTTCACATTAAGTTTTTCACCTGCAAGATGTTTACTTTGGACTCAGTGTTAGTCTCTCAGCTCCGTGTGAAAGAAAACGCTTTTCATTTACACACACTGAGGACGGTTTTTGTGTTCAGTGTTGAGTGTGTGAGAGAATGTGCTCTTCATTTGGACACAGTGAGGAGCATTTATGTGTTTGGATGATGAGTAAGAGAGGAAGAGACAGAGCGTGGACGGTGGATTCCCCATCGTGCCCGTACATGGAGAGATCACTCGCTCAGTGGCCTGGATTTCTTCCACCACACACACACCAGACGCAGGCCTGGAACTGAGACAACAGCTTCTGCTGAGACACACTGAGTAATGAGAGAGTGATAGAGTCCAGAAAATTGAACAATCACCCTGTAATGAGAACCATATCAGCTCTGACAAACACTGCTTTCTCTTCTCTGTGCACAAGAAGAAAAGAATCAGTCTGACACACACAAACACACACACACACACACACACACACACACACACAGAGTCACTCTATCTCTCCTTTCTCACATTCCTTTCTTTTTCATTCTCTCTTTAATTTCACTTTTTAATCTCTTCTTTCTTTCTTTCTTTCTTTCTTTCTATTTCATGTATTCATCTCTTGCTCTCTCATGCAAACACATGTTCATTTGTTCTTTCTTCTCTTTTTCTTTTGTTCGTTCTCTTGTATTTATATTATTTTACATTCTTTGCTTCTATTTCTTCTTTCTTTCTTCATTTCTTCCTTCCTTCCCTTTCCTCCCAACTTCTTTCGTTCCTTCCTTCCTTTCTTTCTTTTTCATGCATTAATATCTTTCTGTCTCTCTCTCTCTCATACGAACACATTTTTATTTGTTCTTTCTTCCCTTTTTCTTTTAGTTTGCTCTCTTGTTTTTATATTATTTTTTTATATGCTTTGCTTCTCTTTCTTTCTTTCTTTCTTTCTTTCTTTCTTTCACACCCACCAGGATCTCTCTCCCACGGTCTCTCTCTCTCTCTCTCTCTCCCTCTCCCTCTCTCACAAACACGTTACTCTCATTCTCACTCCAGTTTTCTTAACTGTGTGGGTGGCCAAGGTCGTCAGTGGGAAGTGAATGCGATTCTTGATTAAAGAGCTCTGCGCAGGTCGGATATTGGTGACGTGGCCACATAAAAAACTTTTTACTTCACAGTTACGAGGCGGTGCACATCTGCAGTTCAGTGGCAGCCATCAGCAGGTAATTGTAATCTCCCTTATCTCTACTTTCCTATTGTTCTAACCGTCATTCAGATGTATTATTGTGTTTTATGTAGAGACGTGATTATGTTTCTGCTTTGCTTATGTAAATAATGCTGTTAATTTCCAATAACCTAACCATATCATATTGCAGGGTAAATTAATATTCTTAATATTAATGATCACTAGCTGTATTTCTTGCAAAGAAGTTGCCAAGAGAGAATAAACACCTCGCCTACTGCTGTACGTCAAACAATAACAAATTAGGCCAGAATAAATAATTTATACGTTGAGATATTGCAGTCAGGTGGATTTTAATAGAAGTGTTTTACAGTTAATGTGCCAGAAAACCTGTAGGGTGCAACAATAAGCTGAAAGGAAAAGTGCTGCTCAGAGGTGGTAATTATTATTATTATTATTTTTTTTTATCATGAATGTGTGAGTGTGTGTGTAGACAAAGTGAACATGCCTCTAATAAGAGAGTCACGCAAGAAGGCAGAAGACATCCACGCTGTATATGAGCTGAAGGAGAAACTGGGAGAGTGAGTCATTCTTGCCTGCATGGTGTTTCTACTGACTTCATCCAAAAATGTACTTGAGATGCAATAGAATTCAATAAACATGGATGTGCACACACACACACACACACACACACACACACGTAAACACACACCTTACAGTGAACATCTGAACCAGTGATTGAAGATCTAAGTTAAAAAATGTGCAGAACTTCTCATAAACCCTACAAATCATTGTTGAATGAACTGTTGTTTAGAATAAACCATACAGTCTTTCAAATGAATTCAGAACTTGATACAGAAAAACTATAAATAAAATAATAGTAAATAAAAAGGAGAGGTGTTAATCCAACATTTATTTATCACAATACTGTAGAGTTAGTTCAACACAGTAGTTGTGTATTTAACACTGTAATAATTTATTTATTAATGTATTTTTTTTATATATCAGTTAAACATGAGAATATATTAACTGATTGCACAGGGATGGTTTTAAATAGATATAAAATAGTCCCATGCAGTGTGATTTCTATATATTTTCAATTAAATTGACTAAAATAACAAAACAAATATAATTATTGTACGTTCAGTTGAATGTTTTGCCGCAGATGTTGGACGAAGCAAATATTTAAATGGTTACTATGAATTTCATGTCAGTGGAGATATTTGATCCTCTTTCATTTGTACCATATCTATGTATCGTAAGTATCTTTGTGTTGGGTCCCCTGAGAGCGAGGTGATGTTTGTTGGCCGTGAGGAAGTTTCCCAAGCACGTAGATGGCGCTGCCCAATAAATAAATAAATAAATAAAAATGTTTCATTTAGGCTACCTCTAGGTGTTACTTCAACACCTAGAGGTAAATTAAACCATGAACAGAACAACATGGGAAATAATAATGCTCAGAAACTCAGCTGGGGCAAACAAGACTTCGCAAAGAGTGAACAAACACATAGGGGTTAGATAATCTGAGTAATGCGGAACAAGTGTGCTGCAATCAGTCAAGTATATGGGCTCTTGGGTAATGTAGTCTTGTGTTATAACTCAGGCGAGTGAGACCTCTGGTGGCCGATTGAGGAATCTTCACCGGCGTTCGTGACAGACAGTCTAAGGACAGTTATTAGGTTTAAATAAATAAATAAATAAATAAATAAATAATAGAACTTTTTTAAAATTAATTTTAGAAATTAAAACGCATGGTATTTTCAAAATTACTTGAAACCTAAGCTGTAACATTTGAAAAATTTTAACATTTTTTTTTCACGTATGTCACATTATTTTATAAAACATACATAAGAAAAAATCTTTCTGAAGCTGTTTTATGCAAAACATTAGTGTCTTTCCGGTTACTTACAGTTTCTAGAAGATTCTAGGTTTCTATGGCCAATTATACAAGTGCTTAAGTGCTATTACCTATGAATTAAGAATTTGTGAATGTGTTACATAAACCTTTTTTTTGCATAAATGTTTATTAAGGCAGGGTGGGGGGCACTGTGGCTTAGTGGTTAGCACGTTTGCCTCACACCTCCAGGGTTCAGGGTTCAATTCCCGTCTCTGTGTGCATGGAGTCTGCTTGTTCTCCCCATACTTTGGGGGTTTCCTCTGTGTACTCCGGTTTCCTCCCATAGTCCAAAGACATGCATTGTAAGCTGATTGGAATTTCCAAATTTTCTGTAGTGTGTATTAATTTTTCTTTCTTTCTTTCTTCCTTTCTTTCATTTGTTGGTCATTTGTTCATTTGTTCTCTCGTGTCTCGTTCTTTTTGTTAGTTTTTTTTCTTCTTGTTCGTGATAGGCTGATTGGCATTTACAAATTGTCTGTAGTGTGTGGATGTGTGTGTGATTGTGCCCTGCGATGGGTTGGCAGTCCGTCCAGGCTGTCCCCTGCCTTGTGAGCCAAGTTCTCTGGGATAGACTCCAGGTACCCCACGACCTTGTGTAGGATAAGTAGTACAGAAAATGGATGGATGGATGTAGGTCTAAATTCAAAGAGCTCAACACTGAGTGTTAATTGCACACTGGAGATATTACGATATTACCATGCATCACTGAATCCAACAGTGTTCTTGGGTGTGTGTGTGTGTGTATGTGTGTGTGTGTGTGTGTGTGTGTGTGTGCGTACCAGAGGCTCATTCTCTGAGGTGAGAGTGGCTCAACACCGCCTCACACACAAGCATGTAGCGGTCAAGTGCATCCGCAAAAAGGCCCTGAAGGGTAAAGAGTCCATGCTGGAGAACGAGATCGCTGTCTTACACCGGTGAGTAGGCTTAATGTGTGTGTTTTGTTACTACAAATCATTTTCAGGGGTGGACAAATCATACATTTATTATCTAGCCCAGCACAAATGAAAGCTCAGTGTGCTGTCCAGTATATTTCGGTTGCCCAGAAACCTTAGATTAAGGAGTGGTAGCTAATGCAATGTAATGATGTACTGTGTAGTGAGCTAGTTAGTTAGTGAAACTAGTAAGGGAAACTAATAAGCATATAATCAGGTAGCGCATTATGTTTACACCCTTAATGTAAGCAACTTGTTGGCCAATGTTTCAGCTATGAGATATGGTGTTCTGTCCTCATAGCATACATAAAAGGCGTAAGATTCAAGGCTAGCATCTTTATTTTCTCTTAATTAACAATGCTTTACTGGGAGGTGTATGTTACTTATAGTTGGACATACCTGCATGTTGCTGATTCTGAATATGTCATGCATGCACACAAATTGAGCTACGACTAGTAAAAAACGGTCTACCATCAGCCAGACAGTGCATCGACCGATGTGTGTAGTGCAGCAGGGGGTGGGAAAACCTTTGTTTTGTCAAAATCAGTAAAGGGGCAGGTTTTTCTTGTATTTCTCTGGATGTTGAATCTATTACTGGGCAAATAACTAAACAAAATCTGCTTGTCCCAGTGCTCAGGCTACTGATTTTCCCACCCCTGTCAAGTGATCAAACAATTAATGTGGTCAATATATTTATTAACTACAATAAACAGTAATCTGAATAGGGTTATGTTTTATTTTCCCTCTAGAATCAAGCATGAAAATATCATTTCCCTAGAGGAGACGTTCGAGACGCCTACAAAACTGTATTTGGTAATGACACTGTGAGTAGACCTGTTAAATAAACATGGAGCTTAGCTCAGGGTCCGGTTTCGGTGGAAGAATTTAACACAATGTGTCATTTGGTTCTGTCATTCATTCCAATCCTTCAGCCTTTATGTAGTCTTTACATACGGTAAACAAAGCCATCACTAATGTAAATGTGGAGGCAAGACTAACCACTGTGTAAAGAAAGATAAATTGGTTTGTTTGTGGAGTTACTTCTGTCTTGCAACGCTCCAGTGAAGCGATGCAGACGGATACAGCCACTGTGTGAAATCTCCCACTCCCAAAGTGGAAACATTGATCATTAGAAGCCACCGGGGAATTTAAAGTTGGCGTCAGAAAGTGTTTTTAAGACAGTTCCTTTTTCACAGTCTCACTTTATCCCCATGAGTCTAAACAAGATGTCTTACCTCATCCTCTCTTGCAGCTGTAAACTAAACACCTGACTGAACCAAATCTAACAGCCTTTGGTCTAAGAACCTTAACCTGTTCACTATCAGGATTTGTTCTGTTCATAATAACTATAAAGTGAACACTATACAATACTAACATGAATGGCTGAATGGCTGTTTTTTTCTTTTTAGCTGCATTCACATTTCCTGTATCTTTTATTTTAACCCTCTCACCTGATACACTCCTGCCAATATTGCTTATATTACTAATGGCAATGACAGGAGGTCCATCTGCAATAGAAATCACTGGTTGAAATTGATGTGCTTAATGTTATCACTTCTATAGTAGCAGCTAATGCTTTATATAATCAACATTTAATGATAAATGGATTTAAAAAACTTGCTGTTATGTATCTAATCATTGCTAGGGTTAAGCTTTCTGTAAACTGACATTTATTATGGAAGGAGTCTCCAGTGTCAGTATGCAAGGAGTCTCCAGTGATTTCCCCCCCCCATTTTCTCCGTATTTTGGTCTTGACTAATTCCCATCCACCTGCCAACTCTCACTTATGACACAATAGCTACAAACTAGGAAGGGTGAAGGCTAACACTTCACACTGTTTCCTTCAAGACACATGAAGCCAGCCAAATACATCTTTTCAAACTCCTTCTCATGCTGCATCACAGGGTCGAGTAACACACTCAAAGGAAAGTGCAATCTGCCCTCTTCCACATACATGGAACATAGACACATAGGATTGGCAAGTGTTGCTGTGATTGACAGGAAAGAGAGAGAGAGAGATCCTGCCATCCCTCCCACCAGAGAACAGGGCCAATTTTGTTCTCTTGGACTCTTGGCCACAGATGAATTTAAAGTCATGATCGCCAGATGATAGGGCTAACACTTTTGTTGGCATTCAAAAGAAAGAAATAAAAGATGCTGGTGCCCTGCTGAAAAACAAACAAACAAACAAACAAACAATAGAAACCAATTCAGAAATTTTAATGGTTTTAATGGAAACTATACAATGGTCCTTGTGTGCTTTTACAGGTAATGTGTTTGGTTCTATTGGTGGCATGTTTATGTCTAGTGGAAACCAATACAAACCATTAAATCCTAATAGAATATGGGCCAAAACACACTACATTTGTTAATGGTTTTAATGGTATTTGTAGTAGAAATCATTAGAATTTCTGTAATGGTTTCTATTGTTTTTTTTTCTTTTCAGCAGGGAAGGGACAATCACAGCTGCTATAACATACGTAGTAACAGGATCTTGTTTCACAGGCATTTCATAACATAAAATGCAACTATAAATGGATAAAAAGTATGACATGTTATTGTTTAATAAATAAGACAAGCAAACATTTGGCAAGTGTGGAATAAAACACCTCGGGACATGCTGCTATAGCAAAATAATCAACTTTGGGGTGGTAACAGTAACTCTGCTGCATGTGGGGTCACCTCACACCAACCCTTCGCTGACTATTTTCCTACAACAGCGTGCCTTATAACTTATATGTTAATTTCCTACAGTCTAGCATTGTTCTTGAGCTGTAGTAAACATCCATGGTGTGTTCTTGCCTTAGGGTGACTGGAGGTGAGCTGCTGGACCGAATTCTAGAGCGAGGCAGCTACACAGAGAAGGATGCCAGCCGCGTCATCCTGCAAGTTCTGGAAGCTGTCAAGTACCTCCATCAGCTGGACATTGTGCACAGGGACCTGAAGGTAATTCACCAAAGAACATGATTTAGTATTTCTAAAGTATTATTATTATTATTATTATTACAATCATTATGTATTGTGTGCAGGGACCTGAATATAACGACATCTCTCATTTTCCGTTACCTTTTTTGCGTCCAAGTAATAATTTGTTCTATTGCCTCCTAGCCAGAGAACCTGCTATATGAAACTCCATTACAAGATTCCAAGATTGTCCTTAGCGACTTTGGGCTTTCAAAAATAGCCGATCAGGGCGTCTTGTCCACTGCTTGTGGAACCCCTGCTTACGTAGGTAAGAGATACTCATCGTCCTGTATTACATTTAATTGACTTTGCCTTACAAGCTCTTCTAGTAAGTTTATTTTCAAAATAAACTCAGCTGATTATTGGTAATATGAACTGTAGGACTAAACTTGTGGCTTGTGGGTGAGTTTCCCAGATGCATCAGCGCTGTAACATCATCTGTCAGCTATTACAGGAAATTTAATATTTAGTTCATTTCAAATTTAATAGCATCTTAATATTTCTGGAGAAGGTCGTATCAAATTAGCCATGACTGCACTGTCCACATAGGCAGGGAAAAAAATATAATCTTTAAATGTGTGAGTCTGAGTCTATTAAAATATATATATATCTATATCTATATATATCTATATCTATATATATATATATCTATATATATATATATATATATATATCTATATATATATATATATATATATATCTATATATATATATATATTATAAGATGGTGGCAACTTTGTGAAAAAGATTTGCACCTGTGTTTTTACAGATTATGTTAGCTAGCTTCCTAACATGCGCTAACCTGACAGGATATTTAACTCACAATTATAAATGCTTATAGCTTGCTAGCATGACCTAAACTGACAGGATTTCCGAGTAGATTTTTTAGCCACCTTGATCATAAACTTCACTCATAATGGTAGCTAACTTGTTAATGTGAGCTAACCTGACAGGATTTGAGAGAATTGTTCATAAACGGTGATATTTAATAGTAATAATAAATGCTCATAAACCACTCTGATAATGATGGCTAGCTTGTTAAGGAGCTAATCTGACAGGATTTCTGAGAGGATTTTCTCATAAATGTTCATAAACGCTAAAGAAAAAAAAAACTTCACTCGTAATAGTAGCTAGCTTGCTAACATTAACTAACTTAACAGGATTTCTTTTAAAATATATTTTAAAATGCTCATAAACTTCATTAATAATCATAGTTAACTTGCTTCCATGACTAAATCTGAGAGGATTTCTGAGAGGATTTTCATGCCATATACATAAATGCTCATAAACCTCACTCGTAACGATAGCTAGTCTGCTAACATGCGCTAATCTGACAGATTTTCTGAGAGCATTTTAAATCATATTCATAAATGCTCATAAATTCCACTGATAATGATATCTAGATTGCTAAACTGACATGATTTCTATGTCTAAAGTTTACTTATATTGAGAGCTAGCTTGCTAACATGAGCTAACCTGACAGGATTTTTAATGCTTATTCACGAATGCTCATGAACCCTATTAATAATGACAGCTAGCTAATTAACATCAGCTAACCTGACAGGATTTCTGAGAGGGGTTGTAAGTCATATTCATAAACTTTATTAATATTGATAGCTAGCTTGCTAACGTGAAATAACCTGACAGGATTTTTAATCCATAGGCTATTCATAAATGCTCATGAACACTACAAATAAAGAAAACTAGCAAAAGAACATCAGTTGAGCATGAAAATATTTCTGTGAGGAGTCATAATCTGAGAGGATTTCTCTCTCTCTCTCTCTCTCTCTCTCTCTCTCTCTCTCTGTGTGTGTGTGTGTGTGTGTGTGTGTGTGTGTGTGTAGCTCCTGAGCTTCTACAGGAGAAGACATATGGTAAAGAAATAGACTTGTGGGCTGTGGGAGTGATTTCGTTTATTATGTAAGTGTACATGCACATATTCACACACATATAGTCTGTAGTAAATGATATATGATATAAGTTCAGTTATATACAGCACAGTTTATGCATAATTGATGTATTGGCATCAATGATACAATTCTGGTTGTGTTAGATATAGGTTAGATTTAGATGTTGTTATTGTCATAAACTTCCAGGATCCATAGCCAGGGTCACAGTTCTTAATCTATTCACTCTCAAAACTATAATATTTCCCTAATTCCTAAGTAACCAGCGGTTACTGTTAAAAAGGACTGTATAAAAAGGTCTGTAACATATTATATGCTATATAGTATGCAATATAAATCCATCAATATAGATGTAGTCAAATGAAAATTAAACAGGGCATTCAGCACTTTATTTTGTTTAAATATTCTCTTGTGATTGCAGCACTGAATTATTTTATGAATACAAACTATCACTTACACTACAGCAGCTACAGAGAGTTGTTCCCTCACTTTCACTTGAAGTTAATAAAACTGGGGGAAAAAATGCAGTTTGTTACCAGAAACTGCTAAAGATAAAATCTTCCATTCCCATGGTGGAGAATTTCAAGTTACAGCTTTACCTCTGACTGATATAAGAATAAATCACTGACACTGGAGACTCCTTCCAAAAATGCTAAATAAACATCCATCCACCCATCCAAACATTTTCCATACTGCTTATCCTGCACTGGGTGGTGCGGAGCCTGGAGCCTATCCCAGGGAACTTGGGGTACAAGGCGGGGGACATCCTGGACAGGGTGCCAACCCATTGCACAATCACATACACATTCACACATTACAGAAAATTTGTAAATGCCAATCAGTCTACAGCGCATGTCTTTGGACTGGCGGAGGAAACCAGCATACCCGGAGGAAACCCCTGAAGCAGGGGAAGAGCATGCAAGCCATGGGGTGGTGGGATTCGAGCCCCCTACCCTGGAGTTGTGCTAACCACTAAACCATCGTACCCCCGCTCCAAAAAAAAAAAAATCTTACATAAAGCTTCATCATATTAATGAGTATATGTTGTTTTTTTTTTTTGGTAAATAATAACTCTTTTGAAAAACTTGTTGATTAGGCTTAGATTAGAGTGGAGTATCCCCCATACAAGTCTCAGAGAATAAGTGCTACTGAACACACCCCTGTGCACTAAGTGTGGTCCATAAAAACATCGTTTACTGATGTTGGTGTGGAAGAACTTGACTGACCTGCACAGAGAGCTGACCTCAAACGCACTGAATACTTTTGGGATGAACTGAAACACCTCTGTAACTGTGACTCCTCACTCAGCTTTAATGCTCTTGCGGTTTAATGGGCACACATCCCTACAGGCATTCCAAACTCTTGTAGAAAGCCTTCCCAGATACCTTTGGCCATACAGTACATAATAGTGGATTCTTGACATGCAGTGTGTCATGTATCTCTACAGGCTGTGTGGTTATCCTCCATTCTACGATGATAATGACACTGAACTCTACAAACAGATCATACAGGCAGAGTTTGAGTTCGACTCGCCGTACTGGGATGACATCTCACATTCAGGTACTGTACATGCAAAACACAGAATCAGTGATGAACCTGGAAGTGTCATGATGAGAGTAGTATCCATTTGGATCTAAGGGAACTAAGTTACAGTGACTTTCTGCTGGAGCTCTACAGCACTACAGAGTTTAAGACTAACCCTTTCTTTGGTTCTTGAATATCCAAAGGTGATTGGCTAAAAATGAATGAAAATAACTATTTTTATCTGGCCCTAAATCTAGTCAATAAGCCAAAACATGTTGCTTTTGGCTGATTGACTAGATTTAGGGTCAGATAAAAATAGTTATTTTCATTCAGTTATTTTAGGCTTATGCTAAACTGCTAGCCTTAAGCTTTTTAAAACAAACAAACAAACAAACAAAAAACTGTTAATAACATTTGTAACTCCTGTGCAAATCTAAAGACACAAACTGAAAACACCAAGCATGTTGTGACCTTACAATTATATAGTATATTATTCCATCATGGTGAATAGAGAATGCCACATAGAACCTTATAACACTAAGATCGTAATGTTTTCGTGTCAGTGGAAAATTGTAAAAAATAATAATAAAAAACAACAAAAAAAAACAACCCAGATTGCCTAAAGCACATCTAAAGTGAATAAAAGACTATTTTGAAACTTTCAGCGTGAATAAATGGAAAAACATTACTCTCCCTGATTCCCACCTCTAAGCAGACCACCTGCTGTGCATGCTAAATGGCATTGATCCTGTTGTGTTTATCTTCTGTGTTTTCTCCTCCTAATGCTCCCAGCCAAAGACTTCATAGTCCACTTACTGCAGAAAGATCCAAAGAAGAGGTTCAATTGCGAGCAGGCCTTGCAGCATCCTTGGTGAGTTTATAAATAGCCGTGGTGAAGTGGTGGGAGAGTGGAGAGGTCGATCGCTGGTGAAAGAGATGTTGGCCTTCAAAGAGAGAAAGGAATAGAGAGAGACATGGTGTGTGCTTTTGCATGAGAGCTTGTAGCTGAAGATGTTTACACAGATCTTTAAAAGTGTAGACGTCAAGAAAGAAGGATTGTTTATTTCTCATGTGGTTTAATAACCACAGTTATACCACAGAACGGCTGAATGATCAAATCTGATTGGTCAGAAGGTGTTGATTAATTGTCTATAATGGCAGCCACGTCAATAATCATGATCTTATAGTAATGTGCTCATTCTAATACATTATTGTTTCTATAGTAACAGCTAGTTCAAAAGGACTGTATGGTGGATACGTCACATAATCCAAGCCTAATAATAAAAAGAACATGATGTAAGAACAGGTTAAAACTTAGAATCAAAGAAAAACTTTGAATCAAGTGGTCGAGTTTTGTCTAAGGAGGTGTTTATGTAACATTTATGGAAGGAGTCTCCAGTGCCAGTGCTTTGTAAGTTTTCCAACACTGGAAAATCAGGGTTAGGGTTAGGGTTAGAAACGTTGGTCATGTTACCATGTTGGTCAAGTTACCAACGTTTCTTGGTAACATGACAAGCTACATTGTTATAATAGATACATAATAGATATAAATGACAGTTTATATCTATTATAACAGGGAACTAACTTTCACAGACATTCTTGAATGAATCAAATAGCGTAATCATTGGTGGATTACTGTAGTATAATGGGAATAAAACAGTTTAGGATTAACAGCTGTTACTGGAAAATAATCAACTCTTGGATGATAACAGTAACTCCGCTTTGCATAGGGGCTGTATCACACCTGCATCACACCTGTCTCTGATTATTTTCCTATCATGTTTTATTCATTACAAATAACACATTATGCTGTGACAGGATTTCAGGTGGAGCAGCTCTGGAAAAAAACATACACGGCTCCGTGTCCGAGCAAATCCAGAAGAACTTTGCCAAGAGCCAGTGGAAGGTGAGATAGCACTTTAACTCATCCGTGCATCATGGCTTGATCTGAGTAAGTGGATGAAAGCTCCGGCTCCTCACCTTCACGTCTCGCAGATCACACTGAGCCTTCTGTGAAAGCCTAGGAGAATCACATTTACGCTTGTCTCATATGAGTGCATTTTCCCCTGCTGTAGATGTGTGACTAGATGTGTAATCGAAGCTGCTTGTTTCTGTCGATGTCGGAATTTTTGCACATTCATTGTACTGGAAGCTGAATGAAATGATAGCAATTAGACAAGTGCTGATATAACATGTTCATGTCATGACAGTTTCCTAGCATATTATGACAGCTTATGGCATTCACAATATTCTGGGTATTAAAAATGACTACACATGTGATGTGCGGTAATGGGAGTCAGGATACAAGTGAAATCTGAAAGACAATATTGTGATCCATAGCAAGGATCAATAGGATTGTGTAAAAAAAAAAAAAAAATTTGCAACCATTGAGGTTAGAGTTATGGTGGGGTTTAGCAACTGTACCTTTTCTTATGACTAAGAACCCACAGGAAATTGAACAAATCTAGCAAGTCCTTCCTCTTCATTTATACATATTCCGGCACATTGGTAAATCCATGACCTGAAACCAAGATAACAATCAAGAGTAAAAACTGGGAGACGCAACAAATATGACACATAGTACAAGGGGAAAACGAAGGGTTTTAATTGGCTGGAAAATGCACAAAAAGACATTTCAACAATCAACAAAACCACAAATTCAAACAAACAGCAACAATGAAAAAATACAATAGAAACACTCAAAAAGGTGAATCAAGTCAGGTGAATACAATACGTAAAATTGCTAGACAAAGAATTAAAACAAAGAACACATGGAAGTATTTCCATGGAAGCTGTAATGAAAATGCGAGCTCATGAAAACATTTATATGTATTTGTATCGCTCGACCGTCTTTTGGCTAGCACCACAATCAGAACACATTGCTGCCTAACTAAGTAAGAACTGATTTAAATGCAGAGATATTCATTTTAACATCATCATGTATGTAGAATATGAGTGTATATTGATTACCTGATTATCAGCACATGCCTGCTCGCCATGCAGTATAGAACATAGATAACAGTATGTGGAGTTTGCTGTAATGGTAATAAAAGTGGCTACAGACCATGTGTAAAAGTTCATCCTTTCTGGAAGACTAATTTAATCTGTGCTCTCTCTAAGAAGTTAAGAGGTTAAGAAATAAAAGGCAGCACTTCCTTTAGCTCCTCATTCATGATTAGCGGAAAGTAGAAGTCTGGCTTTGAGACTAGAGAGTCTGGTTGTTGTCATCCTCGACGTGGCCAAGAATCGGCTTCCTTCACAGGAAGAGGCCGATTGACTGACAGTGCAATGGAAAGTAGCTGTGCTTAAATAGTGTACTATACACTATGCTGTACATTCTACACCATACACTACACTGTAAAACCGGATAAGTTCATTTAACTCAAAACATTTGAGGAAACTTATTACCTGAAAAATTTTAAGTTGATGAATCAATTTCTTTAAGCCAAATACACTTAAATATAACAAGTTTGAGATAAATTTTTGTTATATTTAAGTGTATTTGGCTTAAAGAAATTTTTAAGAAAACGTAAAAATTTTGAGGTAATTCGTTTCCTCAAATTTTTTGAGTTAAATGAACTTATCCGGTTTTACAGTGTACTGATGTTAAACCCCCAAAACTGTCAAGTTTAAAATCTCTACTTTTAATTTACATCCACAACGTAGCTGAGTTCTTGGTCGACGTGCCAACCCATCATCAAAATTTAAACCGCAGTACCATCTGGTGGGTCCGCTCGTTCCGTTAAGTAGCAGTAGAAGCCTGTGACCACTGAGTGCTAAAAGTGTCCCAAGTTTCACACTTCATTTTTCGGCGGTTTGTGCATCATCCGTATGTTCGTAGTGCATTACATTTCGTATAATTTTCCAGCATAACACTGAAAGTACACCATTTGAGACCAGCTGTTTCCAATCCAGTGACTATATCTAGCTCAAAAAAGCTCAGAGTTGTCACTTTGTTGAAAGAGTTTGTCAGTCTGATAAAAGACAGTGCATGTAGGTATGTACACATGGAGGTGCGGAGAGCCAATGAGATTATAACCGGCAAGAATGTAATAGTTGTCACCAACTAAGTGTACAATATAGATCTGGCAGTATTTGGGTGGAGCGTCTGAGGCTGATGAGCTAAATTCAAATTCACAAAGCAGAAATGTAAATGAGAAACATTTACTGGTGTATGTTGCGATATTTTATACCACGGTGCTGTCAGAAGGTGTTGATTCCTTTTCAATAGTAGCTCTGACAGGACAGTAGTTCCAGCTGAACAGCAAACCACATGTGTATATTAATGCACTTACTCTGATATGTTACCGTTTCTATAGTAACAGTTTAACAGTTTTGTATAGTGGATGCTCCACATAAACAGATAAAACAATCTGTGCAATCGTTGAATTGGCTTTTATTTTGTATGTTTGGAAGGAGTCTCCAGTATCAGCGCTTTGTAACAGTTAGCTTTGTGACATGGGAAAGTCTTCAGGACAGATTAATTCTGTGGTTTCTTTGTTACTAGCTGCACTTTTTCTGTTAACTTTGAGAGACAGAGAGAAAACAGCTCTTTATAGCTTTTATAACATAAGTGATTACATACGTAATCATAAACAGAAAGTACGATGTGTTACCGCTGACAAATTGCTGTGGTGTAAGATCAATAAAACGCTTGCTGTTATTGGAAAATAACCAACTTTGTGGTGTTAACATTGGGCCATATTGTACCACCCTGCCATTGATTATTTTCTTATAACAGCATATCCCACCATATTTTATTTGGTTATGCTATACGTGGGTTCTAGGTTTACACTTTACAAGTTCACACTGATTGAACATTATCCAGCAAACTCAAATTTTTGGATGGAGCCCAACACTGCAATGCTTGTGTTTGGTTGGTTGCTGGTTTTTGGGATTAAAGCACACCTGACTGTGTATTTCAGAGAGCCTTTAATGCCACCATGTTGGTGCATCACCTCAGGAAGAAGGCCCACGCTAGTGAGGAGGAAGAACGAGACACATCTCAGGTGAGTGAGCTTTATACACACACTGAAGTTCACCAACAAAAAGAAACTCTCCAATAGCCCCATTTGTTGTTATACTGTGCATTCATTTACTTATTGTTAGCTATGTTTACTTCTTGGTAAAATATTCCTTTAAATTTAATTTGTGAAAATTTGGGAACAATATTTATCCTACCGTGGAGTTCTTTTTGCCATCAGATACATACTTGCTAAATTAAACACACTGAAAAGCATGATGTTTTTTCTTACTCAGAAAAAAAAGTGAGTGTGACACTAGTCAAATGATAAATATCATAAAAGGCTATTTACTCTAGCTCTTGATATGCCATTTTGAAAATTTAATAATGCAGATAATGCTACAAGTGTGTCTTATTAACCATGTTTATTTTGGCAGGACATGGAGTTCTGTAGCCACATAATATAATGCATGCAAGAACTTAATATGCCTGTTAACAAGTTTCTTATAGTAAACTGTTTTTAAGTATTAACACACATATCATTTTAAACTACTGTTACATAATCCATGTATAATAGTAAACTGCAAAAAATGAAATTAATTCCCAAGAAATTAAAATAAATAAATAACTAAATAAAATATCCAGTATCAGACTCTTGCATTGTTACAGTGATTTACTGTATATAAGAGTGACCTGTAAAAGTCCACCTTAACAACAAACTTTTGTTCATCATTAACTTTGCTAGCTAAACTAAGTTAGCTAGCTATCTAGCCAGTATAGCATTCAGATTCAGTGGGTAAACGTTTCAAGGTGCCATGCCATTCTCTAATGATTTACACATCGAACTCAATCAAATTAACTACTGAGAACGTTCCTGAACGATGTAAATTTAATGCTGTGTTTAAATCAATGACCCGAACAGCAATGGGAATAATCGACTTTTTAATCTGTAGTTACTACTGTATTGTTTAAGTCCTCTGTCCCGAAGACTCTCCGGTTGCAGAAAGCTTAAGAGAAAGAGCTGATACTGGAGACTCCTTCCATAAATGTTCACTAAACATCTACTTACTGGAATCATCACCGTTTAAATGATTAGAAGTTCTTCTTTGTTAAATAACAGCACAATTTTTAAGCCATTAATTGTTAGGCTCATAACATGTGGCGCGTCCACCGTACAAGTCCCTGTGAATGAGTTGTTACTATAGAAACAACAATCGTATTCACTGGAAGACTTTGCTGTTATATAAAATTCATCAGCTGGTGACCAATCAGATTCGAATATCCAACGGCACTGTGGTATAATGATGAATTATGAGCCACACAAGTACCCAGAATGCACAGTTATTATGAACATGGACTTTTTTTGTCCTATGAGCTTCATATCTGATCGCCCGCTCTCACCTACACCCACGAGAGTAAAAACCAGCCTGCTTTAGCAACTTTCTTGTTGGGTCCAACAGAAACCCAGTCCCAATACATACACACTTCTACTGTATATTACACCGATGCTTAACATTACTGAGAATCATTTTGTCCAATCAGCTAGGGTATAAATGAAATCCAGTGCAGTTCCTCAGTCGATTTTTATTAATGGAGACATTCCAATATAAAAAGGTGAATTATTTGATATCCATTAGTCATGTAAAGTTAATGCAAGCATTTACTTTTTAAATGTTGTTTTTTTTTTTTTTTGCTCTAGAGACCTTATGAAATCCAACTGGCGGAGGACCAAAAGTCAACACAACCATACGTCTGAGTGAGCATTTTTCTAAGCAGACCCTGCAGACCCTGAACTGCTGATGTCGGCTCTATGTGCTGCTTTGCCTAATACGAACCAGCGTGACTTGTACGTGCGCCAGATGGAAGTGCATTAGAGCCTCTTTCGAGCCTAGTCTTCACTGCTACACGATCACTGTAAGGGAATCGTTAGAAACCCACATGTACGCTTAAATGCCATGTTGTAATATACGTTGTGTATAAAGAGCATACTACTACTTTTATTAGTGAACATCCTTAGTGAGGTAATGATGCTATGGCTAAACTGGTAGATCATATAACATCTGTTCCATGCACCTGAGGGTAAATAAGATGAAAGAATACTGCATATTAAATAATATATTACACTTTATTTGAAGGGTCAGGGCCTTTAGAACACATTCATAAGTCTTGCATAAAACTTTTATAAAGCAGTGCTAGAGGATTTATGAGAGGCTCGTGTGATGAAGTGACCGTTCAAGATTGTTGATGCACAATTTTTATATTGATCTTGCTAGTTTGTTTTAATGACAGCAAATAATTTCAAAGCTTTGAGACATCTTCTGATAAGTTTCCTTTCCATTCCCATTCCTTTAGCCCACATATGAGCTTTTAAGAAAAAGAAAGTTGGGTGTATAGACATGAAACATTTTAGAAGACATTTTGCTAAAAAAAAAAAAAAAAAAAAGAAAAAAAAAGTGTTAATTTCACCTATGAATGGAGACTTTGGGACACGCTGTATAGTGTCTATTTAATTGTTTTATGCAACGGCTGGTGGCAGAAACTGACTTCACTTTGGAGAAATATCAGTTTAATTTCTCCGGGTGGTCTGCAATAAATTATGATAAAACTCTCTCTTTCTGTCATCTATAAATTAACATGGCATTAATAGTGTTGAGAATTTTGGCTCTGTTTAGTGAGTCCCCATATGAATCATTGCCTTCTTTTTTTCTAAACTGAACAATCTTTATGATATGTTGACCAGTTATGTCCCTGTAGCTGAGATTGTTAAATCTAAGTCTACCTTCTAAATAAAAAAACAAAAAAACCCAAAACAGAACTTGCTTTTACCTTACCAAATGGCTCATATTTGAGTCACTCAAAGAATCGACTCGTGTGTGAACGACACATCACTGGTTTCCTTTCCTGCAAACCCCATATATACATTTTTTGATCATAAATTTATTTCTAGAAAATGATCACATTGTGGTATATGCAAATATAATTTGAGCTTCATTTGGTATAATGTCAGTTTAATCAACCAGCAGGATTGCACTTTCTTTTTTGTTGTAACAGGTTTAATGAAGGAAGTATGTAGGTGACGTAACATAGATCTGTTATAAACATATAACATATGCCAGTTTTTTACATTTTAAATTTGTTCAACTCAAGTTTTTTTTTCTCCTATCGCCGCTCCTGGCTCCAGCTCCTGTTTCAGTAGTATTAAAATTTCATACTCCTATATAAAGCAGATGCAGAACATACACTTCCCAGACCATATGATAGCAGGTTGATACTATATAACATATGTCTCAAGGATTTATCAATGTACCTTGGTAAAAGACAAACTAATAACCTGTTAGGATTTTTTTTTTTTTTTTTTAAATGACAGACCATAATGATAACAGATGTTTTTTTTTTTTTAATCTTCTCTATTCAACTTTGCACAACATAAGAAGGTATGAATGTCACCTCATAGGTTTTGACATGACGTATCTTCACTTGAGGCCATAAGTTTACATACCGCTTGCAGAAGTTGCAAAATGTTCAGAATTAAAAAATAAATAAATAAGACGGATCAATAAAATTTTATTTGCTTTTTTTTTAATTTAATCCTGGCCTGAATAAGCTATTTCACATAACAGATGTTTACATATAATTCACACAACACAATAATAACTGAATTTACACAAACAAACCAGTTCAAAAGTTTACATTCACTTGATTCTTAATACTGTGCATTGTTACCTGGATGATCCACAAATGTGTTTATGTTTTGTGATAGTTGTTCATGAGTCCCTGGTTTGTCCTGAGCATTTAAACTGCCCACTGTTCTTCAGAAAAATCCTACAGGTCCTGCATATTATGAGGTTTTTGGTTGTACACTCTATTTTACACAAAATAGATGAATAAAATAGTTGATTCTCAAGAAGGCAACACGACATATTAAGAGTCAGGATTATTTTGTCTTCTGGGAAACATGTAAGTATTGTATGCAGCTTCTGAAGGACAGTAACAAAAACAAAAATAATAATTTACGTCCTGTAGCATTGTACTATATACTGTAATAATGAATGAATAATTATGAATGTGTTATGAAGGCCGAATGTAGGCATCCTTTAAATAACTTGTTACATCACAATACAACATACAGTATATTGGTAGAAACTAAAAGCAATGCTTAAAATGAACAAAACATTAACCGCTGAACTAACAGTCCATGTTTGTGGTGGTTAGATGAGGCTGAATGGGATAAATTCACTGTACATCCCCAAACTGTTTGATTAATTTAGTCAGTTATTCAATCTGTATTATATGATGCAGTTTAATTGACGCTAATTCACTGTGCATGTACTTATATTTATTACCGGATGATGGTGTATTTACTTAATGCGTACACAAATCTTATTAAATGTGTATTCATTTAATTTGGTAACATTATTTATGGCTTATTAACACTGAAGTTGATGCTGTTTAATGGTAACTAAAGCATTGAATTATGTTACTCATACATTCTGTGTTGGAAAATTGTACAGTCAGCACTTTATATTACACTGTGTGTTATTGCTTTAGACGTTTAAGAACTATACGTTTGCATAAGGACATCTCTTCGGATCATGATTACGATGGGAGATTTGTAAACGATTTTAATACCTATGTTTGTGACTTGAACTTTCCTCTTTCAGTTTACAGCTCGTAATGGTTAGTAGCTAGATCAGCCACAGACGATCAAGTTGTCCCTCGTCCTGTTACTTTCAAATTCATATGGAGTCTATTGACATGTTGTTGAAAAGTAAATAAACTTCATATCACATGTTGGCAGATGTCTTCATGAATGTCTGTAGACGGTTTGTAGAGAGTTACCGTCACTGATTAGGCCGTAGAATTGGCCTAATCAGACAAAAAATGGAAAAACATTGAATATAATGTAAAAACCAGACACTAAGGTTCTCAACTGGCGTATTTTCTGCACTAACACTAATGCAACACTAATGTTATCCCTTTTTATGATACAGGTAATGATCTTTATTAAGAAAACTGAACTAAGTTGCATGATAGCACAGTGAGTATTATTGCTGCTTCACAGCTCTAGGGTCCCTGGGTTGATCTTAAGCTCGGTTTACTGTCTGTGCGGAGTTTCTGTTCATACTCTCCGCACATGGGTTTCTTCCCACTGCCCATAAACATGCTATGCTAAACTGCCCCTAGGTGTGAATGAGTGTCTAAATGAGCGTGTGCATGATGCCCTGCAGCCCTGTAACTGCCATCCCATCCAGGGTGAATTTTCTTCTTCAGTTGTGAAGTGCCCCAGATATTTAGTGGATGTTTGAATGATTTCCTGATATGTATGGAACTGCCTTAAATTCTTTCTCAAACTGTGTGGTATGTGAGTTTTGTGCTATCTTTAAACCGACCGTAAAATATTCGTCCAGCAGAGGGCAGTGCGGTCCAATTTTTATTTTATTTATTTAATTTTTGTTTTAAGGGAAGCTTGCCCTGCAAGAGAAAGACATAATCATATTAGATGAACCCACAACCTCAACACCAGACATGTTCGTGCTCTCCCAGTGGGCACTGCATTAGCATTTTAAAAAATTGACTTACAGAAAGATCTTGATTAGGCTTTTCTAATGACACACCTGATAAAAGCCTGTTCTAATGGACAGCCTAATGAACGGCTGTTCAAATGGAAAACCTAATAGCACACGCCACAAGCTGTCTTAACTCAGTTGTTTTAATAAGTGTGCCAAGGTCACCTCGATATTCAGAATAAATCAGGTGCTGCTTTCTCATGTTGGGACGCCATTTGTATCCCATTTACAAATATATGTATGTAAAGTAAAGGTAAAAACAGATAACGTGTCTTTCACAACAACCCGTGTGCAGGTTTCAGATAAATGACTAACAGCACTTTGAAAACAGCACTTTTGTCTGTCCCAGCCTACTAGGCCTAACACTTTATCTTCAAATATATTCTTTAAAACCTTTTAAAAATCATATTATTTTTGCATTAATGTGTGACTCCATTTAACACCTCATGTTTGAAACATGCTTTCCCACAAATCATCCATTATAGCTTATAAAAATGCACATTTTAATTGTGTCCCACAGTCAATCCTGTTACCTGAACATATGAATATTAAAATTGGAATATTCCACAAGTCACACGTTCAACAGGAAGCTGCATCATCTGAACTTCCTAAAGATTATGGGAAGACGCAAAGTTTTTAAAAAATATTGGTATTGACTGACGAGGTCACTTTGAGATGACAGCCCTGTTACCTAAATAGAGACTGAAAGTAAGTTATTATTAAAAAACATCATTTATTCAATCATTAGAATGCCCTTAATGTTCTCTTATGAGTGCTAAAATGGCACCACAGTCATGGAATCAGCAGTGTACAGGATTTAGATATTGTAGTTGATATACATCTATTAGCAGGAAGCACACACACACACACACACACACACACACACACAAACAAAACAGTCTGTACATGACAAAGTGGCAAAATCTGGTTTTGATTTTGTTATAAAAACTGTGGCGAGCTAATCTGGCTTTTCTGATGACAATTTTCCATTTAATATGTTTTGCCTGATTGAAAAGAAAGAAATTGCTGTTTTATAGTCAAACATGATAAACTTCAGGTCAGGTGTCCAATGAGGGGTGAAATGGGGTATAAAATATGCCCATTTATGAGGAAATCTATCCAACCTTATGCTAAACTAAGAAGACACATTCCTAAAAGCGTTCCAGTGTTTTTCAGAAATGAACAGCACAAAGTGAACAGCACAAAGTGGCTCAATGGTAATTTGGGTCGAGTGATGGGACTAACCCTAGAACCCTTCAAAAGGAACTGGCTGTACTTTATTTTTTTTGCACGCAGTGCAAACCATTTCCTGTAAATGCCAAGATGGAAGATAAAAGACCAACAATGTGGCATCGACCACTGCTACTCAAGAACAAATAGCGAGCAATAACTCAGCTCCTGCGCCAAGCTCGGAGAGCTCCTGTGATTTTGGAGCACCCATGTGGAAGCAATTTGGAGAGGCCCATAAGCAATTATAGATGAAGCCATGCTTGCAGCAGCCTAGTAAGAGCACTTTCAGCACTTAAGGCATGTTGTCAAGAAGGTTCCAGGGTAAAAAGTGAAAAAGATCTTGGATTGGACGAACCGGACAGCTTCCTGACCAATAGGGACGGATTTACGTCCGTGAACTGATTTGAAAAAGTGCATGTGATGTGTGTAGCAGGAGCCCAGGTAATGCAGCGAATAAATAACTAATGAAGAGGGTTTTAATCACACAGTGTTGATGTGATGTAGCATCTGACCCCGAATTACTCCTGTCGCGTTCACTGTGGCCGCGAGGTCGTACTAAAGATGAGACGGTATGACAACCTGTATACGTTACCATTATTATAACAACACAAACTACTATCACAGCTTTCAGGTCTGCATTTTAAAAAAAATAAAAGCTGACAATAAACAGCAGATAATGTTTAGATGGCCTCCTTGAACCTTTCCCTAGTTTATCAAAGCAATAACACAGTTTTCTCTTATTTTTACGTAGCATAGAAGAACAATATTCCATACACTAGTGTGCCTTTCAGGCTGTAATGATTATCGGAGCTCTGTAAAATCTACCTAACAAACTAAATGCATTTTGGATTTGTATAATCTGAACTTACTAATACAATAGTTTCAATATATGGGAGAAATGAATGCTTAAACAACCAAGGCAAAAGGTTTTCCCTACTCTGTGGCATTCGCATTGTTGGAACCTGCTGAAAAAAAAAAAAAACCCAATAGAAACCCTCATCAAATTTGTAATGGTTTTAATAGTTATAATGTGAATTGTACTGGTTTTAATGGAAACTGTAATGGTCCCTGTGGGTCTCTACTGGTAATTTGTTGCATTCTATTGGTGGCATGTTATGTCTAGTGGATACCATTAAGGCCCTACATCCTTAATACTTCCTACTACATAATGGAAACCATTTGGTAATGGTTTTAATGGTTAACAGCTGATGGTTTGCAGTGGAAACCATTAGTATTTCTGTGATGGTTTCTGTTGGGTTTTTTTTCAGCAGGGGCGCTTCCACACCTACAATTTTCTTGTTATGTCGGAGGTTCATTACTATCTACTGAGGCATTAAGCAAGTGTGGCCTCAAATATGGATAAAAGGAACTAATAATAATAATAATAATAATAATAATAATAATAATAATAATACCAGTTTGTATTTAATGCATGATCAGCAAATATAATTTATTATTATTATTATTAGGAAATAACAAATGTACAAAATATTGACGTGTACTGAATACTGTGCTCTTACCATATGTTTGTTCTTTAACATACCTGTAACCACGTCATTTCATCAAAAAAATTATATATTTCCCAGAATAAATTGGGTAATGTGTTTTAAAGCAGTAGAAACGACTAAAAAGGACAGAGGAAAACACCAGAATGAATGAAAATACACGTGCAGTTGCAATCAAAATGATTCAACCCCCATTGCAAATCAGGTTTACAGACTTTCAGCTGTTTGCAATGAACAAGTCAAACAAAAGCAATTGAAATAGTTCAACACAACGAATGCTTCAAGTGGTTTCCCCAAATTCAACTGCAAATGCAACTTATAATGACTTCTCCAGTTTCAAAATTATTCGACCCCCCTGAATAGAATCCCTCACAACAGCACAAATATGCAAAACAGGTGTTGTCTTAAGCACACCTGATGCAACTAATCAAGGGTCTCATTAGTTACACCAGGTATGCTTGAGCTGGAACACATGAAATACCTGAACTGGCTAGGGGCAGAAAATGTATGAAATACCTGAACTGGCTAGGTGTAGAAAACATATGAAATACCTGGACTGGCTAAGGGTAGAAAACATATGAACTACCTGAACTGGCTAGGGGTAAAAAAGTTTATGAAATACCTGAACTGGCTAAGGGTAGAAAACATATGAAATACCTGAACTGGCTAGGGGCAGAGAGGGTATGAAATACCTTGACTGGACAGAAAAAGGAAGCTATCAAGTGCTGTAACCAGATTTCTGTGGTAATTCTACTATAGTAATATAAAGTTATTACTGTAGCAAATTTTCTATAACTGTACTATAATGTACTACAATATGTGTGGCAACCTTCACAGCACAGGTGAATGTTGTAAACCTCTGTAGTGCATTATAAAGAACACTAGAACACACTGTAGTATCCCATAGTATTCTATAGTAACGCTAATATTTAAAACACTGTTTATTAATTCACTGTAGTCATTTCTACAGTATTAACAAAGTGTAGTAAATACTATAATATACTACAGTGTACCACGATCTACTACGGTTTGCTGTAGAAATTCTAGATTATACTACCGTATTTACTACAGTTGATCAATTCACTATAGTTAACTCTACAGTATGCTGTAGTATATATAAACAAAGTGTCGTAAATACTGTAATATACTACATTACTTTATACTACAATTTACTACAGTTTACCATCGTAAATACTAAAGTATACTACATGTAGGCTCGCTACATGTGTGTCCGATGAGATTTCTGTGTTTTCCATGACATTTTCAGCTCCCTGTTGCCTAAAATTATGCAGGAAACCACTTTGCTTACTGTTAACTCAAATTAATTGCCCCGAAAGGAAATAACAATAAAAACATTTTTCTAAAGGATGCCTTTAAATGTAGACAGCTGTTTCAGAAATCTTGTATCGTAGCCAAAAGGACATTGCATCTAGGAATTACATTTCTTGATGACATTGTTTTCAATACTCCAGGGCATTTTTTTAAATTTCTGGGCCTTGTGCCCGGACCATCTTAGTCCGAGCCCCTTGAGACCCGCCTCCGTCTGTGGGCCTTGGTTAATAAGTTCCTGTCTATACCATTATATCGCATAACAATAACAGTATAACTATTTCAGACCTCTTTATTATGTGATACAGTCCCACCATATGTGAAAACACATTTGCATGCGTCTGTGTTGTGGTGTTGTCATAAATCACTTGATATAACGAGGTATTGTTTCTGATTAAAAAAAGGCACAATGTTTCTATTCCAACACAAAATGACATCCAGACCACATGGTGCTCAAAGCCAAGCCTTTTAGAAAAGCACAGTCATGAGAGCAGTGCATTTGGCAGACTCATGCATTCACACAAGTTAGTTACTGAACCTTAAACCCTGCTAACAGAACTGTGTACATTGCTAACTTGTCTCATTTTCATACCGACAATCTGCTTCCCATCTGGCATAACTCATTTTAATTAAGACGGCAGTATTACAAAACAAGGGAGGAAATGGAAAGCCTTAGTCACGCAATTGTTCTAGTTTGAGGCATTTCCTGGCGTACGATGACAGCGGTGCATGCAGTTGTGCTGAGGTGGTTCTACAGCACCTGCCAACGTCCGTCTTCATCCTCCCATGGGCCGCAGCGGCGCTCCACTCCCAACAGCCGGCCTCCACGATGCTTCACTGCCCAGCTCCAGAGCCAGATGTTCGAAACATGACGGAACAATCCATTACGGTGATGAAAGTGCTGGAATGGTGCTCCATGTGCCTTCAGGAACGTGTCCAAGATCACACGGTAGGGAGCCTCTGTGGAACACTGCTCAGGTATCCTTAGGGGAATGTCTGCTCAGAGCTCACTTCAAGGTACAGTGCTTCACTTCTCTGGAGGAGGAGACAAATGAAATGCTTTGACAAGACCAAATGCTCACAGATTAGCTTGTCAGTGATATACACATGAAGTAGCTTTGGAAACCTGTGAAACTACTTGTTTGGGGGGGGGGGGGGGTTTTGAGAATTATGACCGAGTCAAAAAATATTTTGTTTAATTTAGTAACAACAGAAGGGGTCTGTGTCTTGTTATTGAAAAGCTATACAAGTTTATATACTTTTAGAAAAAAATCAAGGTCAATTCTAGTGCCCTTATGGGACTTTGGTTGTTCATCTGGGGGAACCCTTTTTTGGTTGTATGTAGACCCTCTTTTAGGAATCTACTAATAATTAAAAATACAACGAAGCCTTTTTATCAGTGCTTCTCTGGATGTTTAAAGATGCTTAGCTTCCTAAAAGCATTCCATTAAAACGCCTCATTGATAGGGAAGCACTCTGTTGTAGACCACTACATACCTTAGCTCAGTGTTCATCAACTCTGCTCCCGTCGAGCTACCTTCTTGAAGACTTTACCTCCAACCATAATCGTGCCCACCTGACCATCTAATCATTGCCTTAAGAAGTTCTTGATCAACTAAAACAGGTGTGTTAGATTTTGGTTGGAGATAAAAACCTGCAGGAAGGTAGATCTTGAAGGAAGGAAGAGGGCTGGTGACCACTGCTGTAGATCTTTTAAGGGTTTTCCTCATAGGGACAAACCAATAAAACTTTCTACAGTTAGTCTTTCTTTCTTCCAATTTTGAACAATGAGAATGGTGTGGAGTTAAGTTTAGTACTTGGTGAAATTACAAGTCTACTTCTGTGATATTAAAGGACTGGTTTGTGATTGTAGCCCCCTCTGCAGTCTGTGAGCTGAATTGCAATAGAAATAAAAAAGGTTTTCCCTTTGCTCAGCCACCTCCACCTGCTCTGTTGAAACTAATCAAACATATCCACTAGGTTGCACTTTATGGAAAGGGGTGCTAGACTGTTATAACTGGGGGTAGAGGCAAATTCTGGGCCAGAATGAAGATAGACAGAAGCCTTGAATAAAAAAACAGTATTAATTAAGTTGTCTGATTACAGATCTATAAGAAATAAATAGTACATTACATACTGCATCTTTAAGTCATAAACGAATATTTTACAGTCTTTAAAGTGACCATTTTGAAATCTTTAAAAACGTTTAATATTGATAGAATAGACTTAAAAGCAGGGATGCCATTAGGAATTTTGGGCCCGTTGACAGGTTAATGAACTGGCCTACTAGCCCCATGCAATTGTTATTTTCCTGGACATCTTGGGCACCTCCTGTCTACTCAGGGCCCTTGGAATCAGAACTATTGTTCAAATGAACAAAAATAGTACACTTTACAGCATATTCGCTATTCAGACGCAGACAGTGGCCTATATGAAATACTAACAGTGCTCTGGATCTTGGCGCAGACTCTCATGGCCTGTTTTTGAGTCTTTGTTGGATTAGCCTTGAAGAAATCAGTCAGACTTCAGGAGCTGGCCAGTGTCTGGCTTTTTTCTTTTCTTTTTTGAAAGCTGTGGTCTTGACTGCTGCTGTGACAGCAGACGAAGTTAAAGCAGAAGAGAAGCGAACTGTGGAACTGCAGGCTGAAGATCCGGTGACTCATCGAAAAACAGCAGTAGTGCAGAACCGCATCTTGGCATAATCACAGAAAATGGCCTCCCAGCATTTTGGTGACAGATGAAAGAAGTCAAAGGATGTAATTGAATACAGGAAAATCAAATTCGGCCTCCTTGTCATGTAAAAGAAATGTCATTAATTTTTTTCCCCAAGCTGGGTGAATCTCACAGAAGCAATAATCACTAGGCTGGTATAAAAGCAGGAGTTAGGACTCTATCCCTCACTGCACCCCACTGTCTTCACTCTGCCAAGCTGTGTGTCTCTTATCTACCCAGAACAGCCCTCTGCACTCTGCCAGAGCTCGGGCGGTTCAAATTGGGGGTAATGTCTTCCTTTTCTGTGTGCCAGCCCGATCACATCGCATGGATAAAGTGATTATGGAAATGCTGGGGTGGTGCTGGAAGCAGCCTTTAGGGAGCAGGAGACGGGAGCCGACATGGAGTCCTTAGCACGCAAAGAGGGCTGTGCTTTATTGTTCCCCAGCAATAGAGAGCATTTGTGTACACACTGTTTTCATTTAGAGAGAGACAGGCTGATTGTGATTGGCCATTGTTCAGATAGACCGGGGGGGGGGGAGGAACTGGATCTTTTTTTCTTCTCGTCCCTTCATCGATCGCGTTTAGTCCAAAGCCTGTGTGCATCAACAGTGTCATGGTGCTTTCTGCTCGCGATCAATGAGCCTGTGCAGCCAAGCATGTGATTGACATTTAGAAATGGCAGTTTCAGTAGTAAGAAGGAATACACAGACTGAGTTAATCAAGCAGCACTGGCGTTTACTCAAACCATTCAAAAGATGAAATGAGTAAATAAAGGTAGGAGACAGCAACGTGTACTGTGCTGTGTTGCTGCCATATTTGTTCTCAGTTCCTCCTCTTTTCACATATCTACCACCCTAATAAAGAACGCAGGGTACATGTGCTAACTACGGGTGACAGGGGACATCGAGAAAGCACATGAATATGGAGTTTTAAATTAGCTCAGCCACTTTTTACGAATAATCTTTGTCATTATTTCTCATTTCCCCGTGAAATATTCTGCCTGAAAAAGGTGATAAATTTCTTTGATTTTTCTCCTAATTGGTTGTGGTTGTGCGGGAATGCCTTTTCAAATGAAGGATTAGCAAAATGTAATTTCAAAGAGCAGGCATGTGTGACTGCGTACAGAGAGAGAGAGAGAGAGAGAGAGAGAGAAAGAGGTGAGCTAAGCCATTCCCATATGCAGCAGGAGCGATCAGAAGGCCATAGAGTTTTGTTTCGGGTGTCGGCTTTTCTACTCAACCACTCGGCTTCTGTTCTCGACATCCAGACCAGAACGGATTCTACATTCAGTGTTTGCTCTAGGAACTCTTAAAAATCGGGTCTTAAGAGACGCAGATGTAAATCCCATTGTTCAAACGGCGTTAGGAGATTTGAGACGCATTTTATACATTTTATGCAGCGCTCAAGTCTAAGACTGCTGACTCAAATCTCATTCACGTCCAATTCAATTTACTGACTTGCAACTTGACTCGGACTTCGTAGCTTATGATCATAACTTGACCCGTACTTCTATTTTACTGGTCTGTGATTTTAGTTACATGTAGATAAGTACATTCGATCATCCACGTTCAAGAGTGTGGGAAGGGAATACATCCTGGATGTGAGGCAAGTCCACCACAGGGCACTATGCACATACATTCACACACGCAGTGGTAATTAAGTGTAGCCAATGCAACGCCTGGCATGTTCTTGGAGATAGGAGAGAACTGGAGAACCCACAGGAAACCCACATGACACAAGGAGAACGTGCAAAACACCACACAAACAGTAACCCGAGCTCAGGCTCAACTTGGAAACCCTGGAGCTGCGAGGCAGCTGTGAGCACCACCATGCTTCCCTGTAACAAACTCTCAAGTCCCATCTACTCAAGAAATTATGCATGAATATGAATATCTAATTTCCTTGAAGGCATCTGACTCATCTAAGATTAAAAAAAAAAAATCTTAAAAATCAGTTAGACACTGATCTACTTAGGCGTCCTTCCAATGCCTTACGTCATGACACACGTGGTCCCAGACTGCAAACGTTGATGCTTTTAAGCAATCAATTGATGCAGAAGTTGGAAATGAAGAACATTACAGGAAGATGGTGATCAAATATAATGAGCTGATTTTCATTTTACGCATGACACGGCAATCAGATTCAATCTGCTTAGCTGGAGATGCATTTCATTACAAGTATAAAAGCATGTGGTGAAGTTTTATCAGGATATAATTGAGATACAAGATGATTAGAACCAGACTGGATACAGCCTATAAAGCCTTTTCTTAATTATTCAACATAGCAATGACAATAATATAAAAAATATATATATATAAATTTCAGCTCACGAAAACTAGGGGCGCAAGATTAATGCCCTAGGGCCGATTCCATGATTGGGGTTAGGGTTAGGGTTGATGACTGGTGAAATGACTGGTCATTTCTGTCCAATTGATATTACGTTTATAAATACGTATGTAAAGTGAAGCTAAAAGACATTGTAAACACAGGTAAAGTTAAAAACACAACTACATATGTGCGTATTTCAGATATAAAACTTAAAATATTAATAAAACCAGTACTAAACCGCATTAGACCACACAGTACTAAACAATCCCAGCCAACTGTAACTACACTTTACCTTTAACTATGATCAAATAATATACAATTAAAATACGTGGTATTATATTTGCATTAATGTGTAAATCTTTGTGTAAATCTCATGCTTTAAACATCCTTTTCCATGAGTCATCCATTATAGGTTTAAAAAAAAAAGGTAACACTTTAAAATAACAGTATACATGTATAATCATGCACTAATACCTGAATTAATACTTACTTAAATATGACCCAATGATGACTTAAGGCCTGCACTAATGACGAACTAATGAAGAGCTAACCTTAATTACGACGCGAGTCTTATGAATTCATGCGTTAATTACGACCACCTTAAGTACGTTAGTTTGCTAGTTAATGTATTAATTAACACGCATGAGGTAAACTAAATACTGCTGTATAAGAAAGAATATCAATTAAATGCGTATCATTTCAAATTTTTCATATAATTTGCCATATACAGCTGTGTACACAAACATCATTGGATGGCACTGGATTATTTTCAGAATTTACAGTGATTTACACTGATCCTCCTTATCGAACGTAGAACGATGCGCTAATAATAAACACCAGTAATTTCAACTCAACCCATTTTGCATCATTCTCCATCAATTTCTCTTCAAATCCCACTGTAGTACTAGTACATGCTCTGGGTGGCTATAGGGTCTCCTGGCTTTAAATCATTCTGAAAAATCACCCATTTAATTGTTGATGTTGTTTCTTATAGAGCAGGTTTGATTTAGTTTAACCCTACATGTTCATTAATATGTTAACTAACAGACATGTACAGTACTAACATGTACTTAAGGCGGTCGTGATTCATGCATGACTCATTCATGAGACTCAGGTCGTAGTTAAGGCTAGCTCTTCATTAGCTCATGATTTGTACATGCCTTAAGTCATTAGTTCATATTTAAGTAAATTGTAATTCAGGTATTAGTGCATGATTATTCACGTACTGTATATGTATTTGGGTCCTACGGTTACCTGAACACATTCACCCTTAGTCACATGTTCAAGCGGAAGTTTCATCATACGAATTTCCTGAAGAGTTAAAAAAAAAAAAAAATTATATTGTGATTATTATATCGCCTGTTGAGGTCACTTTGAACAACTTTGTTACCCGTATTATAGACTGAAAGTACATGATTAATTTAAAAACAGAAATAAATCGTACTTGTCCTTAATGTCCTCATGCCATTAGCATGGATGCTAAGTAACCACATTCTGTGTGTTTGCTAATTTTATGCAAAAATAAAATAAAATAAAATAAACTCAACTTTGTTACTCATTGTTACTCAGTGAAGAAACCTTGTCAAAATGACATCCATTTTCCCTTCCATTGACGTATCAGACAACAATCAAGCGGATCTGATCTAACGTGGAGCAGGATTTATACTGATTTGTGATTTGGAGTCTATGCCACTCGAGTCGACCTTGTCATTAAAGCAAAAAGGGGACGTACCAAATACAACATATACTGAAATTCATGTAAATATTTCTAAGATTCCACTTTGCACTCAAATTATTGCTGATAATATTGTTTGTAATGACAAATCTTTTATTAAACTACAAAAAAAAAAAAGCAATATAGATGCATTTACATGGACTAAATATCACCGCAGTCATGGAATCCACCTTAGAGTTTGGGAACACGCACCTACATGATAGAGCTGAAAAAAAAAAAAAAACCCAAAATGATTCACAAGGACAATGTTCTTTTAAGAGCAAGTTGGAAAATAAGCAGAAATAGCATTTCTGGTTTTCTGTTATAATATTTCTGCTGCAAAATCCATGCGTTTGTCCATGTGAACATGGATTTCATATGATAAGGCTTACAGTGGCACTGAGTGGAGCTGATGGAGGTGATGGAGATTAACATAAGAACTCTATATGCCAAATCGCATTTCAGTCTTCAGGGGTAATTTTGCAATATCAAACGCCTTCCTGAAACCTCGGTCATCCTTGCCTCTCAGAAAAAAAAATGAGAGACGGCATTAATGATTTTATGCGAAAACGAATGAATTGCGCTCACAAATCAGTGTGTAAGTGACAAATGAAACCCTGGAAAATATGAAAAGAGGAATAATCATAGAAAAAGTAAGGAGGTGGGGGGGGGGGGGGGGAGGGGGAGGATGAAAAATTGCAGCCAGGAAGAACTGTGAAAATGTGACCTATTCAAAAGGGATAATTTGCAAGGATCTGTCATGTCACGATGGAAACGCTAAGCACATTAATTTAAGACCCCCTTATTTTTTCCTATGCTGTGTGTCTGAGAGAGAGAGAGAGAGAGAGAGAGAGAGAGAGAGAGCGAGAGAGAGAGAAAGGACGTTACTATAGATGAGGATTAGAAAGGGCGAGCCTTTGATGATTTTAATTATTAGCCCGAGTTTGAACACGAAGACGAGGGTGACATCAAAGTGTGCGGTGATTAGCACCCTGCTAACTCGGAGGTGGCCGAAAGCTAATCTTTAAGGTGACAACAAACATCTTCCTAGCACTCCAGTCCAGATCCATACATGACAGGACAGAGCGGTATGGCTAATTAGCCAAATCATATTCGGTAGAGTTGAGACTAGAGTAGGAATGATAAAAACTGAAGAGCGCCCTCCACATTCTTATTCATCTTTCCTCAAAGCCACCAGTACCACAATACTGTTGATCCCTGAGTGGTACTAGAATGCAAAGGTATGCAAGGTCTGCATGGACACTCACAAAGGCTTCAAAACACGTGCAAGTCAGCTGTGCGCTTACAAATGGGTTAAAACTAGAACCCTAACAGTTTTTAAATAGTTTTAGATCTTCAAGTGAAATACAACATAAAACCAAGGCAACCTGAGTAAACACACAATACAGTTTCTATTTTTTTATTGAAGCAAAATAAAAGTTATCCAACACCTATCACCAATGTGAAAAACTAATTACCTCCTTAAACTTAAAATCTGGTTGTGCCACCTTTAGCAGCAATAACTGCAACCACACGCTTCTGACAACTGGAGATCAGTCTTTCACTTACTTCTAGGACTAGGATTTACTCCTATGCTTTGGATCGTTGTCTCGCTGCATAATCCAGTTGCGCTTGAGTTTCAATTTACAGACTGAAGACCGGACATTCTCCTTTAGGATTTTCTGTTAGAGAGCAGAATTCATGTTTCCCTCAATTATTGCAAGTTGCCCAGACCCTGAAGCAGCAAAGCATCCCCACACCATCACACTTCCACCACCATGCTTGACCGTAAGTATGATGTTCTTTTTGTGGAGTTCGGTGTTACGTTAAAAAAAACTGTACATTAAAAAAAGCATGCTAAATCTAGAATCCTTAAATACAGAACCCTAAAATCTAGAACATATAAAATTAAAAATGTACTCCTAGGGGGAAAAACACACAAAAAAATGCTAGAACCCAAAAACAAATATGTTGTATAAGATGAATGAACGACCCCAGGACATAAAAAACAGCTTGGGGTGGTAACAGTAACTCGCCACACCCCTTGTTGTTGATTATTTTACTTTAACAGCATGACCCATCAAGCTTTATCCATTACGCAACAGATCTTAGTTCCACGATCAAGTTAAAATCAATTATACCGTCTCTTCTGGTTTTAAAGTTGTATCATACCTCGAACCCTAACGCTCTGTAGCTATCAAGTCACATTATGAATAATCAAGGACATTAGAGATGATGTGAAATCTTTTACAAACGTATTAAATGTCTACTAACAGCAATGTTTTTATTTTCAGTGGACTGATTAGAAAGGAGTCAGCTCCATTTCCTCCATGAAGAATTCATCAGATCCTAATGACAAAATCTTTTCGTGTTTCAGGCGCATGTATCATAAACACGGCCTATTCCTCATCGTAACTGATGCAAACCTGCAGAGCATTGTGAGCTCTTATAACAACATAACAGCAGTAATTAAAGTCATTTGTAAATCTCATGGCCAGCTAGTAGCTGCCAGAAAGTTTGTTATTAATTAAATACGTACGGATGTAATTCATCATAAAGAAAGCAGCGGTTTATGGCCATAGGCCTATTACACTCACGCATTTGATCTATTGCTGTATTTTTGTGCTGTTAAGGTCAGAATATATTAATGTGTGATACGGTAGGAATACTTTGACTCTCTCCTGTTTGTCACTGCACTGAGGACCAGGAGGAACCGAACACTTACTGGAAGGTACATTAAGTAAGTGTGCAGAGCTAATGATTTTTTTTTTCCCTTGCTGCCCCACAAAACGACGCTAATTGATGAATGAGCACTATCTCTTTCCCAATTTTATGCTCTCAGAGCTTATTGGAGCAAAAAACGGATTCAGTGATATCCATCATTAAGAATAAAAATGACAAAATAATTGATTTCTGAGGCTTTTACAGAGAGGAAGGGGCAGAGTTGTTGGGGGGGGGGGGGTGGGGTGGGCTTGGGGGGTGGGGGTTACTCAGGAGCAAATTTAAAAAAATGCATGTTCAACAAGTACTAATAGTAATTAGGAATAAAGTACACCTGCCAAAATATGCACAGCTATAAGTAAAGAACTCTCAAAGTTGTGATGTTATCTGTTGTACCACAGCGCTGTTGAATGCTTAGTCACAAAGCGTTGATTAATGTTCTATAACGTCAGCTATGACAAATGTTCAGACTTTAAAACAAATCACGGGTTTATATTAATGTGCTCCTACTAATATGGGATTGTTCCTATGGCAACAGCTAATTCACCTTGGCTTGTATGCTCGATACTTACATAATCTAAGAATAATAATAAACAGTTAGCATAGACAATTGCATAATATATAGTATATATGATATGATGAAGTTTTCTGTAAGGAGATGTTTATTTCACATTTATGGAAGGAGTCTCTAAGTCTGCTGCCATGGGAAAGTCTTCAGGACAAGTGACTGTGCCTTCTGGTTTCTCTATAACATGACAAGCTGCATTTTTTTTTTGGGTTTTATTAACTTCAAGAGAGAGAAAAAAGAGGGGCTGGTGAGGAAATAACTGTTCATAGGTATAACATAGCTTGCTTCATGGACATTCCACAAAATTTGTTAGGTGCACGGTGTAAGAGGACTAAAACACTTCAGGACATGCTGTTATAGGAAAAATAATAAACTCTGCTTCATCACACCATCTTGTTGTTGATTAGTTTTCTATAAAAGCACTCTAAGTGTTTTATTCCTTACATAATGCCTCTATGCTCCATTCTTAAGGTTCTCTTTTGGGTTTCAACGTACCATAGCAGCATAGCAAGTGTCAGTGATGGTGATGTTAAGCTTGCAATTTCCTTTCAAGCTCAGTGAGGAAACTTTGTTTAATTCATTTCCAGCTTTATACCAGCCGTCTGAGGCAGTGCGGTTGTCTGTGTGAGGACCAACTGATCTGCTGTGGTTATCACAGTATGCTGAACAGCACCTGTAGGCTCACTGATACTCAGCTTAACGCTCACACTGGGAAAAAATCTGGCACAGAGTTACTCCACGCTACGGTTCACTGACTCCACCATGCAGAGCGCTCAGAGCGATAACAGCGCGCGAACCCTGAGGACTGGCCGAATCCAGCTGGAGGAGCTCCCCGTATGCACACAGCTGCCAGGGTTTACAGGTCAAGGTGATTGGATTGATCCTGATTGCGGTCGGGAATAAATGAACTGAGCTACTTGTGAGAATACTTTGTGTGTTGTGGTAATTTGATTCCATCACACAAATAAGCATTGGAAAATGTAATGGAAATTTTTGTTTATTATATAGATACAGACAGGATGGAAATGAAAGGAAAAACCATCCTTAAACATCTAAGTAAGTTGTTATAACACCACAAGCTAGCAGAAAAGTGTAAATGCTCCTTGGAACAGGTTCTACACATCTCTGGAACTCTACTGGAGCGATGAACACCATTCCTCCCTCAGCTTGGCTTTTGATGATGCCCAAAATAGATGTTCTATTGGGTTGCGATCTGGTGACTGTGAAGGACATAGTATATGATTTACATCACATTCATCCTCATCACACCATTCAGTCCTCATTCAGTCCTGTGGATGGAGGTGGAATCATCCTGGAAGAGACCACACCGGATAGAAATGTTTCATCACGGGAAAAGGTGATCAGTCAGAAGAACATCGTATTGATTTGCAATAATGTTTTACTCTAAGGGGACAAGTGGAGCCAAACCACCAGATGGATGGATAGAGGGATAGATGGATGGATGGAGGGCTAGATTCTTATCAAAGGTTCTTTAAGGGTTCTTTGAATAGTTAAGGGTCGCTAGCTTCCTAAAGTCATTCTACTTGGAGCTTTACAGGGAAACACACTGTAGGGTTACTACATGGAACGTTTATTGCAATTGCAAAAATATATATTTTTTAACTTTTTGTCCAAATCAAGTATACATATCGTATATGTCTAAGTAGTGTATTACAGTAACTTTTTTGCTTTTTTTTTTTATTGCTGTGTTTTTTTTTCCTTTTACACTACAGTGTGTGCTGTGTCCTATAGGAAAATAATCAACAGGAACAGCGGAGTTACTGATACCAACCATTACTGTTGATTATTTTCCTATAGTAAAAAAAAAATCCAGCATGTCCCAAAGTGGTTTAAAAAAAACAAGATATGTGGAGCATCTGCTACACAACTCCCTGTGTAAGTTGAAATGTTAGCGTATTAGAATGAGCATCATTATAAAACTGTCATTTGCTGCTCTTATTTAAAATGTTGGGTGAGGGTGCCAAAATAATTTGCTTACAATTGCCATTTCAGATTACTGAAGTTTTTCCTTTACTGGACAACAGCTTTATTGACTAAGGAGGATGTAGAACCTAAGACTGGCACAGAATCTTCTAAATGTCAATAAAGCATGTCAATATATTTGTGTAAGGACAATAAACATGTGGACTCATGATTGGCAAACTGCCTAATGCACTGATTAGTTGTATTCTCAGTAACCGATGGACTGCACAATGGTAAAAGTTGAAGGCACAAAAAGCTAAAGGCAGAGGCTTAATTATGCTCAAAGCCAATTGAAGGCATATATCCCAGAATGATTAGATTAGCTTACTTTTCTTTTAAGTGTTGTGTCTGTTTCTTGGAGTATTCATCCTGACATCTGTTTGAATAGTATATTACACATGTAAGCGCAAATAGTCATTGTTAATTAAGCTATAGTGCCAGAGTAAAAGCAGTGGGGTGCTCCAGACAAGAAGAGAGACGCTGACACCGGCGCCAGCCACTCATTCCTCCTGCTCCGATTCGGCGTAATTACTTCTGAAGGCCATTTTATGAATTAAGCACGACTGGCCTCTGGGCCTTTCTCTGAATGTATTGAGACTGATTGAGAATACCTGTGGCAGGTGACTTTTTAAAATGCAATTACACAATTAGATGAAACCTTCTTCCTGATTATAATAAGAATATGGAGAGCTGTTAAAGGCCACTGTTCTTGTCCCTGTAGATCATATTTCTGATATTTGAGAGCTGATCTCCTGAGAAATTCCCCAGAAGCCCTTTCAGGGATGATTTTAAAAAATGTGTGTTTCTAAAATGCTCTCTGTAATTAAAAATTGATAAAAACTATGATTTTTTTTGTAAATGAATAAAACTATTAGGTGGCAAAGTGGTATAAGAAAAATGAAACAATTCAGGATCAATTTCATGGTGGTAATAGTAACTTGTTGATTATTTTCTTATGACAGCACACCCTGTCATGTTTCATTCCTTACGTATGAACGTTTTGTGGCTAGGATGAAAATCACCACCTCCAAGTTCAAGACCATGGTTCATTTCTGGAAAAAAGTGGGGAAGAGGGGAAAGACTTTGCCACTGGTGGAGGAGTTTATGTACCTTGGGATATTCTTCACGAGTGAGTGATGAAGAGGAAAAAGAGAGCAAAGATTGGGTCTTAAGACATATATTGGGTCAGCCGCATTATAGTCTCTGTACTGGTCTGTAGTGATAAAACAGAAACTGAGTTTTCAGACAAAGCTCTCTGTTGACCAGTCAATCTATGGGGTACAGACCATAAGTAGAAAGTTGTGAGTATAAGAGGTAGAAATGTTCATTTGCAGGGTTTCTTGGCAGACTCTTTATGATAGGTTCTCAGAGTGGACCCACTGCTACTCTGAATCAAGAGAAGCCTGTTGAGGTGATTTGAGCACCATATAATGATCACCTTGTCCTGATCAGCTCCTACTATATCCTGGATGGAGACCGCTGGTCAGACCCAGGACCCACTGGAGAGATGATATTTTACAACTGGCTTGGGAACATCTGGGGATCCTTAAGGAGCAGCTGGAATCTGTGGCCAGGGTTAGGGACCTTTGGCTGACCTTCTCAGCCTGTTGCCAACACGACCCCACCAAAAAGGGTGGAAGGAGAATGAATGAATGAAGGAAAATAAATTGGCACTATTAGGAGTTGCCTTAAGAGTCGATCCTGGGAACAGTGGCCATGGGGCAGGAATGCACCCTGACTGGGAGACCACTGCAGCAAACTCATGCACATTCACACACTAGAGGCAATTCAGAGCAGATGATCCACCTACCACCATGTTTTTGAGAGGTGGGAGGAAACTGGAGGACATGAAGGAAACCCATGAGGACATAAGGAGAACATGCGAAACTCCACACAAACAGTAACCCAAGCTCAG
The DNA here is from genome assembly GCF_023375685.1 of Ictalurus furcatus. Classification (NCBI taxonomy): domain Eukaryota; kingdom Metazoa; phylum Chordata; class Actinopteri; order Siluriformes; family Ictaluridae; genus Ictalurus; species Ictalurus furcatus. The sequence goes on along the minus strand of NC_071259.1, from coordinate 29,457,536 downwards.
GATTGAACCAGGGATCGTGGAGCTGTGAGGCAGCAACACTACCTGCTGCACTACCACCATGCCATTTGCCAGTCATTAGAGTATTTGTACATGTAAATGTGTATTTCCAAAACGATGTGTCGTGAAATATAAATGATTATTGACTGGGTATGGAAATTAAGGATGTTATTAGAAATGTTTCAGTTTACCTGGTGCAACTGGTTCTGGTGAGCTATGCTGTAATACCTCAGAGTTTTACTCATTTAACACAATTCATTCAACACATCAGCTGTTTACCAATGCTGAAATTTGGTGTGCTATAAAAGAAAAAAAAAATCCCACAAATCCCTGTAGACTGCAGCCCTCCAAGACACAAGTCCTTCTCCCCTGCCAGATGGGGCTAATAAAAAAAAAATCAATCAAGCAAGAATGGTGAGGACTGTAAAACTCCACCTAAATCGATGACATGCAAAATCCTGAAAGCTGACGCGTGCAGTCTAAGGGATAGGGCAAGGCATTTATGATGGCCAGTACAGGAGGCAGCTTTTAATTTTGCAAAGTGGCTCTCAAAGCAATGTCTGACGCCTCTGGATTGGGATTAGATTAGGCCTTCGATGATCGAGCGCCATGTCCGGATTCACAGACCCCATTCATCATGAACGCTCAGCACTGTTTGAAACTCGGCTCTACATAAGTGGACCGGACATGAAGAGCATGGGTCGTTTGTCAAACAGGCCCTTAGGAAAAAAAAAAAATTACTCACATCATGCTTCAGCATGCAGCATGCATACGGAGCATGAGATGAGAAACATCAGTGGTGACATAAAATATTGCATCTCAAAGCAGTCCTCAGGGTCCCAAAGCCAGTTCACTACTATACACGTAATTTCCGAACTATAAATCAATTTATAAATGAAACAACAACCATGTTATTATTTTGCGTTGGTGTAATTCTAAGACACATTTCTCAGCGTAGCAGTAGATAACTGCTAGATAACATGACTGCTACTTACTGCTTTTATGGCACTTTGCTGCCCCATGTGGTAACTCATCTAGCAGGAATTGCCACCATCATAGCAGTGGTGATTGGACAAAATATAACAAAATTACAAGGCAGGAAAGGGCAAATTTTCTATATGATGGAACTCTCAACTGTAACTAAGGGTTTTCCTGTCACAGAGGAGTTAATGTGAATGACTTTACCCCCAGTGTTCCCGAGATAAACTCCAGATCCACTGCAACCCTCAACAGGATTAAAACTGTTACTGAAGACGAATAAAGGAATATATTTAAAACGTAACAATACGATGTAAAAATATAAGGAAGTGTGTACATAAATAAGGAAGTAAATAAATTGAAACAGAGCATTAAAATAATGCAAAAATTCATTAATCAGAAAATAAAAGGAAAATAAACAATAAACGAATGCGAATTTATATAAAAAATAAACAGAAAATAAAGAGGGATAAAATAGTGTTTAAAAATTCAAAAACACTTTAAGTACAGTTGAAAAATAAGGGAACAAATAATATTAAAATATTGCAAAAAACAAACAAACAAACAAAAAATTGGAAAACAATGTAACATACCACACCACATTATTCTGTTTAAAGATATATATATATATATATATTTTTTTTTTTTCATTTAGTATTTCCCTTCAGAAGCTACATAAGATATTTAAATATCAGATAAGATATAAGATATTTAAGATATATAAGATATTTCGGTTTCCCAGAAGACAAACTAATCATTTACATCATTCTGTTCAAAAGTTTAACATTTTACAGATTCTGCAAGGCGTATGTAAACTTATGACCTCAACTGTAATATAAATTATGTATTAATAAAGTGCTACTAAAAATATAGGCAAAAGAATAAGAAAATAACAGTAGACATGATTTTTTTTTTTTTTTTTTTAATGATGGAAGAAGCCAAATGGATATTTAATGGTAATGGGTGTGTGAACATCTGTATATAATGGAGGCCATGTTTTTCTACCATCCTTGATTATCTGATGGTATCCTGATGACTGACTCGGAAGCTTTATCAACTGATGCCTCAAAACTGAACCATGACAAACCCGACACATCAACATCAAAGCATCAGCACTGCCTGCTCATCATTTCTTTCCTTCTAGTTCTTCTAGTTTGTGCTGTTGAATATTTTATGGAGTTATTTTTTTTTGGTTTCATATCCGTGCCAAAGTTTCAGACGAATCCTGGGAACAAATCAGACTCTAATGTGAGCTGCTCTTGCTGCGGCTTTGGTACCGGAGCTAAAAAGATGTCTTCAAGCAAAAACCAACACACCACTATCATGTACTGCTGAAGTTAGTGAGTAATGGAAAATGTTAGCTCTTCTCTGATGTCGCAGGAGTTCAAGGACTCGCTGGTTGAGTCCGGCTTGTGACGGACTCATTCCCCTCTTTGCCTACACACACACACACACACCACACACACACACACACACACACACGTCATCGCTGCAGGATAGAGAGAGTCAGGCTAATGAGCATCCCTCCCTCCTTATAACACATTACTTATTTATAGGTTTTGTACTCCCCCAGAGGCAGGCTGCCTCCTTGCCTGCTTGTTTTTCCCCCCATCTTTTCTTCAACCCTTCATTTTCGTTGGTGCTGCGCCACTTCTGTTTATCCCCTTCAGATGTTACACCTCTCTGATACATAAATATTCATGATGCCACCCTAAAATATCACCCAGTAAAAAAACACACAGAGAGAAAACAAAATAAATTGCATTATATGTTAGCGTACAAATCATGGAGCATCTTCACCCATGACAGATATCCATATTTCCCAATTGAGAGGTTATGTTTCATGTTGCATTTATGCAATCAGACCCCATAATGGCGCACGGTCCTAGGTGCCGTTTTGGTCCCGTCTCATGTAAAGTGTTTTAGGCTCAACTAGGTATGCATGTTAAATAAATAAATAAATAAATACATAAAAATCCTCAAACAGCCTTTTTTTTTCCCTGTGAATCAGCCATTATGCGGAAAAAGGTTGTCAGACAATTTTGTTCACAATGTTAAGAGCAAAATACAGTAATTTGATGTTACTTTGAACACTAGTAGGCTTTCTCTTGCATTCATTCAAAATAATAGTGATCAAAGGCTTTTACCGAGCGGCCGAGTGCTTCTCAAGAAGAGCCATCAAAGTTAAATGCTAAGTGCTGCCAGGGTTCAGAACAGAGCCCAGGTTTGGTGCATCAAACTTCCTCAACTTGCAGATGACTAATTTATCTCCAGAAAGAGTAAGAAAAAAGAAAATTGGCCATCAATCCTTGAAAATGTAAAATTAGTGATAAATGTAAAATGGTCACAGATTGAAACGTGAGTCCTTTCAAAATCGAATGTATAATAAAGGAAAACTGGAATATATTTATATGTTTAAGTAATATACAATATTAAAAAAATCTCTGTACAGTATATGTTTACCTGCTTGCTGCTCTGGGTTTCCAGGTATAAGGAACAAAACCATATATAATATATAAGAATAAAACCAGTCCGATTTTCAAAATCTGTCCTTCCCAAACCTGCAGTAAACCCTAAAATGACTGCAATTTCCAAATACATTACGTATTCAGTAACTAATCATTCATTAATAATGAATTAATCTGCAGTGTTTGCATTGTCAGGGTCATGGTGGAACCCGGGAACACTGGGTGTAAGGCGGGAATAGACCCTGGTTGGGACGCCAGCTAATCGCAGGCCACCACACACATATACTCTCATTCGCCAGTTCAAATCCACCTGCCATGTATTTGGACAATAGGAGGAAACTGGAGAACCTGGACAAAAATCACTGGTCCATAGGGAAAGCATGCCAAACTCTGCACAGACAGTAACCTGAGCTCAGAATCGAACCTGGAGCTGTGACGCAGAAACACTACTTTTGTTTTGTGCCACCCCCAAATGCATTATAATATCGAAAAAGTAATGTCATATGAGTGTTTTTTTTTTTTTTAAATCGGTAGTAGTAAAACAACCGTTTTTGACTTGTATAGATATATATTGCCATAAATAAAGAATATCTAATAAAATTGGTAAACCAAGCACATTCATATAATGAATTTGACCTACTGTTCCCATTTCATATGCAGTTACTATTGCATAGTTACTATATTATTACTGATACACCATTTCGCATGTTAATTCACGTCATTTTTAAAACCGCAGCCCACATACGTACCCTGCAATGAACTGGCGTTTCGTCCGGTGTGCATCCCTGCTTCAAGCCCAGTAGATAGACTCTGGATCCACTTTTTCAGGATAAAGCACTTACTGAAGATGAATGAATGAATGAATAAGCTAATATACATATACAGTATAATAGACTACGCATTTACTCTTTTACATTAAACTCTTTATATCTTCACTGAAAACTTCACCACATCAACAATTACACGCATTTTTATTACCCACTTATCCATTTATGTGGAGCTTCTGTCATTACAAGTCCCTGTGAATGAGCTGTTACGATAGAAACGATAACGATGTTAGAATGAGCGCGTTAATATTAACCTGCAGCTGGAATTACGGTCAGAGCTGCTGTTATGGGAAATTAATCAACAACTTCTGACCAATCAGATTTACGAATTCGGCCAAAATAATGCTGAAGTACGTGCTTAACTAACGTGTCTAGAAATGTCAGTTACATCACAATGCTCCTGCAGAGTTGAAGAATCAGAAGGTGTTGATTAGTTTTCTGTAACGACGCATCTGTAACCTAGGTGTTCGAGCTGCACGGCAAAATCCGATCGTTCTGATGTTATTGTTTCTGCAGTAACGGCTTACACGGTACTTCTATGGCAGACGATGTACATCATCTAAACCTTACAATACGCACATTTAAACAATTTGCTGATATTTTTAACAAAGAATGACATGCTGTTTAATCACTGATTTGGTGACGTTTTCTGCAAGGAGACGTTTATGGAAGGAGTCTCCAGTGTCAGAGCCGGAAAGTCTTCAAGTACGAAGATTTTCGCCATTTCCAGTTTTTTTTCCCCAGTAATATGACATATTTGTAGTTTTATTCTTTTCAAATGAGAAAAAAAATGAGAGGTCGGTGAAGGAGTGACTCTTAATAGCCGCTATAATGTGAATGATCACAGGAACGCTGGAACGTTGTGTTTTATTTCTTACTTAACAGAACCTTAATGTAAAGTGTTAAAAGACCAATGCACCTACATTTAACCTTTAAGAGCACTTATTTAGAATTATATTAGGTTCTGAGCACAGCCAGATACACAGCGTTTATATAGACGTATGTAAAAACGTCCATCTCAATGTCATTTTGTTTTGTCTGTGGCACACGCTGAAAAATAAAAACAAAACAAAACGGTATTAACCGTAATAAGCTCCAGGTGTTCAAAAATCTTTTCGCTGTGTCTGTGTACCTGGGCACTTTCTTTAATTTGAGTTAGTTTATTCAGGCACTTAAACTGTCTCCCTCCACACCCCCAGTGACCGCTCATTATCTACCTGTCGTAATGAATAAAGTTGGTAACGGGAGGGTGATTTTAAAGAGGAAGCTTGAACAGGAGCACTTGCAGTGTGTAGAAGTCACTGTGCTGCAATCCTACGACTAAACGCTCCCTGGAGAAAAGTGTTAAGAGTCAATCTCTGCTCCTCTCGTTTCATCACTGCAGGCTTTTAGGAGACACTTTTGGGCCTCTCAAAGTCTCAGGAACACTTGTTTTTAGGTCAGAGGGTCCTTTAACCGTATTAACTGTACATTACTGGTAATCTTTCGAGTTAAACACGCGTCTAAATAGACGCTTTTAATCTAATTCCGTAGGACTATATGTATTTTTGCTCAAAATGATATTCGAGTCGTTACAGTTTCACGGTTAGTCATGGTGTATAATCAGATTCATGTTTTTCAATATTCCAACTCAAATGCATTTCTTTCTAGTACCGTCTACCTGCCCCCCCCCCTCAATATTTTAGTGTTTAGTCGCAACTGTCCCAAAATTTTGCAAAAATCTCCCTCTGGACCCACCTTAATTTCTCTGCACAGGGGATGTGACTACAAAGAAAACCCTTTGTCTGAGTAATCCACTACTGTCACATTGCTACCTCTACTGCCACTCCTAGCATGTTCGTTACTATCCTACACGACTATCAAACACACAGAAGAACCTGCCATTGCTGATCAGAACTAAACCGACCAACTACCTATTTTTTATTTTTTATTTTTTGGCTGAGCAGCACACGATAATTATTAAATTATTTCTTCTTGGCTCAGCACACTGCCTTTCCAAAAGAATTCTTTTGATGTGTATACAAGGATGTGCAAAGAGTCTTTGGTACAAATATTTCATAATAAATTTTTCTTTTAACCCATGGTTGATTGATACTGCTGTGAAACCGTGATATTTTATATATATGTTTTTCCTACTGTACACTAGACGTTCTCACGTGCTAATGCAGCTATTTAGGAGAGAAATAGCTAGCTAGTGTCCACAATCCATTTTGAATCATTTTACTACACCGTTCGGGTGTTTATATATGTAGCTGTATCTCACTCCATTTTACACAGCGAGCTTACTGTGCACATTAAAGTGAGCCATTTAAGATGGTTTCTTTCCTGCCCATGATTATTGCTTTAACATGTTGTTTGCAATTAACATTTAGCATATTTTATATTTATAGTCTGTGTATGTATACAAGAAGTCTTGGTTACTGTGTGTCACTTGCTTTTTAGTCCCCGAGGTCCTTTTGTTTGTTGTAGTGCTCCTAGTTTAGTGCTAAGTGATGCAGTTTCTGATTGTGAAACCACCTTGAATATGTATCGGACTGTATTAATATTAATAAATGTTCTAACATTTTACTTTAAGGTGCCCTTAACTGACATTATTTACCATATTAGTTACCAGAATTAATACACCATAACATTAACAAAGTAACTAATATATGTATTTAACTGAAGTACCCCCCCCCCCACCCCACACACACACACACACACACACACATTGGCACCCTGTCCAGGGTGTACCCCGCCTTTTCCCCCATGCTCCCTGGGATAGGCTCCAGGTTTTCCCACGAGCCTGAAAAAGGATAAGCAGTATAGAAGACGGATGGACACACACACACACACACACACACATTTGGGACCCACACGTTATTTTATCCGATCTCACGTCCGATCTGCACTGGGTTTTCACTGAGCCACTTGTCTTTATTTGAATGAAAACATCAATCTGTTGAGAGAAAATAGTCCTTGCAGATGACAACATATACAAAGAAAACATTCAAGAAATATACAGCATCATCCACATATCTTTTAATTAGCAAAACAGAAAATAAAAGAACACCATGCTTGTCATTTGAGTGTCATCAAGAGTCCGATCTTTCAAAAACCGTTTGCGCGTCGAGTAAAAAAAAGTGCAAATATATACAAAACACTTCATTGCAGCCAGCGTTTGAACAGACTCATTCCTACAATTCCTGTCAACCGACTTTAAAAAAAAACAAAACAAAAACAAATGTAAAAGACTGAAAATTATAAAACAAAAGACGGAACTAAAAAATAATAATTTAAAAGAAACCATTCGGAACCAATAATTATACAAAATATATTTATATATTTATATAGAATTAAGGACTAGGCAAAGCAGTCATTCATTCCTCAGTCAATCAGCCAGTCAGACACAAAGCTACTTCCTCTCCAGACACATTGTTAATGTTAATAAACTCCTTTTATCTTTAGAAACTGTAAACAAGTCTCAACCATATAATTGATTATAACATTTGGGAGAAACAGACAAAACAAAAAAACAACAACAAAAAAAAAAAACGACAAATAAATTAGAATCAAGTCATCTGAGACAAAATATGTGTGTGTGTGTGTTTTTTTTTGTTTTTTTTTATAAACGTCTTTTATAACTAGAACACTGACTGAAATGTAGTTATGGTTCAAAAAACAGACATTTTTCTTCTAGCGATTCTACAGAAAAACACGAATTTTCCCCCCTTACCCACTCCTCTCTTCCTCACGAGTACAGGTGCTTTTTAATAGTATGCGCTTTTATTTTTTTTTCTTCACTTTACACACTTGAAGCATGTTAGAACGGCTGTGCGGCAAAAAACGAAAAGATACGACATCGGATCGTATGGCTAGAGGAGTACTTAACCAGAAACTCTCTATTAAGACAAAGAAAAAAACAAAACAAAGAGAGAAACAAAAACAGAAAATCAATCGCCCTGATGGCCGTTAGTTTTACAGGCAGTGCGTATGCAGAGAAGGAGGCCCTTCCCGACAGTACGTTTGGCTTTTACTCACAGTTCAGGAATTCAGATGTAAACCTTGAGATGTGGTCAATCAAACTGTTCTTGATATATAGATATATTTATTTCTATATATTTCATTTTTTTGGTGTAGATTTATGATTGGTTTTAATTTTACTGAGTGGTTTCTCTGCTGACCCGGCACATTCGTCACTCGAGCATGCAAGTCGTTGCGTCTCCTGTCGCGACAGACCCAGATTCCACACGAGCCGGCCCCGATTTCTCCACTTCTTCCTTCCGCCCCACGAAAAAAAAAAAAAAAAACAACAACAACGAATGTTCAAAAGGATATGACTTAATTATCAGAGCGCCTGCTTTTTAAATGCTAATGAGCTCCAAATTCTGGTACAAAACACCTCGCTCGACAATGTGAAGTCTTAAAAGTGATTCGGAATCACGCTAAGCCAATTTCATGAGAATGTTGGAAATTTTTAACGACTTGTTAAAACTTCTTTTCAACATGGGCTGGAATTAAGATCGGATTGAAATACATTCAAATATGTTTCGATCAGTTACTGGTGTGTAATGAAGCACCAGGATTATGTAAAATCAATAAATGAAGAACTGACGAGCAGCTATGATATGCAGGATTCAGAAACTTTAAAGCATCTGAGGATTCATCCAAATGGAACCAGGAAACCTCAATCATTTAGAGGATTTCATTTCCGCTAAAGGCCATTGAAGCACATACGTTTTTTATTATTATTTATTACCAAAATGTCCTTGTGCATTTACAGTCCAACTGAAAGCATAATTAATAAGCCTGGCTACTTCCAAGGACAACAAAATCCCAACTGACTTCTGCTTTGTTTTGCTTGTGTTACACCCTCCCCCCACCCCCACCAATAGTCTACTTGGATTACTTTGACCTCTCATGACCTTCAAAACGTACACATTATCATGAAAATTCCACACCGCTGCAGAAATCCTCTTGGACTACTTTAAGAAAGCGTTTATGTACGGAAGGTCTCAAGCGCTGGCAAAACGGAGGAAATGATACGCTCAATCAGCAATACTGTACATCGAATAGCGTATCGTACATTCTTGCGTTGGAGAATAATAAATAACACAATAAATTAGAAAGCACAATAAATACTCGAATAAAAAGGGCAGAATTCAGAATCTTGTGGCAAGAAAATTAAAAGAAAAAAAAAAAAAAGCTGGTAATATTTTCCAATTTGCTGCGTCTTCGTTACGACTTCTTCCCAGAGTACCTTGTGGTTTCCTTGAGACGCTAGTGTCACGGTAAAATGAAAAGAGGACAGGTGATTTAAGGCCATGTCGTTTGCAGAATACAGACAGAACTGACGCGCAACGATTGGATTAGCGATAAGTTTCAAAAGGGGTGGAGACGGATATCAGAGACTCGCAATTACCTACAGCTGAATCTCAAATGTCGAGTTAATAAACTGCTAAAATGATCAGAGATAATCAGTGTGACAGTTTTACCTTGTTGTGCTTGGTGTATAGTACGGTTACACGATATACCATTGATTTTCAGAAACGGTGACACAGGATGAAAAAGAAAGAAAAGAAAAGGTTCTCACAACGGGAATTTCGTGGTTTGGAATGGGACGCTGAAATTTCGACTCATGGCTTCCGTTTGAACTCGACTTATTGCTCTTGGATGGATGGATCTATTACGTCAGGATGCCTGTTATCAAAGTACAACACTCGAAAGCCTTTCCCTTCAGGGAAGGACCACAGATCTGAGTTAAAACACTCCAACCCTCACAGTAACACAGTGGTATAATACAAAAAAATTTAAGGAACCGAGGATTGGGTGAGGGAAGGGGTATGGGGTAAGGGGTAGGGGGTTACAATATCAAGGGGAGAAACCCCATTAGAGCAGAAACGGCCAGCTTGAGGCCATGTTCGAGTCGGGGTTCAGGGATAAGTCCGGGCGTAACAGAAAGGCAAGCTCTGAAGGACGCTGATTTGCACTGCTCAGGTCCGTTTGGCCCCAGATTCACGAGAGACGAGGAAAAGAACGAGAGAAAAGGCGCTTTTCGTTGCTCTATGGCGATTTTGTTTGAGACGAGGATGCGGTTCCTGTATTCCATGCCTACTGTTCTCACGTTTTTAGAACTGAGGACTGAATTTTCAGAGATTCCCTTAGACCACCGGGCCTCTCTCAGAGCTTACGAATGTCACTGTTTTCAATTGCATCATTTTGCTTTCGGTTTCTTAATCCCCACCCCCACCCCCCCCATCCCTTCATGGCACTGGCTTTACAATTCAGCACGGCTTCCACGGCAACGGCACGTGTCGCCTTTTCTTATTGGAATGTATCTTAGTGATCCACAGTTGTCCGATTCCAAAAGTTTTTTTTTTTTTTCTTCTTTTTTTTTTTTGGCAGTTTGCCTTTGCATGAGACAGTGAAAGGAAGAGGAAGAGAGAGAGAGAGAGATAAAGAAGGTGAAATAGAAAGAGAGAACCCAAAAGGAGAATAGAGGAAAGATGAAAATTAAAACTTGAGACTGGGAATAACAGATAGTGAGACACAGAGAGAGAACATGGAGAGGAGAGCGGCGGCGTTTGGCTGTGCAGGTTCTGGTCCAGAGTAATAGTGAAATATTGGGCGTCCGTGTGCTGTGGTTGCTTGAGTGTTGATTGTCCAGTGTGTTTAGTCTCTCCTCTTCCCATCACAAGCTAAGGACATTTCAGTGCCGGTCAGTTCCTCAGAGCCTTCCAGCCAACCCCCTCTTCATCCATTCCCTCACACCCTCCCTCCTCTTCTTTCCTCTTCTCTTCCTCTCCTCCTGCTCCATCAGCTACTGCCAGACATCAGGTTAATGGCTTGTTCCAGTTTGTGTCTCAGTTTGTGTTTGCGGCAGTACCCGTCTCTGTCCAGTGCCGTCAAGATCTACATGATGAGAGAGTGAAAGAGAAGCCATTAGCTGATAGACACACACACACACACACACACACACACACACACGTTCTAATTCAATATTCTGTAGTCAGCTTTCTTGTCACGGTCCGTTTGAAAAGGCTGAATGGAACTCAGGATGAATATGAAGCATGATCTCATAAGACATGCACATCAAAATGGACCAAATATTACTGAAATGGAATTTGCAATTCATGGATTTTTGTCTTAAGCAACTTTCTTAAGCAATCTGGACGAATATATAAAACTCAGCTCTGCTTGGCCAATATGGATTTTTTTCCTCTGTGCTCATAATTTACCTTAAAAACCCTTCAACATTGACCTAAACGATATTGATGATTTTGTTGAGTGTTTTTATGCAATTGGTTGATGTATAAATGAAGGTTTTATATGGACATTGGGTTCTATTATCTAAAGGATGTACAATTCATTATGAATCAACTCAATATTTAATAGATGGATAGATAGATCGATAGATGGATGCTGGTTGGATGCATAGATTAGTGGATGGATAGATAAATACATGTACTATGGATAAACTTAAATAATAGGCTATTAATTCCATAGAATACACAAGCCTTGGCCCAGCTGTCCTGATGTGCACAAGTGTGTTCTTCTACAGAAAAACTAGCATTTAACCCATTTCTGGGTTAAAAAGACTATGGGAGCAGGCAGGAAGGAGACCCGCTGTGCTGACCAGACTTTCCTATGTTAAGCTGGCACATACACACAAACATGATTGTGCAGTTACGGTCATAAAAGTTTCATGGATTTGGATGGACAGACAGACAGACAGATATTTGTAAACTGGAAAGGTAGGTATATAGTTTGATGGACATCGACATGGATTGATTGATGGATGGAAGGATGGATGGACAAATGAATGTTCTGACTATTTGAGGGTTGGAGGGATGGATGGATAGATGTATGGAATCACTATTTCAGGGATGGATAGACTGACTATTTGAGGGAGGGATGAATGGATGGACTAAATATTTGAGGGATGGATGGATGTTCGGACCATGTGAGAGATGGATGGATTGGCTGACTATTTAAGAGATGATTGGATGGGCTGACTATTTGAGGGATGGATAGATGGATGGATGGATGGATGAAATATTTGAGGGATTTATGGATGGGCTGACTATTTGAAGGATGGATGGATGGATGGATGAAATATTTGAGGAATTTATGGATGGGCTGACTATTTGAAGGATGGATGGATGAAATATTTGAGGAATTTATGGATGGACTACATATTTGTGGGATGGATGGATGGGCTGACTATTTGAGGGATGGATGGATGGATGGATGAAATATTTGAGGGATTTATGGATGGGCTGACTACTTGATGGATGGATGGATGAATGGATGGATGGATGAATGCACTACATATTTGAGGGATGGACGGATGGGCTGACTACTTGAGGGATGGATGGATGGACTACATATTTGAGGGATGGATGGATGGACTGACTATTTGAGGGATGGATGGATGGACTAAATATTTGAGAAACGGAAGGATGGGCTGACTATTTGAGCGATGGATGGATGGGCTGACTATTTGAGGGATGGATGGATGGATGGACTAAATATCTGAGGGCTCGATAGATGGGCTGACTGTTTGAGGGATGGATGGATGGACTACATATTTGAGGGATGGATGGATGGACTAACTATTTGAGGGATGTATAGATAGATGATGAATGATCTATTTAAGGAATGTATAGATGGACTACTTCAGGACTGAATAGATGGAAGGTTCGATAAATTGATACCTAAATAGATTGTGAAATGCATCTGTAGGTGGATAGTTAAAGCTAACAGAATAAAGACGTCAGTATATCACATATCTCACGCCTAACATATCTCACCAAGCATTCTCATACACTGATCACATGACTCAGTCTTTCTGTTATACAGGAATAAATGTTGATATACAGTATTTATAATCGCTATAATCGCCTCAAAGAAAATAAACATCCAAAACTTCAGAGAGAATTAAAACTGTTAACAGTGAAATGTAATAAAGCAGGTCTGGGACCAGTGTGAAATGGGTGTGAATGGATCCTGTGGGAACAGTGTTTGCTGAACCCACCTCCTCTTTGTACTTGTTGATGTAAAAATAGAGCTCATTGAGCGCGCTCAGTGTGTTGAACTCGCTGCCATGGAGACGGGACTGCTCCACCAGATAGGCGTCCATGTCTTGATCGCTGATACTCGGCATCTTGCTGATGTCTCTGTAGTACCTGTAAACACACACACACAAACACACACACACACACGATCAATGATCTGCTTATTCCTACCAATCAATGTGAATTTGCCAGCATGCCAAAATCAAACACAACCTCACTGCCCCTGCTGATTGTGAGGGTGTTTACAAAGGAACAATGTTCATTCCATAACTATAAGCAGTGGTATGTCTGGTAATCAAAGAATGAATGTGGTGGCCTGGCAAAATCCATTTTTACAATTTGGACATTTTCTACTACAAGATGTTTTGAAAACTACAGGCTTTGCTGGACTGCAATAATTTCTCAAGCACAAGTAAAGTTCTAGCATTTTACAATCTTAAAATACTCCAAAAAGACTGTGGCTCAGGATGGCTTATCATGGACATTTTGACAGCCAGGATGTGATTACAAACTGAATTGATTATACTTATGTCCATTCTGCCATGGCATGAAACATGAGCTATGTAACAACTTGATCGAAGCCTGACATTCATTGGGCAATAAATCATATTTAGCCAGAAAGGTTTTAGACATCGTTATGCATTTGTTAAACAGACTATTTACCAAAAATGATCTTTGCAGAAAGATACCTTGGGCAAGAATATAAAGTAAATATAAACATTTCCAAAAACATTTGTTAGAGGCAGAAAAAACAAACAAACCAATAGCTCATGGCTACTTCCATCATTACTATCGTTCTTCCATCAAAATGTACTAAGGATAACATTTTGTCCAATTCAATTCACACAAATGTAGTCCAACATCCAAAATATGTTTGGTGTCTAAAGTTTTTTTCCACCAGGACTTGCAGCTAACAAGTTAGCTAAACTTCTATTCAACGGTTTAGCGATTTACGATACCTATTAAAACGGCCAAAAGCATATAACAGAATTACAAATGGTAGTAGCAGGTAATTTTGAAATTAGTATCAGTTTCAGGATAGTGTTATGCTATCATAAGTCTCAAGTAGGAGATGTGGCCCAAAGACTGAAGGATGAATTGTACGTTAGAAGTGATCTGGATGATAATACAGTTACATTTGTAATGCACAACACTGCACAAGTGGTACTGCTTATTTAGTGGGCTGGCTTGGAGTTTGCACAAAGCTAAATCGGCTATAAGTTCTCCTCATACAGCAGTTCCAGCTAAAGTAAATTTATTTTTGCCCAAATTACGTCTTTAAATAATTCACTCTTCCTGCAGAAGACTATGAAAAGTGACTCTGGGACAAAAAAATAAATAAAAAATCAAACAAAGCAAAACATTGTTGATGAAGCAGAGGGTTTTAATGATCTGGACCACAATCAAAGTGGGTCTCGTACCTCTCCACCCAGCTCTTGTAATTGGGGATGTCTTTAGCATAAAGCAACTTATTGGACGGCGAGTCTTTGCCTAGACGGTGTTCCGACGTTGAGCACGAGTCCATGAAGGTCTGAGCCACCACTGACAAACACGCATCTGTGATACTGCTCTTATGTATATCGAACACAAACTGTGGATTCTTGATCACGTTCACCCAGAACCGTAAAGGCAAGCTGCAAGAGAGAGAGAGAGCGAGAGATAAGGAAAAGAGTAGAGAAAGTATATATATATATCTATCTTTGTCAGTCTTTGCCTCAAAACCAATGCAAGTAACAAAAAGTGAGATGGGACAGGATTGGAAGCATGTGTGTATGAGTGTGTGGTGGCTCACCAGTTGCTCTTCCAGGTGTGACGCACATCTGGGTCACTGATCTGTCTCTTGTCTGCCTGCTCATCCAGAAAGTCGAACATGTACTTGATGGCCAGAGGGAGGGCGCTGCCACGGTGAGCCGTACTGAACACCGTCTCGAACAAGTCATCCACAAACTTCTGAAGTGTGCCCTGACCATGCAGCAAACATGGCATACGGTTAGAATTTTATGCTCCACTCAACATGCACACTATCTACAATCAGTGTATCAGGCATTATGAGGAGTTCTGTTATCATTACTCTCAGCACAGCTTCTCTGTTATGCCTGCTGAGTGCCTCGAGGAAGACACATTATTCACATATAATGCAGCTTAGTTCAGCATTGTGCGCTGAATACAGCCTATGTACCATAAATACTGCTGCTCGATGCACACAATTCTAAATCTTTATGTCTTTTATGTCCTCTTAATCTAAAATCTGATTTGTGATTAGCTTTAACACTGCTCAGGAATAAATCAGGCCAAGTTTATATACAAGTATCTCAGTTAGCGAGCTTTATGGGCCAGAATGCTTGACTGGAAGTGAGTTTGATAAAACATGCTATGGTTGAGAGAGTGAGAGCCTGTAGTGGTCTGGATTAATGGATGAAAAGACAGATGGATAGATACAAATTGAATAGATGGATGGATATGGGAGAATGGATGGATTGATGTTTAGTTTGATGGATGGAGAATTGGATGGATGGTTGAAGGATAAGAATGGTGGGTTGGTTGGTTGGATGGATGGATAGAGATATGGATTGATGGTTGGTTGGCTGGATGGATAGAGATATGGATTGATGGTTTGTTGGATGGATGGATGGATGGATAGAGATATGGATTGATGGTTGGTTGGATGGATGGATAGAGATATGGATTGATGGTTGGTTGGTTGGTTGGATGGATAGAGATATGGATTGATGGTTGGTTGGATGGATGATAGAGATATGGATTGATGGTTTGTTGGATGGATGGATGATAGAGATATGGATTGATGGTTTGTTGGATGGATGGATGGATGGATAGAGATATGGATTGATGGTTGATTGGATGGATGATAGAAATATGGATTGATGGTTGGTTGGATGGATGGATAGAGATATGGATTGATGGTTGGTTGGTTGGATGGATAGAGATATGGACTGATGGTTGGTTGGATGGATGGATAGAGATATGGATTGATGGTTGGCTGGATGGATGATAGAGATATGGATTGATGGTTGGTTGGTTGGATGGATAGAGATATGGATTGATGGTTGGTTGGATGGATGATAGAGATATGGATTGATGGTTTGTTGGATGGATTGATGGATGGATAGAGATATGGATTGATGGTTGGTTGGATGGATTATAGAAATATGGATTGATGGTTGGTTGGATGGATGATAGAGATATGGATTGATGGTTGGTTGGATGGATGATAGAGATATGGATTGATGGTTGGCTGGATGGATGATAGAGATATGGATTGATGGTTGGTTGGTTGGATGGATAGAGATATGGATTGATGGTTGGTTGGATGGATGGATAGAGATATGGATTGATGGTTGGTTGGTTGGATGGATGGATAGAGATATGGATTGATGGTTGGTTGGATGGATGGATAGAGATATGGATTGAGGTTGGTTGGATGGATGGATAGAGATATGGATTGATGGTTGGTTGGATGTATGGATAGAGATATGGATTGATGGCTTGTTGGATGGATGGATGGATAGAGATATGGATTGATGGTTGGCTGGATGGATGATAGAAATATGGATTGATGGTTGGTTGGTTGGATGGATAGAGATATGGATTGATGGTTGGTTGGATGGATGATAGAGATATGGATTGATGGTTTGTTGGATGGATTGATGGATGGATAGAGATATGGATTGATGGTTGGTTGGATGGATTATAGAAATATGGATTGATGGTTGGTTGGATGGATGATAGAGATATGGATTGATGGTTGGTTGGATGGATGATAGAGATATGGATTGATGGTTGGCTGGATGGATGATAGAGATATGGATTGATGGTTGGTTGGTTGGATGGATAGAGATATGGATTGATGGTTGGTTGGATGGATGGATAGAGATATGGATTGATGGTTGGTTGGTTGGATGGATGGATAGAGATATGGATTGATGGTTGGTTGGATGGATGGATAGAGATATGGATTGAGGTTGGTTGGATGGATGGATAGAGATATGGATTGATGGTTGGTTGGATGTATGGATAGAGATATGGATTGATGGCTTGTTGGATGGATGGATGGATAGAGATATGGATTGATGGTTGGCTGGATGGATGATAGAAATATGGATTGATGGTTGGTTGGTTGGATGGATAGAGATATGGATTGATGGTTGGTTGGATGGATGGATAGAGATATGGATTGACGGTTGGTTGGTTGGTTGGATGGATAGAGATATGGATTGATGGTTGGTTGGATGGATGGATAGAGATATGGATTGATGGTTGGTTGGATGGATGGATAGAGATATGGATTGATGGTTGGGTGGATAGATTAAAGGTTGGGCAGACATTTCGATGAATGGATGAATGAATGATTGAATGGATGGGAGATGGATGGAAGAATGGCTGGTTGGATAGATGAATTATTGGTTGGACAAATATTTGCATGAATGTATGAATTAAGGCGGATTTTTGATTGCACAGATGGATGAATTAAATGATAGATGCTGAATGAATGGTTGGACGGATAGATAGCGAGATGAATGAATAGGGAGATGGATGAACAGATGGAAATATGGATAGAGAGATGGATGGTTGGATAGATGGATGTATATATATGAAAGGATGTATCTAAGGATGGATAAATGATGGATGTATGTTCGGAAGTAGAGTTGGAAGGTCGAATAAATCTGATGCTTGGACGATGGCTGTTAAAAGTGTTGGACGGTCGGATGGATAGATGGCTGGCCAGATGTATGATTATATGAATGACTGGATGGTTGATTAGATAGACAAATAAATAGATGGGTAACTACATGAATAGGTTGCTGGATGAATATTGGATGGACAGACAGATAAATGATTGGATGGAGAGGTTTGATGTATGTATGTATAATTTGAGTCTATGGATGGACAAATAAATGAATGGTTGGATGGACAGGTAGATGCTGAATTGATGGATGGATATTGGAGAATAGATGGATGAATGTTGGATGGACATGAATATATAGTGGACTGGATGAATAGAAGCTTTGTTGACTGTTATACATGTCTCTATGTAAGTATGTATGTATGTATGGATGGATGTACGGATGAATGAGACAGTTATTACATAACTATAAATTGGCCTATATGGTAAGTTAAGATTGTAGATATAACAGAGGAAACGTAAGATACACTGCACAGTTCCTGATTTGAACCGTGTGTGAATACCTTCGTGGCCAGAAGGCGTGTGAGGTAAATCTCGGACACCATCTTGCTGCTGCGGTCCCCTTCACGCTGGTCTGCGTGCTCATGGTTTTTCACCAGGTGCCACAGTTTGGTGCCAGTCTCCTGGTCAGGGGTGATCATTGGTGCCCGAGAGCGCAGGCTGTCCGGACTGCTCGAAGTCCTGAGCAAGCTCTCTGTAACAGAACAGCGCATAAAACCCCCACAATGTCAGATAACGGCGGATCATGCCCTCGTACACAATGTACCTTTAGTGAAGAAAATCACTGTCTGGAGTCGTTGTCCTTTTTCAAGTTTACAAGAGCAGCAGCGATTTGTCATACCGAGTATTAAAATGTCTACAGAAACGAAATGTTCCAAAGAAACTAAATTATTCAGCACCGAACAATCTTTCTTATTGTGAAGAGGTTTAACAGTTTCTATCCAACAGGTGCTTCAGCTCAGCCATCAGCAGCCATTTTCAAGTGAGATCACGTCTTTGTGACTCTTTTTGGCTCAATAACTGCCTTTCTGGGACTGAAGGAGGAAAACTGAACGGCGATGAAAACAGTACAATTGCACTGAGCGAGACTTCAAGTAGAATGAATTGACCTTGTCACACAGATCTGAGACGAACGGTGCTGTTTTTCTGAGAATTTTAATCAATAGAGTTGGAGCCGGATCAGTGAAAAGAGGCAATTTCTTGCCAAGACAGCATATGACGGGTAAAAGGAGAAAAAGACAAGGATCTGTCACACTGGAAGTTGATGAGAGAAGAGGAGAGAGCGTACCGTATCGACTGAGTGAGCGCGTAAATGTGAATGAGTTGGCGATGTTGTACGCAGACACTTGCTTCTGAACCAGAGCCACCACTGAGCCATCTGTCACCTGCGCAAAAAAGGGCGGGAAAAAACAACAACAACAACAACCCAGACGAGAGTCAGTAATACAACTAATACAAGACTAATACATCTGTATTGGTCACATGTTTGTCAGAGACACAACGGCGTCCAACCTGGTAATGCGCCAGTGTGTTCAGTCTCTTCCAGTCACTCTCGATCTTTGTGGTGACGTCTTCGTCTTGAAGAATGATTCTGGTGAGTCGGCCCTGTCTCCATTCTAATGAAACAAAATGACAACGAGAGTCGTGGAACACTGACTGAAAGCTAACCACCAATTAGTCTACAGAGTCATTTATGCTAAGTGGATATTATTATTATTAGCATCATTAACATCCTTGTATAAGTAAGCAATAACAGACGAACACAGTGTCCTAATGTCCAAAAATAACAGATGCAAAGATCCATTTTCTCTGCCAAGTCTGTTTTCTGACTTTGAGCCCCTTCAGTAGGTGATATCAAGCTTATATGATAAAAAAAAAACTTCGTTAAGCTTAGATATGTTTTGCTTAATCATAACTGAAGGATATTCAAGTAGCAAAAAAAACCCCAAAATGACAAAATATTTGACCAGCTTTCTACTCCCACACCTCCACAAATCAATAAGCTACCATTATATGATGATCGTTATGGTTGCATCTCAGCGGGTGGTATTTTTGCTTTGCTCTTGTCGCTTTCGGTTAACAACGTTTCCATGCACTATGGCTATTAATAATCCCTTTCCCTGCAATTAAACTTACAGCAAAGAGTAAACGTAGGTTTAAACTGTTATTTTATGCTTGTCGCCATGGCTACATTCCAACGTTACTACATAAATGTTAGGAGTAATGATTTAGA
Source organism: Ictalurus furcatus (assembly GCF_023375685.1). Classification (NCBI taxonomy): domain Eukaryota; kingdom Metazoa; phylum Chordata; class Actinopteri; order Siluriformes; family Ictaluridae; genus Ictalurus; species Ictalurus furcatus. The sequence goes on along the minus strand of NC_071259.1, from coordinate 29,437,275 downwards.
GCTGTGAGTTGACCAGATCTACATTTAGAAACAAACAAACAAACAAACAAACATAATATATCTAGATATGTATATATGCAAATATAATGTTAAGATTTGAACAGCTGGATATAATCGAAACAATGATTATGTGCTGCAGTCGTTAAGGAGGCGGCATAAAGTATAAGAAGCCCCGCTATAAGCTATTTATGATGGAGACCACTGCTAAAGATTTTAAATATTGCATGTCTGTATGAATAAAGCTGCTGTTGGAGATGTGATGTGCTCGTACCGAGGTCCATGTCATCAGCTTGTGGTCTCTGAGAGTATGGGATCCCTTTATACACCGCATCCAGCAGCTTATCTTTCACCTGAGTCACTGTGTCACAGTTCAGCACCTTCACTGGGACCTCGGTGCCGGCGTCTCCCTCCGGAGGAATACACATCAGAGTCTGGGGGACAGAACGATAGCGATGGAAGGATAGAGATTGTTAGCCAGAGTGCAGCAATAATTAGTAAAGAAAGCAGGGTAAAAATAAATGTAGTGAGTGAAATGCATCTGTCCTAATCACAATCACAAAAGTCGCATGCTCATGTTTAGGTCTAAATAAAGATGTCTGCCCGACGGCCTGCATTTCCATTCAAAGGTGAACGTCTCTACGGATTTCGAGGCTGATTGATCCTGGCCCACACCGATCAATCCTCACTCTATTTCAGCGCGATTGATCAACATGTCGGTATAAACATTAACTGTGATGCCGCTGCTGAATACTCAGTCTGCTGGCACGCGGCGTTCAAGGCACAGCACATTCGAAGTCTTTTAGAAAACATTTATAAATCGATTAGGGGGGAAAAAAATAGGAAAGAGCATGTAAGAGCAATGAGTTACAAATGAGAGCATGTAGTTCACACGTTGTAGGCGAAATGGAGTCCAAACAAGTCTGGAAGACACTGAGGGGCAGTTTTCACCTTTCTTTCTTCACCATTATGTATCTTGCAGGTGCTTTTGTTCTTACACGTGAGGTAAAGTCCAATCCAAACATAAAGATGAGCAGAGGAAGATTTAAGATATGCCAGAGCCGTATCTCCCTGCAGTTCTTGCCTGGTTTCCCAGGCAGGGTTGAGCCTGGCCAATACCTGGATGCGAGATCTCCTAGGGAAAACTAAGGTTGCTGCTGGAAGTAGTATTAGTGAGACCAGCAGGGGGCGCTCATCCTGTGGTCTGTGTGGGGTCTAATGCCCCAGTATAGTGACGGGGGCACTATACTGTAAAAACAGCACCGTATTTCGGATGAGACGTTAAACCGAGGTCCTGACTCTCTGTGGTCATTAAAAATCCCAGAACACTTATGGTAAAAGAGTAGGGGTATAACCCCGGGGTCCTGGCGAAATTCCCCCATTGGCCCTTCTCCATCATGGCCCCCTTAATAATCCCCAACCCTGAATTGGCTACATCACTCTTTCCTCTCCACTAATATCTGGTATGCGCTGGGCGTTCTGGCGCACTATGGCTGCTGTCGCATCATCCAGGTGGATGCTACACACTAGTGGTGGGTGAGGAGTTTTCTCCCCCACATAGTGTCTAGAAAAATTAATTCTTTTTCAAGAACCCAGCAGTGGCTTGTAACCTTCAAGTGCAGATCTTTCTGCTGCATTAAAACTAATACACACACTAGAATTAATCTACACTACGTATATGGCCAAATGTTTGTGGACACCTGACCAACCCAACCCATATGTAGACTATGTGCAAACTGTTGCCACGGAGTTGGAAGCACACAGTTGTAAAGGATGACTTTGTATGCTGTAGATTACATTGCAATTTGTCCTTCACTGGAACCAAGAGGCACAAATCTGTTCCAGCATGACAATGCCCTGTGCACATTTAAGCGTCAGGCTAGAGTCTTGAGTGTCAGCGCTTTGTAACAGTAAGAGGTAAAGGTGTAACGTTAGGTTTTCCGACATGGGGAAGTGTTCAGAATGAAGGGCTAGTCCGTTTCTTGGGAACATGACAAGCTGGATTTTTTTTTAAGCTTCAAAAGAGAGAAAAGCTGGTGAGAGAATGACAGTTTATAGCTGCTATAATGTAAACAATAACAGGAACTAACATGTTTCATGAACGTTCCGTAACATTAAACGTAACTATAAAGGATAATCTCTTTTCATCAATCAATAAAAAAAATGTTTGCGCTGGAAAATTGCTGTGGTATAAGGAATAAAATGCCAGCTACATTACAGTCCATTTCACACGATGCTATATTACCTCTCCGTCCCTCTCCGTAAGTATGTTACTGCTGATCACGATTGCCAAGAGCCTTGATATATTTACACAGTGAGGGTTTTCACACATTGCTGCTGGTGGATGTAAATTCATACGAAGGACCTGGGTGCAGTGCTAATCGGGTCATTAGAACAATGCACTTGGCACTTGCGACTTGCTCTCAGTGTCTGCAGCTTCGGTCACTTACTGATCATTAGCGAAAGGTTATAGTAGTCCTAGTTGTCTTCTGGCTCCCCAGTGTGTCCCTTCTAATCGTTTATATGTACAGTGCGCTTATTATTATTCTTACTATTACTACTACTATTAGGGGTCCAAGCACTAAAGGAGTGTAGAATTTTAAACAGGCAAACTGTATAGCTACCATATGTTAATAACATGTTAACGTGTCACGCATATATATATATATACACACTAAATGACTATTATCTTGTAATTTCATGATGACAATCAAAGTTTCGAAAAACTTCGCACTGAATTTTGTGCGAATTGTCCACAAGAGGACGCTTTAACAAAAAGTCACATTTCCTTAAGTGTTTTATTGTGAAAAATAGAAATTTGGTAATGCTTTCTTCTCTAGCTCACACTATTTGAGCATTTCTTCCAAATAAAACGAAACCATAAACGAACATTACCACCGGCTTCTTGACCCAATAAATCCCTTCAGAATGAACGAGCATCGTTAAAATTTTTGTTCATACATGATCATGCATGATTTTTAGGCTTAAGAAGGTGTTAGGGGAAAAAAAAAAGAAAAAAAAAAGAAAAGGAAATTGGCCAAACTGGCAAAACTTTTCATATAGTGCTTGGACAACTATGATTGCTGTTTAGTCGTTATTGTTGTTCTTATTCTTATATTATTTGCTGGACACATCAACAGTCTATAATGTCAATAAAAGATGCAAATTACATTTGTGTAATTCTAATAAATTTTGTTTGAACGAATACAATCTAAGTGGTAAAATGCTGATTTGGGATCAGTTGTTAACGGATCTTTATCCTGACGAATACGACACCGTACGCAGTTGTTCACTCATATGAGACCAGCCATTCTATGCGACTTGACCTTTACAGACACTTCCTGAGGAGCACATGTTTAGGACTAAGTGCTAAGACATCTGCATGGCTGCACCGCCTATCGATTCGACGAAGCCGATCCACGCCGAATCGACAGGCATTGAGCGGTTACTGATCGCCCACAGCTTTAACCGAGACGACTAAACTTCTCTTTCTTTCTCTCTCTCTTTCTACATCAAACAGAATCTCTTGAAAAGATGTTGAAGGTTTCGTGTGAAGAGGTTTTACCTGTAGTACTTTTATAAGGTGCAGGTCATGTGTGTTTAAATAAATCAGTAATGGTTTAAGTGCAGTGTTTCCTGGCAGGGCTGTTTGGAAGGAGACAGAGCCAGAGCATAGGTCTGGTCTTCTTTAATAGGCAGCATGATGAATCGGTGAGTTTGTGTCATTAATGGCTTGGGCAGGTTTAGCTGTTCACTTTCCTTTTGAAGTGCAAGTTGTTGGGCCCCCCCCCCGCGCTTACAAAGTCAAAATGCAATTTTAACCCCTTAAACTCCTGGACTAGTTCTCTGAGCATAGTATTCAGTAGTTCTGAGAAAATATTTAACTTCTTGTAGAAATTTGGTACATTTTCTCTAACCAAGATGTCTCACCATTTCCAAAAGAAAAAAAATACACATATATATATATATAGCTACCAATGTCTTGACCTAAACAACACACCTTAAGGAATAAATAAACATAATGAAAACAAGAAAACAACAATGTAAAAGAAAAGGATTGATCGAATTGGCAGTAATCGCAATTTTTCTGACCGTTTGTGAAAAGTGCTTGGACCCCAATGATTGCCGTTTGGGACTATTATGTTCGTTCATTGTCTCATGTTTCATGGAACTGTGTTCCTGCTTGAAATGTTATGTATAATCGTTACACATAAGAAAGTGTTAAAAATAAACAGGTGGTAATTGCAAAATGTGATCATTTGCGTATAGTGCTTGGACGCCTACTATTGACGTTCGTGATGATATATTTTATAAAGTTATTAATTCATGAAATTAATAGGCATGGCATGTAGATAGGAGAGTGCATGAACGAGATCCACTGATGGCCCCTGGGGTTAACAGATCTGCAAAAACATATTTATGATGTGATTTTTAATTATTTAAACATCATCAATTGTCACACTGGTGAACAAGAGTTAGTTCTGGGGGTAAACCTATTGAGCTTAGATTTAGCAGATTCATTAAAAAAGATCAATTCATGTTGATCAAGAGGTATAGAAAATGGATGGATGGATAGAAGAAGCAGATATAAGGCTGCTGTTTTATTTCTTTATTTATTTAAATATTGAATTAAAATAATAAAGTGCCATAATGGTTTAGCCCCCGAACGGCTGAGTATTTGCTATAACTGGTTAAAAGTACTAATTATGATCATCTTCTAGCTATTATCTAATGAAAATTTTCCATTTACAAGCATGCTACATGTGACTCAAGCCAAACCTGTGTGCATACAATAAACAGTATTATTATGTAGTGTCAAAATTGCTGTAATGAGAAGCATTGCTTAGCATTTTGTATGGCCTTATATTTTAAATGATGTCAGTCTCAGGAAAAAAAAAAACCCCCCACATATATCAGATCAACTTAAGATGAAAAGAAGAATTGCTGTGTATCACTTTGCATCTAAATATCGTCTGGATGCTCATTCCACCTGGTCCTGAGCAGGTCAGACTACTACTCTTCCCACGGATCTCAGAGACACATACTACTACTATTATTTAATCTCCTGCTTATATGAAATGCAATGACGGTACTACAGAAATTGGGCATCTTCATCCGTCCTACAAGCACTTCTCTTTCTTCTGCCCTCTCTGCATTCACCACACGGCCTGTCCTCGTCTGTCTGATGGGCGTCGCCGCTCTGGGAGGCATATATATTTCAGTGGCAGCACAGGAGCTGAAACCTTAGCAACTCATCTATCATGATGGTGGAGAAGGGAGCATGCGCCGAGCCCTGAATAACAGCGGGTTTAAGCTAACCTTCAGACTCCACCGGCTGAATGTTAATGGGAGTAAACGGCACTGCTCGAAAACACTCCCATCGATCCGGTGATCTGTTATAGCTCAGTTATAAGATACATCATTTGCTCCCTATTCGCTCGGGTGTGTATTCGTGTATTGAACCGAAGTCAAACACCTGACCCCAGTGGATCTGCCGGTTGGTGGTTGAGTGAGGGGGGAGGGCTGATGGGAAACGGGAGAGCCATTATGGGAGTTGAGAGAGTGCATACACTCGGGGCACACACTGACCAGCTGCTTGTAGTCGATCTGCTGTCGGATGAGCTTGTCCTCGCTGAGCGAGTAGCGAGCCTCTCCGGTGATGGCGTCGATCGGTCCTTTCTCCATCTGCTGCTTTATCGCGCAGTACAGCATGAAGAGAGGCTCACCTGCACATTCCTCCAGAACGAAACAGAAAAAGAGAGGTGAGAATATCCAAGAATACCCCTAAGGGGTCAAATGTCACAAGCGAGACTCCGGAAAAAGCAATCAAATAGCACTCAAATGTGTCATTTTCATTTTAGTAAGGCATGAAAAAACAAACTAAATGCCATCGAGCCATTCAAATGCATTCATTCCATTATTTATAGACAGGGCAATAAAACACACGGTGCAATTTACAGGTACAAAAATTGATAAGGCCATAAATAAAAGGTACAGAAGATGGGAAATGGAAAAAAAACAGCGTGAGGAAGAGTGGAGGAGACTGAAAGACCAGAGCACAGAGAGACTGTAGATGCCCGATTCACATTCGTTTTTAGATGGCATTTGCAAGGAGCGAAGAACTCGCCAATTATCCACTTAAAAGCTATTGATGACTAAGCAGCGATACTGAGGGAAGGCTGTTATTTAGTCCTTAGGCTAGATCAGCTTGACATTATTAATTACAGCCTGACATCGTGACGCTCACTCGGCTACACATGCACACAGACCCCGAGCGGGGGTTGCGACGGAGTGAGAGAAAGGGAGAGACAGGCAGACAAAGCAAATGAAACAACGGAAGAATGATTAAATACTCGGGCGCAGTTCTTGATTCTGATTGGTCAGAAGGTACTGATTGTTTTTTTTTACATAACAGCAGCACTCACTGCAGTTCCCGGCTGTAATTCTAATGTGTTATCGTTTCTATAGTAACCAGGGGCTTGCATGGTCTCTGGTTAATATACATAAACACGAATTAAAACGTGTTTTAATTCAACAAAGAAAATGTGGATCAGGGAGCCTTGGGCGCCCATGACCCTGTCGCTGGTTCACCATTTGTCCTTCCTTATACACTTTTGGTAGGTACTAACCACTGTATACCGGGAACACCCCACAAGACCTGCCGTTTTGGAGATGCTCTGACGCAGCCGTCTAGCAGTCACAATTTGACCCTTGTCAAAGTCGCTCAGATATTTACGCTTGGCCATTTTTCCTGCTTCCAACACATCAACTTCGAGAACTGACTTCACATGCTGTCTAATATATCCCACCCCTTGACAGGTGCCATTATAATGAGGTAATCAATGGTATTCACTTCACCTGTCAGTGGTTTTAAAGATATGGATGATCGGTGTATTTTATATATATATATATATATATATATATATATATATATATATATATATATATAAAGACATGGTAGCGCTCTGAAATCGAGTCTTGAGTAAGCTTGTGTAATCATTTCTATGTATTTACTCCTGGAGGCCGGGGTGGTGGCCAGAATACTTTAACATCTGCACTGATGGGACTTAAGCATACGTGGCATTCAGCCAGGACTGCATTCTGAGGAGCATTTCTATCCCGGAGCACACAATGGGCCTGATGTTAGCGACCTTAACAGGGCTTCGTCTGAGCAGCTCGACTGCAGCTTTCGGGTAAGGCGAACATTTTGCTCGGGGTTCAGGGAACACCTGACAGGAAGTGGGTTTGGAAGAAGGCCCAGCTGGTCGCTGAGGGATTGTTTTGAGACTGGGGAGAAACTGTGGCATTCCTGAGGCTAAGCCTCAGCCAGATCCATACCATTCCTGCAGAGAGTCACCATGTGAAAGCATTAGCTACCCAGCCATGAGATGTCAAAGCTCAGGCCTGTAAGTGAGTGTTCGTCAAGCTTCAGAGATGACTAATAGATTTAGAGATAAGAAAGAAAGAAAGAAAATTTATGCAGGAAATTCTGGCAAACCTTGAGGAAGCGATGCAGAAGGAACGTGAACCAGTTGGTGAGCATCTTCTCGGCCACGGATTCCGTTCTGCAAAAGAGAGACGCAGCATGTTCACTGTCTGCAAATCCTTTGTTTTATTATTGTCCTCATGGTTTCTCTCATCTTTATGCAGTGTTATTCATTTTTATTGCTGTTCATGCTACTCTGTAATAAGGCAAACAATGGCTCCAAAAGACTCCAAAAGAAAGTGGTGAGACTACCAAGCACACCGTGTTTCAGTCTGGTTTCTGGAAACTTCACCGGCTGAAGAGCTGAGGTACTGCTTGCCTCAGGTGGTGCTTATGTTTCTGTTTAAGTGCTGCTGGCTCTAAATGCAACATTTCACACTAGTGAACATGGAACATAATCAGATTTGACAGGCAAGCTCTGGCCTGGTTTAGAGCTTACTTGACAATTCATTGCTCATTTTTTTTAGGCTTAAAGAGATTCTTCAGGGCCTAAAATGGTGAAATTTGGGGTCCCACAAGGTTCTGTTCTAGGCCCTTTATTATTCTCATTTTATTTTCAGCCCTTTCATTTCTACTCCTTTATTTCCAGGGAAGCGTGCGGAAGATCTTCCCAGGACTCTGGAATTGTGTTTGTTCTGTAAGTGTTTTCAAATCAAGAATAATAATCTATATTTGTTTACAGTTTTCGAGTCTTATATACTTTGTATGATCTGAACTAATTCTAATACATTTATAGTGAAATCATTAACGAGTGCCTGACTGTGAACACTTAGCTTTGCTCTTCTATTTTATAAATAAAGCAATTTGTATTTAATTTTTATTATATAGATGCTATTTTTAACATAAATATATCATTCCCATTGCGAGGGCTGATCAACTCAGCAAAGGATGTGGTGATCCAATCAAATAATTGTGTTTGGATTTGCACGACTTAACTGAGGTTTGGGTTTGAAAGTGTCGAAGCTACTGGTGATCATAGAGAACCCCTTCAAGGCTCCTCTTTCCTCTAATGCCTCAGGAAATCTGTTTCTTTGTTCCCCTCAGAATCTATCTTTGGTATACTCTCACAGCAGGGACACTCTCTGTAGGCTCCTAGCACCCTGACGGCTTTTTCCACAGAACAATTTCATAAAAGGTTGTAAGTAGAAACCCTTTAGGAAAGAACCATCGATCAGAGTCATCTCCCTCTGTTGCGGAGCTCCAAAATGGAAGCCTTACCGTCGCAGAAGTAGCTTGGGATGGTTACGGTTCTCCAGGTTCTTCTCGATGAGGTCGGCCAGAAGCTGCTTGAGCACCACGGTGGCGTACTCCATCCTACCCTGCAGCGCCGCCATGAGAAGAGACGCCACGTTGCCTCGGTCGCGCATGGAGAAAGACCTCTGGGCCTCCAGCGTGTGGATGAACATCAACAGGAACATCTTGTTGTGGAGCAGCTGGCTGAAGAGACGCAAGGCCTTCTCCACGTTAGCTGGAGACTGCGGGGGAAGAAAAGGGGGAGGGGGATGGAGAAAATTAGACGGCAGGATTAAATAACAGGAGAAACAAAGAGCAAATAATGGTTCGGTGGAATGAAGGAAACAGTTGAGAACAATGGGATGAATGAATGAATGTGCTATTTTTCGCCTGACTGCTTCCTGAAGGCAGAATGTCAAGCGCAGTTAAAAATGCCACTGTCAAAGGGCTCGTTCCTTCCTACCGACTATTTTCAAAAAACATTTTTCGGTAGGCATGTCGCTAGACGCCTATTCCACGGGGTCTTTGCGTGGCTGCTGGTTTCGGCATGTGTCAGAGGTTTTAATTAAAAAGCAAGCAGAAAGCGGCATGTTTGCTCTGAAACACACTACTGAGGTAGCGCTGGAGCTTAGGGAGGCTTTTTAAAGCACATCCTAGGGCTTTTATCCTCTTCTTCTACCCCCTGGTGAAGGATTAAAAGAAAAACCAGGGAGGAGGGGAGAGGTTGAGTTCTTGCAACCAACTCACTGCATATCTAAGTGTCAGACAACACCTGGGGAGGGACAGACAGACACAGAGACAGACAGACAGAATGAACTACACCAGGGAGAACTGCTTCTTTAGGCTTGTTTTTAAACTCACATCAAGCTCCTTTAGAACCGGGTGCTCCTCGATTCCAGGGAACATCACTCTCATAGTGTAGGTACGGTACTCTAAGAATGGGATCTTCACGCCATCCATGTCATTGGTCAGCTCTTGGATGTCTGTCTGCAGTTCGGCGAATGCTGGAGGACAGGAAGGTGACGGGGGTACAGTTAGCAAACCACCAAGACAGACAAATCCGATCTGAGCAAAAACTGTAGTCTAATCCATCAGCAAGTCAAATGAACCTTGTGTGTTAGTGTGAGATGAGTGAAATCGCCCTCGTCGCAAATGTGTAAATGCTGAATAAATCTCCCGATACCAAAAAAACAGCTCCGACTTCCGCAACTGCTAAAAGTCTCAACCCAGAAATAAAGCCAGCTTCAAAAGCTAAGCACGCATTATGACATGACCCAGTTCAATCACTCTGTAAAGTCTGCGTCAAAGCCTGCGTCGAGTTCAGACCGGCTGTCGTCTCACGCGCACACAAATGGATTTGCAGTCTGATCGCTGTACAGTGGTGGAAGGTAGCGAAGGCGAGAACAGAGTGTGAATCCTGAGAATCTGAGCGGATGAAGCAGATTTTGTTTTTTTTTTTGCGATCGACTGTAAAGTACAGGTCCGGGCTTCTTCTTTCGCATTAATACATTAGCGACCAATTATAAAGCTTTTAACACACTATTACGCCTGAGAGTTTGGCACTGTGAGGGTGATACTGTAACTACCTGAACCATGAACACTCCAGCGAGGAGCTGGCGGACATTCCACACTTCAGATTTACAATTAATTCACTTAGTGGACACTTTTGTGCAGAAGCAGCTGGAGGAATTTGGGAGTTAAATGCTTTGCTCAAAGTTATAATGGCAGAAAGAAAAATTCACATTTACCGAATCGGAAGTCATGGACATGTCGTTGTTCTCTCTTAATGCTGTATAAACCATTTTAAAGTGTATAAGTAACTAAAGAAACACACACATATGGACTCAGATAATAAAACTTTCATTAAAAGTTAAATAAATAAATAAATAAAAGTATTCAAGAAGCGGTTTATGATTTGTCATGCTCCCCCACCACTCTGCAAGCTGAATCCCCCCTTCAATTTACTCAATAGATCACCTCTGTTATAAACAACTTATACCTTGTGAATTTTTAAGGGGGGGAAAATAGCAGTGGGCGGGGCTAATTGCTGGGCCAGAAAAAAATATAACAAAAAAAATAAAAAGAGACTCAGCAAATACATTTCACAGTAATATTTAAAATCACAGTTTTTCTATAGTATAGTATTTAAAAAAAATGATTTGATTATCACAGGTCTAAAAACATTTTGCAATATTACAAACTGCACCTTTAACTCATGTATCTTACATTTATTTAATTTTTTTTTTAAATCAACGTGAGACTATGTGACTATTTAGGTCTCTAATACGCATATGTACAGTCACAACTACCATCTGAGATGCAGATCGCCTCACCTTCCTTGCACTCCAGTGCTACCCGGGACTCCAGGTTGTCCATCTGGAGCTGCAGGCGTTTGAGCGTGCGATCCGCGTCCCTCGTCTTCCTCTTGTAGGCGATGAGGACGGCGATGATGGCTATGAGGAGGACGCCGCCGCCCGCTCCGATCCCGATGATAGCGGGAAGTGTCAGCGTGCTGTCCGAGTAGATGTGGAGGGTGCCGGGGGAGTACTCCAACCCGCCAACCAAAATCTGAAGAGAAAAAAGAGACAGACAACATTAACACTCATACCCGCTACGTAGCTAGCCAAATTTACAAGTAAGCTAGTAAACACTAATATTTAGCCATTGCAAGCACATGCATTTGTTGTAATAGCAGCTTATTGTAGAATGTTATTTTACTTTTTTTTTTTTTTTTTAATAGAGTGATTTAGCTAACATCCAAGCTAGTTAACCATTTAGCAAGTGAGCTAACATTAGTCTAATAATGATACTGTGTAATTAAAACTACGAGCCAGATTTGTCAGGTAAATATTATATTTAAGCCATGTAGGTAATATTAAGCTACTGCAGTGATAGCTTTTTTTTTTTTTTTTTTGTAACACTAGCTTATATAAAATCATATTTTACTTATTTTAGCTATCCAAGCTAGCAATTTAGCACATCAGCCTTGTTAGGAAGCAAGAGAATTAACATTAGACTGACTATGATATTGTGTAATTAAAGCTAGGAGCCCATTTTGCTAGCAAGCTAATTTATGCTAACTAAATCATTTTGTTCTTCGTGCTGTGATTGAATTCATAATTTTCTCATGACAGCTTTACAAAAGGACCATTGAGTACACTTTACAAACAACACTAACGAGCTAGTTACCTGGTTTTAACAAGGTATTTTTAGCTGCTACAGGAATGGCCTTTCTACATAACAGCATCGTATTTAAAAGTATTTTACATAATATTTATTTTACACCTAGCTAAAGTCCAAGCTAGCCAGCTACAGTAGCTACTTAGCAAGAGTTCTGACTTTCTAACAAGTTTGCTAGCAAGTTAACTAGCATTTCGGTGGTGTCTCATGACAAGTTGGCCATTGGTTGCTAAACACTTGTCACCCAGAAAGATCACATTTACTAGGATGAAACTATAAAGTGTTCACGTTAACTTTATAATTCACTGACTAAGGATTTGGGCTCGGTTTGCCTCAGTTGGAGAACTTGCTGAGTTGCCGAATTGAATGACACGGCTTATGTTTGTTTACCTGAAGTTTTAAAAAACCCCACTGCTCTTTAAAAGGCAGCTAAAGCAGCAACGCAATCCACACTGATAACACACCAGCAGAGCTTCGCTTAATAACTCCTTTTTGTGATGCAGCTCGAATCCCCCACAACAATTGAATCCCTGAGGGTTATAATCAATGGTAAATTATATTATGTGATGCTGTTAAAAACACCATGAGGGGGGGATACGCTAACAATCAGCTCAGCTGGCTGTGTGGCAAAATATATCACAGCCAAATGACAACTAGCAATTATATAATATATTCTGCAGATGGAAAAATACCACGTTGCGCAGAGGTCATTTATTACGTTGTCTAGCAGATGTTCAAGGAAGGATTCGAAGGCCTACAAATTCAGTTGGATTCCAACAGCCCAATTGAGCAGTAATGCGAGGGGCTAGGGGACGGCGTCATCAAGTTATTTTTATGTTCGTCGGCTTTTTTCCATTCTTCTTCTTGGTCATTGCGTTACCATGACAACAGTCTCACAGGACAGACCTCTAAGTCAGTTAGAAAGTTTTTTTTCTATATACATTTCTTCAATATAACATGGCCGAGAACTGCCTACTCAATTTAACGGACACGTCCGACGACCAACAACCCTTCCCTCCTGGTCTTTCAGCCAATGCGTGAGTGTACCTCCTGTACCTCCTGTACTCACCACTACGTGCTTCACCCAAAACTCTTGACTAAGTTTTATGGACAGGATTCTGTGAACGTTTTTAAAACCGGTATCTATACTTTGCCAAGGTGTTCAAAAGCTTGTGAAGAAGTCTAGAGAGACAGTCAGATTGCAACCTTCATGATCCTGAAGCTTGTGGCCAGAAAAGTGCACCAAAAGACATCATATGCGCTGGATCCAACGGGTGGAGCATCTGAGCCCGAGACTACCATGACAAGCAACTGCTATTAAAATAAAAAGGTGTGGATTTTGTTTTTCATTATTGTTGAAACATTTTGTACAACTGGGAATCAGAACTCTAAGGAGAACACCTAACTGTATATGAGCTACACTGATAATATTAAGGCTTCTTTTGATCAGCTACACGCAATAAAACATGCGCTTCTTATCTTGCATTATTACTGTTGCTTCCAGCAACGTCTTTGTGGTGTGTAGCATACAGACACTGAAGAATTTGACTATGGATCTTAACATCCTGTATGTTCTCGTAGCCAGAAGTACTACGAGAATCCAAACGTTTGCCCCTTTATGTAGAACCCTATAACCCATCTGAATGGGTTCAAAGTAGAACCCCTTTAAGAAGTGACGAAACTGTAACTTTCTACATTAGCCATTAGTCATTTTCGTCTCTGATGTTATTGTGATTTTTACCATGCTTATAAACTCCCACCCCTGACACATAACTAACTGTTCAGCAAGCCAAAATAATGCAGGTCAGGACTGACGACTCAGGGGTTTGTGCGTGGCATCATTTCATCACCGTGGCATTGACATGAGCGACTTGATTTTGAAGGCGGCCTTAGTTTTTCTTTTTTCTTGATCTACGACACAGCATTACGGTTTCCTTTTTTCGGCCAATTATAACGGCCAAGTGGAAACGTCTAATGCCTAATTTAAACTTTTGCCAAGAAAGCCTGATCTTTGGGAATATAAGCAGCCCCCAGTTGGATACAGCACACCACTGACATGCCAATCACATGACTTCATGAAAAGTCACAGTGGCGCAGGTGGGACTATAATGAAGCTCCGACCGGCAAGTGTTAGAGCGCTGCTTAGAAACGGGGCCGACTGCGGAGTGATTAGACGGAACTCAGCCTTTCTGTGGCCACACGTCAATTACACGCGGCGTCCTGTCGGCTTTCCCAACGACTTTCACCTTTCCGGTGCTGCCTGCGCGCTGCGTGGCTGCATGAATTATGGTGGTAGGGGATGAGCGAAGAACAAAGGGAAGCCCAGAGAGATGTCGATACGTATCGGGTCATTAGACGACTGATTTCTGCGCACTATTAAGCTCTCTATAATTCTTGCTCCTCCTTTTTTACCCTTATCTTTCTTACCGGCCTTAATAGAGAGAGAGAGAGAGAGAGAGAGAGAGAGAGAGAGAAAGATAGAGACAAGCTGTGACTCAGAAGAACCTCCGATATCTCACTGGATCCTAATCTCCTCTTTGATTTGCACCCGGCCCGTGACTCCTCTCATCGATCACGAGGGAGTTGGATGCTGTGCTGAATTAGTCGGGCAGATGGAATCTCAGAGCTGTGGTGAAGAAAGAAAGGGGCGGGGACGACGGAGCTGGGTGGAATTGATCCGTTTTAATGACACTGAATGCCCGGGACTGTAATTACAGGGATACCTGACAGCATTCTGACAAATATTTACGGTCAACAAGAAAACGCAGCATCATCATCATCGTCGTCGTCGTCGTCAAACGAGAGACGCGTTTTGGGTCCCTTTTGAGCATGATTCCTTCCGTCACTCCTCCTTCCCTCCCTATCTCGCTCGCTCGCACACTCGTCTCGTCCTCTCCGCGTGTCAGATTTTGAAGGGACTCGTCTCATGGCTCGAAGATTATGAGGGGAAAGTGCTTGGATCAGCACGTCTCCCAAATCGTGATAAATACCTAACGTGCGGCGAGGTCGATCTTTACGTGCTGTGAATTAGCATAAAAATTAGCATTCCAAACGTAAAAAAATGTATAATAATAAATGCCACGACGTCCGGCCCTGTTAGGATTTGATTAAGTGAGACGCATGGTCTCTGCGTTCACGCAAATCAAACATTCAGCGGTTCTGTCTGCTTGCAGCCGCGCATCCATTTTCCGCCGTGTTTATTAGCGAACACGGTGAAATAAAAGCACGGTCATAAATTCCGACTACGTTGCAGACGTTGCGCATTGCGTCTTTACGACTTACCAGGACACGCTGCTCTCCGGTAAGGTCTGGCGAATCACAGAGCAGCTGAGACTCGGAGACAGTTAGCAGACACGGGGTTTCTCCAATCATCACGGAGTAATTCAGGCGGGCGTTCCCGGGGGCGGGAGGAATCAGGTTTTTACCCTAGTGTAAAGAAAATGTATGTGTGTATTATTGTTGACTACTATTACACTTGACTGTAAGATGGGAAACCAGAAATCAAGAAAAAAAATAATAAAATAGGGCTACCTTAAGGATTATAGGAGATCCAGGCTTGACCTCCAGTATCCCGGCGTTCCCGAGCGGGTCAAAGGTCGGGTTGGGATAATAGGTAAAAGGAGTGCCGTTGAGGATGAGGAGAGAGGACACGTGGTCCAGGATAAGGCCGAACTCGTCGGGATGAAGGCCGCTCTCGGGCACCTGTCGCTTTGTGTAGACAATAGGAGGAGCGAGGCAGGTCATAGTGGAGTCGTTTACCACCGTACACACCTGAAGGAGAACCAGAAAGATTGTTTTTACGGCTGAGCTGGAGTGACAGTAGTGAAAGCATAAAAATCGGTTATAACTAGATTAGTATTAGGATTGTTAATGTGTCGTGGTTTCATGGTTAGTCATGGTGTTACCTTGCTGGAGGCTTTTTCAAAATACAGGGGCTATACAGCGACTGCCTAATGCTGTAACCGCGTGACATTGCTACCTCTGCTGCCACTCCTAGCATATCTGTAACTTTCTCACACACGACATCTGTCTAACTCACTAGTGCTAGTTTGTTTTATTCTTCACTGCTTTCCTTGCAGCCAAGCCCTCTTTCAGCTTATGCAACAGCATGAAACATGGTAATGTAAACATCACTCTCAAAAAGGGGTCTGATTTTGATTCGTTCATTACTGTTTGCAATGAACGAGTAAAACAAAAGCAATCGAAATAATTCAACACAACGAAGGCTTCAGGTGTTTTCCACAAATTCACCCGAAAATGCAACTTATAGTGATTTCTCCAGGTTCAAAATGATTCAACCCCCTGAATAGAATCCCTCACAACAGCACAAATATGCAAAACAGGTGTTGTCTCAAGCACCCCGATCCAACTAATCAAGGGCTTCATTAGTCGCACTAGGTGTGCTTGATACATGAAATACCTGAACTGGGCAGAAGGATAGATTAAATGGCAGCACTTAAACCTCAGCAGGAAGTGTGTGTTATTGTTGTTGTTTATCGTGCCTCTCTCTACATTACCTTCCTTCCCACTCAATTGCTCAGTCACAGGAGCTCTACGGGAGACCTGATTGGCTGACAGATCAAGGAAGCAGGAATCCTATCGATTCTCCGGCTCTGAGCGTGCAATTTGATTGGCCCACACCTCCAGGGACGGAATCCTTATTGGCTGACTGGAGCATTTATCTCAGACTCGAATAATAAAGCATCATGAGAAGCGAGGACATACCATTACACGTACACACTCACTCGGGGCGGTCAAATTCAACGGAAACTATCAATGGCTACAACCAGATTTCAACTGTGTACACACACCCACACGGATGTGCACTTCACAATAAAGTTTTCTTATCATTTTCGTACGTTCCTCTCAGTCATTCTAGCGATTTGAGCCTAGAGGACATTTGAATGAGGTCAGGTTTGTATGATTTCTCTCTACAACAGTAACCACATTTCATTCCTCAAGCATGCTAAATTTAGGCATTTTGTTAATAAAACCAGACGCCACTGAGCATTTTACTACATAAAATTACAGCTGCGTTTACACACGCCTTGCAGAATCTGCAAAATGTTAACAATTTATTCATCTTTTTTAAAATAAGACGGATCATAAGAATTGCATTTAGTTGTTTATTTAGTCCTGCCCTGAAGAAGCTATTTCACATAACAGATGTTTACATATAGTCCACAAGACACAATAATAACCGAATTTCCACAAATGAACCAGTTCAAAAGTTTACACGCGCTCGATTGTTAATACCGTGTGTCGTTACCTGGATGATCGACGACCTGATGTTTTTATGCTTTGTGAGAGTTCTTCACGAGTCCCTTGTTTATCCTGAGCAGTTAAACTGCCCACTGTCCTTCAGAATAAATCCTCCAGGTCCTGCACATTCTTTACTCTTCCACCCTCTTCTACACATTTAACCCCTTTCCAGCGGCGGCTATATGATGCCGAGATCCGTCTTTTCACACCGAGGACAACCGAGGGACTCGTACACGAGTCCTATTACAAAAGGTGCAAACGTTCACTGATTCTCAAGAAGGTAACACGATTCATTAAGAGCAGAGGGTGTGTAAACTTTTGAACAGGATGATCTGTGTAAATTATTTTGTCTTCTGGGAAACACGTAAATATCTTACGTAGCTCCTGATGGGCGCTACTAAATAAAATAAAATAATAATAATTTTAAAAAAATGCAATTTTTATGACCCCTTTTATTTAAAAAAAATTTAAAATGATTAACATTTAGCAGATTCTGCAAGACGTATGTAGACTTATGCCCTCAACTGTAAAATCCACCCTGCTTTATCCGCCTGAGTGGCATTACATCTTCAATAATACAAACGTCGCTTTGGACGGCTGCTAATAAGCATGCTTTATTACACTTCATACTGGAGCATCGCATGATTTACTCTAACGCATCTGGAATCGTGAAAAAAACCTCTCCTGCCTCTATTTTCAACCAAATCCATTTTCTTACATGAAATTAAAAGCTACTCTCTCCTGCTTTATGCCCTCCAGGTCTTTAATAAATGTAAAACACATGGAAAGTGAGTGATAATTAGCCTCCAAAACCCAGAAGGTCGTTTCGGTGGTTTTCCTGTTTTAGAAATAGCTGGAGGGTGTGGGCTTACGTTGGTGGTCTCCACGCCGCTGTATTTGGCCCTGACTTTGGGCTCCTGGATGGTGAGCAGGTGTGTTCCAGTCACCGTCAGAGCCGTGCTGCCGCTGTAGAGACGAGACACATGTTGTTGCTCATCTGCTCTTGAGATTTCACATTCTCCATGCATGTACGTACTGTGTGTACAGGATGCGTGAGCGTTTAAGTGTGTGTGCTGCGAGTTCTCACTTGATGATGCTCCAGTTGGGCTCGATGCTGAGGATGCTGGGATCCTCGGTGTAGATGTAACGCAGGTCGCTGTTGATTTCGGCTTTATCTATGAACAGCTTTATGGACACGGCTCCCGAGCTCAACGCAGAGGCCGGGGTCACACACACGATCTCGTGCATCGTTCTCCTGTTTGAGAGAAACAAAAGGATTTCATAAGTTGTGTATATTTTCCACACACAAGGTGTTGAACTCGTCTTATTTAATTAGAGGACCTGCGTTGGTCTCAATAACTACAATACATTTTTACTCAAGCTTAGTAAAAAAAAAACGAAAAGAAAAAAAAAGGAGGCGTCAATCCCAATAATTGTGTCTGTCAGTACCAATTATAAGAGGTGTGACCTCTGTGCCTCTCAGATCCAGGAAATGGAGGCAGTGTCTTTGTGCCCATGAGTATCAGTGAAGGAGGGGTGTTCTTTGTGTCTGTCAGCATCAATGAAGAGGTGTGGCCTTTGTGTCTGTCAGCATCAACAACCGGGGGTGTAGCCCCTGTGCTTGTCAGGCACAGTAAAAGAAGGTGTGGCCCCTGTTCCTCTTTACCACAATAAAAAGAGGTGCGGCCTTTGCGCCTGTTAGTATAAATTTAGTAGGCGTGGACTTTGCCCCATCAGTAGAAATTTAGAAGGCGTGGCCCTTGTGCCCGTCAATATAAATTTAGAAGGCGTGGCCTTTGTGCCTGTCAGTATCGGTGAAGGAGGTGTGGCCTTTGTGACTGTCAGTATCAACGATGGGGGCGTGGCCCCTGTGCTTGTCAGGTACAGTAAAAGGAGATGTGGCCCCTGTTCCTCTTCACCACAATAAAAAGAGGTGTGGCCTTTGCACCTGTCAGTATAAATTGAAAAGGCGTGGCCTTTGCCCCATCAGTATCGGTGAAGGAGGTGTGGCCTTTGCGACCGTCAGTCCCAGTAAAAGGAGGCGTGGCCTCGCT
Source organism: Ictalurus furcatus (assembly GCF_023375685.1). Taxonomy (NCBI): domain Eukaryota; kingdom Metazoa; phylum Chordata; class Actinopteri; order Siluriformes; family Ictaluridae; genus Ictalurus; species Ictalurus furcatus. The sequence goes on along the minus strand of NC_071259.1, from coordinate 29,418,063 downwards.
GCCTTTCAGTCTTTCAGAAACAGAGACAGGAGTTCTCAAATCTTCTTTCAGGATGAAAGCTATTAGTATGATATTGATTTACGCTGTATTGCATCATATTTCACTGCACTGTATCTCACTGATACTGCGTGCTAAATGGTGTTATATTGAGTCATTATGCCTCAAATGTCCAGTTTATCATCTATCCAATGAGAGATACAGACCCTAACTTGCTTCTGGCTGATTACGCACATTACAGTCACGCGTTAACAATTTTCCTTTCACACCAAATGGAGTTGATGAGCAGAGATGAGTTCAGTGTCTAATGTCTTTAGCTTTGTACTGGAGCTACATGGAAAAATTAGCTAATATGTAAGAAACGCTTACAGCTAAGTTTTGTGGAATTGTGTACGTTTTATTTTTTAGCCTCAAGGATGTAGTCCTTTAATTTTCATTAGAGCACTGTATGATTTTGTATTCAGCATTTCTGATGGATTTGTTTGGCTTTTTTACCACGGTAAACAAACTCTTTGTCCCTGACTGATGTCCTGAACCGCAGCAGGACGGGTCCACTCATGCAGGGCGGTGTGTGATTACATCCAGCCACGCAGCGGAGCCCCCGCATTTAGCCCTGCTATGACATTTACTCTGACTGACATACAGCGGTATCAGTGTGGACTTCTTTTTGCTGTTTGGTCTCGCACTGTATATTTGTCTCATCATGACACGCAGCAGTGAGCTTGGAGAGTGTGAGCAGAGGGTGTTCCGGCTGTAAACAGACTGCGGAGCGGTCAGTAACCCATCCCTCTCGATGAACTCCTCACCTGACAAACACGCACGTCTCCTGGGCCAGGAACACCGTGAC